>NC_057792.1:10343320-10948320 GCF_014905175.1 Aphidius gifuensis
AATAATAGTACTATCATCCAAATAGTACTAGAACAAATGATTGATGATTATATTACTGATCAAATGATTAATCCAAAACCTGCATGGTATGATGTATCAGATACATTAAAATTATCTAAAAATCGATGTCTTTTACTTAGTGTTGACACAATAGATCGTGAATTAACATCAAGTGGTCTTGCTGCAAATTGGGATCGTGTTGAATTTTTACGTCATTCATTACAACAAAATTAAACAACATTACTTAAAACTGATTAAAAATTTTGTCGTCACCCTTAAAAATACACGAACAAACGGTAACGAATATAAATATTTTTAAAAAAAATCAACGATCACAAAAATTCATTTGAATTGTTCTACTGCATGCAAAAAGAAGAATTAAATTAAATTAAAATCAATTCATTGAGTAATGAAGTTAATTAAAAAAAAAATTGTTAAACCACGAAAAAAAGACTTACCATATATTCCTGAAATCACCTAAAACTAACCCTTCTAGCTTTTCTGTAAAAAATTTGTGAACACAAATAAATATAGCTTGTGCCTGGCGGTTCACACTTCTTTCATTTTTATGGTGATGTGCAAGCTCAGAGTGCATATTATAGATTATTGGCAAGATGGCCGACTGAGCAAGACGTCTCTTTGATCGGTCAATTGAATAATTGTGTAACAATTGTTAGTTAGTGTTTTAAATAATTAAAGATTGCATAGATTAGTTATTTACAGTGTCTTACTAAAGTGAATTAAATAAATTTAATTTATCTCTTGTCAATTAGTTAAAAATTTCAATATATAAATTAACGATACTTATTTGTTGGTTAGTTTACCTAACTTGTGCAATTATATATTCTGACATTATGTGGTAGTGTTTTTGTGGCATTGAATAATAGTGGTGCATCTTGTTTGAAATGATTTCAAAAACATAAACATTAGTTTGCTTTTTGGATAATTAAAAAAGATAAATCAATTATTTAATTTATGATTTTTATGCTCATTGTACATGAGGAATAGCATTATCATTATTATTATTTTCTAATATTTTTATAATAATAACATCTAGAGTTTATTCTCTACCTGCAAATGATGCCATTAAATCATTCGCCGAAGCGCCGCAGTGGCTCTCTTGGCACTATTGATGCCACTCAGAGTATAAACAAAGTTGATATGTCATCAATATCAACAATAGCCTCTAAACGTGGTAGACCACCAAAAGACGATAAAAAAGATAATAACAATAACATGTTAAATCAGCTGTCAGCTTTAATTGACACGAAGAATGTAAAACTTAAACAAGAAATCATTGATGAACAAAAAGAGTTGTTGGCTTCAAATTATCAACAGATAATGATCGAACAAAAAAAATTAGAATTATTAATTGATGAAAAACTTAATGAACAAGCTATTAAATACAATAATATGCGTGATGAAATGATTGTGCTAATTGATGAAAAACTAAATACACAAAATACAAAAAGTGATGAGCTAAAAAGTGAGTTGAATTTATTAATTGAAAATAAAATGTTGCAACTTGAAGAGCACATTAATGATATCACAGTGTCATTTGCTAGTAGATTAAAAACGTGTGAAGATAATATAACTAATAATGAAATGAAACTTCAAACAATTACTGCTAAAATAAATGATATTGATAATTTCTCGTCACAGCACATTGCCTCGATCAATGATGAGCTAAGTAGTAGATTGAACAATATGTCAAACATAATTGTCACTGGATTACCGGAAGATAATAATCCTAATATTTCAAGTAATGATCATAAAAACATAGATACTGGTAAGCTTAATGAGTTGTTCAATATATTATCGACCATTAATCCAGAATGTAAAAATTTAAGCTATACATTCAGTCGTCTAGGTACCCTTCCAAATGGTCCTATTGACTCCGTTAATAATAATGTTAATGTTAATGTTAATAATAATAGTGCTAATATTAATGGTAATAGCATGTTGAAACCGAGAATAATTAAAATTCATTTCAATAATATTTACTCATGTGACCTTGTCAAACAGGTCTTCAATATGGCTCTCAGAACAAAAAAGCTGTCTGGATGGATGAGGCACATCTACTTCAATATGGACTTAACAAAATACCAGCAACAACAAAGGAAGGACCTGGTCCTTCAACTACAATCATCAAAAGACAACACCAAGACTGTCAAATTTATTCAGGGCAAATTCAAAATAGTCACGAAACGTCCTGTGAAACAACAGCACCACTAACTTCATCTAAACTTGATATTATCATGGTACCAACATCATTACCTTCAAAATTTTCAACTAATTGTGACTCTTCTAATAAACTGAACTCTATTAGTGTAGCAAAATCATCATCAACTATTAAGCCTAACACACCGGTTGATAATTTACTTGATGATACGATCAATATCCTTGAAGACAGTAATAAACTAAATATTTATGTGCAAAATGCAAGAAGCATAAATAACAATAAACAGCAACAACTATTTTCATCATCTTCACATGCTGAGTTTGATTGCATCACACTTACTGAAACATGGTTGAACAGTAACACATCATCTGCTCATTTCTTTGATCCTGGTATTTATCAAGTCTATCGAGCTGATAGAGTTGATCCAAAAAAATCTAGAGGAGGTGGTGTATTATGTGCCATCAAGAAAAATTTTAATTTAAGCCAAATATTTATACCAGATAATCTAAAAAAGATACTCGAGATTGACATTGTTGGTGTATCTATCATCACTAGTAACACATCAGTTAAAATATTTGTTATTTATATACCACCTTCAGTTACAAGTAATAATAGTAAACTGTTTACTCATTTTCTTCAATGCTTGGAGATATTTCTTTTAAACTGTAAAGGAAGTCTAATCATTATCGGTGACTTCAATATACCGCAATATTGTTGTGATTCTAATTTAAATTATAATACTAATATTATGGCAATTAATAACTTTGCCTCGAGTTTACAACTAAGGCAAATTAACACCATATTTAATTGTAAACAACGATTATTAGACCTTGTATTTGTTAATTTTGAGTCAGCTGTTACGCTTACTTGCACTCCTATCATACAAATGGATAATTATCATCCTCCAATATTAATTTCTTGTTCTTTTGCTGGTTCAAAACATATGAATCAATGTATTGTTAGTGATTGTATTTATGATTTTAAGTCTATCAAAATAGACAGGTTCAAAAATCAATTAAGATCTGTTAACTGGAACTCTTATGATGAGTTCATTTCAATTAGCAACAATATTAACACCAATATCATCTGTGAGAAGCTATATAATACTTTAAATTCAATTATTACAAATAACTGTAAAACAATCAGCTGTGCTAAAAAGCAATTGTTCCCTGTGTGGTACTTTGGTAAAACTAAACAGTTAATTATACATAAAAACACAATACGAAACAAGTTGAAAAAAGATAAATCTGATAAACATAAGCTAGAATTTAAGCAAGCTAGAGAGTTGGTCAAAAAAAATATCAATATAGATTATAAATCGTATAACTTAAACTTAGAAAACAACATAAAAAAGGATCCAAAGCGCATATGGGATTATATTAAATCTATTACATTAAATATAATTAACAATGTAATTGTTGAGGGAACATCGATATGTAACCATAAAGATATCGCAAATGCATTTGCTATTGAATTTAAAAAAATTTATAACATTAATACTAATGCTAATCTTGAATTAGATTTTGAGGATTTAATTATTAAGTGTAACTCGAATTGGCTAAATAATTATATTATTAAAATTAGTCATGGTGACATATCTAAAGCGTTACTAAAATTACCAAATAAGCGAACAATGGGTATGGATAACATCCCTGTGTCTTTAATAAGATATTGCCCGGATGCGTTAGTTCACCCTCTTTACATTATATTTAATAGAGCAATTATAAGTGGTATATATCCTAAACGTTGGAAATCATCTAGAGTTTGTCCAACATATAAAAATGGTGATAAATTAATTGTTACAAATTATCGTCAAATATCAATATTACCAGCTCTATCCAAGGTATTTGAATTATGTTTATTTGACATTATTTATTCTTACTTTGCTCCATTCATTTCTAATTGTCAACATGGTTTTATATCAGGTCGTTCAACTACATCCAATCTATTAGTTATGTCAAATCATATTAGTAATTATATATCAAAAAAAATACAAGTTGACACTATATACACTGACATGTCCAAAGCCTTTGATAAGATAGATTGGTTAATACTCTTGAAAAAATTAACAGTGATTGGTTTGCCAACATGTATTATCAGGCTAATAAAATCTTATCTTACAGATAGACATTGTTTTGTGTATGTGGGTGGACAATCATCAAATGCCTACATACCAACTTCAGGTGTTCCTCAGGGCTCCAACCTGGGGCCACTTCTATTTAATATATTTATAAATGATTTACCAAATAATTTGAATTGTCAAGTATTAATGTACGCCGATGATGTTAAATTGTATATGCCAATATCATCTATCGATGATTGTCTGACACTACAAAACAATATCAATATATTTGCTGATTGGTGCAGGGTGAATAAATTATTAGTCAATGAGAAAAAATGTAAAACAATATCGTTTACTCGTGGTAAAAATATAATAACCTACCCGTATACAATTAATAAAATGGCCTTGGAAAGAGTTGATAATATAAGAGACCTTGGTGTAATTTTTGATAGTTGTTTGAAGTTTGACTTACATATAAACAAAATTTGTAATGAAGCATCAGCCTTACTTGGTTTTATCATGCGTATATCTAAAATTTTTTCCAAGCGTGAGACATAACTATTATTCTTCAATGCTTATGTGAGACCTAAAATGGAATATGCAGCTCCTGTGTGGGCAATTAACAGTAAAAGGCAAGCTAAAATAATTAATAAAGTTCAGAGAAGATTTATGAAAAATCTGATCTGGTTTTCAACTGGTACATATCGACCTCGTGGAATATGTGATGACTTATTGTATGATTGTGATTTTATTCCCCTTCATATTCGTAGGTGTGTAGCAATCATTTCATGTTTCATAAAAATAATAAGAGGAGCGATTGACTGTGCTCAACTCTTAGATGATATTATTATCATTAATCAAGACAAAAATAGCATGCTTCGTAAATTTTCCCCGTTTTTAATAAAAAGATCTTTATCCAATAAACAGTCTAACATTGCACCAATGTCTATTATGGTAAATCTTGTAAATAAAGTCTGTTGTTCTACTTGCTTATTTAGTAGAATACTTGACACAAAAAATGGTATCTCTAATGGTTTTATAACCCAGTGTGTTCTCGCGACACCTTCGTTAAAAAATAATTATCTAATAAATGTTAAAGATATTTAGCTACCTCACCTCAGCAGTCTAGCTTTCTCGTTGTCACTGTATTCATAATAATAGATTTTACAAATCAATAAATAACTGTGTAATTAATTCACTAAGTATATTTTATATCTGTATCTATGTAATCAATTCTCTGAAGTTATTTTATAATTGTACATTTGTACAGCATTAGTTAATATGTATTAGCCAGTGAAATAACTAATTTAATTTTAAATTTAATTTTAATTCTTTATATGTATATTGTTACAAACTGTTCTATCAGTACCCTGTTAATGGAGAAATCTGTTGGGACTGTCAATAAATAAATAAATAAATAAATATCCTTGGAACGTCTTGGACGTTCTGGTGTTAATATTAATTTTTTTTTCATTTTCATTGTTATTTGATTTTTATTTATTTATTCAATATTTTATTTTATTTTTCGTTAATGCAATAATCTTTGATTGTTGATAAAATGTTACAGAATAATTTATACACTCATTTTTTACACTAAATTAAACCAAATATATTTATTAAATAACAATCTTATCAAAAGTTTTATTATTGTTTTTTTTTTTTTTTTTTTTTTTGTTAATAAATATTGTTTTATTGTTATTATCGAATGCCAGAATAATTTACTCTCTTTTTTTACATCAAATTAATTAATTAAATATCAATACTATTAAAAGTTTTATTATTTTATGTTATTTTCTTGATAAAATATTGTTTAATTGTTGATATTATTTGACAAAAGAATTTATACACTTATTTTTTACACTAAATTAATTTATTAAATAATAATCTTATCAAAAGTTTTATTATTATTTCTTTTTTTTTTGTTAATAAATATTGTTTTATTGTTAATATCGAATGCTAAAATAATTAACACTCTTTTTTACACAAAATAAATCCAAATTCATTAATTCAATATCAATACTATTAAAAATTTTATTATTATTTTTTTATTTCGTCAATAAATATTGTTTGATTGTTGATATTAATTGATAGAAATAAATAAATTAATTAATTACACAAAAACTCAAACTAAATAACGATAATATCTAAAGTTTTCAGTTTTTTTCGATTGAATTCTTTTATTCAATTTAATTTATTCAAGACTGGAGTAAATAATTTGAACGTTTTGATTTTTCGCAAGACTGAAGAGATAAACGAAAAAAAAGTTTTAATAAAGATAAACAAATAACGACCAATAAAAAAAGGAACATATTACTTTTGTTTTTTCGCGGAATAAAACCGACTTTAAACAATCAAAAAATAATAATAATATTATTTTAATTTCCTTATTTTAAATTATATATTATTTTTAAATAAAATTTTTTGTAAAAGTACGAAGATATTTCTTTTGTTTTTTCGCGGAACAAAAACGACATTAAACAATTGAAACATAATAATAATATATTATTATTTTAAATCATTACTTTTAAATAAAAATTTTAAATAAATTTTTTTTTTTTTTTTTTTTTGGCATGTTCACACAAAAATCTGAATGAATTTATTTATGAATAAATTAAAAATGAATTTGATACTTTTAAAATTAATTATAGAAAGTTATAAACTTACTTTTTTAGTATTTTTTTATCAGATGATTGATCACCATCCCAAATAAGTAGTTTAGGATTACACTCATTACCATTATCAATGCTAGTTGTTGGATCAGTATTTGCAGCATAATTTTCAATGAATGATATTCATACAATCCCATTAATTTTATGTTATAATATCAATAACAACGTCTTTGTGAAATCTCATTCAGCAGCAATTTTACAAAAATGCATAAAAGCTTCTGTATCATCTGAATTAACATCAAATATTGGTGCATCAACGACACGTGCAACATCTGTACAATATGGTGATGAACGCGAATGACGTGGATCTGTTGTAAAACCAATTTAATTATTAGCAATAATATGAATTATTCCATGAGTTGTATCTATTCAACTGACCTTGATGTTGGGATGTTGTTTTTTAATTTTGATACAGCAATAAATTCAAGTATACGTTTTTTAATATCTTCCATACCATAATGATCATTATCAAGTATATCAGATGCTTCTTGTATACCTAAATTTTCAGGACTTGATGTACCCCATGGTATTGATGTTAACCAATCAAGATAATTTCTTGTAACATTAAATTCATTACTATGACTTTCTAAAAATCCTAATTTATTTAATTCTTCATCAATAACATCCATAACATGTTTTGGTACATTTTTGTCACGTATTCTCTCACGATATTTTTCATCAATTGCATCTTTATCATCTTTTTCTAAACCCAATTCTTTTTTAATTATTTCAAGTTGTTCATGTAGTATATATGTACGATGTTATTGTTTTACTTTATCTTCAACTTCTTTACCAATTTTTTGTTGTAATCTACTTAATTCATGTTCTTTTTTTAATAGAGCAAGTGATAGTCTTAATCTTTTTGATATCTGTAATAAATAAATTATATAATTAAAGTATAATAGCACATTAATTTATTGTTGTTTAATAATTATAATTTATCTTACATTTATTTCTTCATTCTATAATTTCATTTAATTCAGCTTTTCTACGACTTGAACGTCCACCTCGACGTGATTGACCAGCCTCGTCTACAGGAACGTAAATTGTTGTATTTAGTAGTGGAAACGTCAATTTCATTTCTGTATACATAATAATTAATAAACTAATATAGAGGAGTCTCAAATTCTAATGAATATTACTAGTTAGAATTTAGAAAATCAAAAAAGGGAATTTATAAAAATTATTACTCTCACGTTGTGCTGGTTTTGGTGATAATTCTTCTGGTATTTAATTGACAATTTTAATTCTTCAATGTGCCATAACAACGAGTCTTAATTTATCACCAAGATCATGAATTTCATGGATCTGTCCAAATGTACCAATTGGATAAACATCATCTATATTTTCAACAACATCTAATTAATTTCTGTGAAATTAATTAATTCATTATCTTGTTTTGATGATCAGAAAAATATATATAAAATAATGTTTTCTTACTCTTCACTTTTCTTCAAAAATATTCCAACATATGGCTGATTTAATTTAACTTTTCTTCTTACTAAATCAATGAGAACTGGATTTGATAGCTCAATGAGTTTAATAAATATTTAACAGCTATTTTAATCTATAAATAATATTATAAAATAAATTATTATTATATTTGAAAAATAAAATTAAAATAAAAATGACATTTACCTCTTTGTCCTAAATATTAATGACCTTTGACATTCTTACTTCAATATTTTTTAATAAAAATGGACCACATTGACTTACAATACCATTTTTATTATTCATTTGTAATGGCTCCTCAGCTTGAATTAAAAAACTACGTGCTTCATCATCATTATCGTCTTGATAAAAACACTTGATACCATCATCAATGAGTAGTTCTTCAGATAATCCTGTTTCATTATTTTTATTTTTATTATTATTTTTATTTATTTGTTCATTATGATTTTCATTATAAGCACAATCACCACCAACACAATCTAAATTCGATCTGGTATTAATGAGGGAATTTTAAATGATGGGGTACAATTATTATCATCATTATTGTTAATATTGTTGATTATACTATTATCACTGTAACTTTTATCAAATGTTGTGGACTTCCAGCTTTACGTTTTCTTGAGATAGATTTATTATTAAAATAATTTTTACGAGCATTAGTAGAATCATCTATTCAACTGACCTTGATGTTGGGGTGTTGTAATTATTAATATTATTAAATAATATTATTTACTGCAATTATTAATATAAACAATATTATTGAAACGTATTTTAGCTGTATCATGACGTCCTTGCGTTATACTTGCCAAGGTTTCAAGTATTCGTGAACTTGTAAAAAATGCATTTGATAGTTGTTTATTTTTATTATGATTATTTTTATTTATTGTTGGACTATTACCAGCACCACCACTAGAATCAATAATAAAATTATCATCATCAGTATTTTGTAATAAATCATCAACATTTAAAGCTTTTAATGATACAACTGGACTATTGCAATCAATATTTGCCCAATGTTCATTTATACTTGTCACTGATTTGATACTTGTACCATCTTCATTGATATTTGAGACTTTTTTTTGTTTTATAAATTACCACAAACATCATTAGTATTTTTTTTAATTTTTTTAAATTTTAGTGATTCAATTGTGTCATTATTTTTACGTTTTTTACTTGGTTTACCAACAGGACAATCTTTTTCAATATGATCTAAAGGAAAAAAATGAATAATTAATTAAACATTGAACTAAATTATGTTAAATATATAAAAATTATATTGTTAATATTTACCAGTTGATTTGCATTTGAAACATTCACCAGTTATTCTTGGTTTAACTCCACAAGTATGAGTTTTTAATAGACATCTTTCACATTTTTTACAATGTTTCCAAGTTGGTTTAACACAACGATTACATGTATTACAATGTCTGTATCTTCTTCCATCTTTTGATGTGCATGATTTACATTTTTTACAATGTTTATTTTCTTGTGATGACCATTTATCACAACGTTTACAATATTTATAACCATCTTGTTCTGATAATTTGATTAAATTTAATGGTAAATTTGTAAATATTCTAACTGGTGAACCAAATTTTCTTCCTTCATCATTATTTATAAACAATAGATGATTATCAGAGTCAACTTTATAATCAGCCATTTTAAGTGCTTTTGAACCACCATCAATACCTGAAGGATTTGCTTTCATTTTCATTGCTGGTTCCATAAAATATGGAAATATAAAAAATATTTTTAACGATGATTCATCATCAAGTTTGTTCCAGCTTTTATGGAGATCAGATATTGTCTTAATTGTTTGTGAAATATATTCAAGACGACCACGTTAATGTCCCAACAACATCACGTGGTTTAACATCTCTTCCAAGACCAGCATAATCAACTTCAAGTTGTGATTTTTTTGATCCAATTTACTATGAATAATATCAGCATAAACAGTTTCAATAATGAGATCTTCTAAATCACGTACATTTTGAATATCAAACTTTTCTAATAATTCTGAATATGGTATACATTTTGATTTTTCAGCCAATGTTACAATTATCAAATGTTGAAGTTTTTTTTTGTTGTACAGGTGTTAGCTTTAAATAATTATCAATATTTTTTAAATAATCTTTGTATGTACCATATGCAAATAGATTAAGAGTATTCTAATATTTAGCATGTGGACTATTATCAAGTTCTTTGATATTTGGCATATCTAATAATTCACCAAATACATGAACACCTGGTGTTTCAATAACTCGTTTTATTCATCATTATCAATAACTTGTATGTTCCTTCAGGTGCTACAACAACAAATATAATTAATATAATTAACCAAATAATATTGTTTTTTTTAATTATAATAATTACCAGCTTGGAATCGACTCTTTAAAACATCAGGTGGCATAGCAACAATCCAATTTGTAATACCAGCACATCCACCAGCAAATATTGTTGGTATATCTTGAAATAAATTATGCAATGATTAATTAGTTAATTAATTAATTAATTGATAATTAAAATTATTCAATTATTTACCTCTTAATAATATTAGTCCAGTTCTTTTGTATATACTACGTATACCACCTTGTTTATACAATTTTTTTGCACAATCAACAGGTCCATTGTAAGTTGAGGTTCCTTGATTGTGTTGAACTTGTAATAAACGTTTGATTCTTTCACCAGGTGCCAATATACTGTTGTAAATATACCACTGAATGCACCAGCATTAAATAATTGTATCAGAACCAGGAATAAAATTATATTTTATTTTGACAGTTGTGTATTTACACAACATAACCAACAAAATGATAAACAATATTTTTTTACACTAAATCACACTAAATAAATTATAAATACGGGATGAAATTGAATTGAACCAGATGCTGCTGTCAAGTTTTGACAGGTGACGACATATTTTTTTCCTGTCATGTCTTCTTTCTTTTTTTTTTTAATTGCTCTTCTTTTCTTTTTAACCGAAGCTCACCGAATTTTAAAAGTGCACACCACGCATGCGCATTTATTCCCACTCTTGTTTTATGACAAATAGTGGGGATAGACCTGCTACGGGGATTTACCGCCTAAAGAAGACTTTGGTGTGCGCGCGCTGACTATTGAAAAACAACAAGAATTTGATAAATGGTATAATGAACGACTTCAAGGTCCGCCATTTGATTTTAAACGAGAAATGGCAATTCATTGTAAATCTGATGTAGAATTACTTAAGAAGGCGTGTATTACATATAGAAAATTAATGATGCAAGTAGGGAATGTTTGCCCATTCACCGAAGCTTTAACTACTGCATCGACTAGTTTATTAATTTATCGTAGAAATTATTTAAAAGAGAATGAGGTAGCACTGATTCCCAAGAATGGATATAGGTTAGGTGACATGCAATCTACCATAGCTATACAATGGCTACTATGGCTTGAACATTCTCAAGGGATCAAAATAATTCATGCTGGTAGAGGGCGTGAGCGTAGAGTAGGTCCCTATCTGGTCGATGGCATTTCAGAAAATGGCAAAACCATCTACTCTTTTTTAGGTTGTTACTATCATGGTTGTGATTGTTTTGAATTGATCAAAGATGTGGATGCAGATTTAGGGGATAATACAACGCTTAGAACGAGGCGCGAGAATATCGAGTACTGTAACGTGACATTTCGAGTCAGCTACCTTCTCGGACTGTTGCTATGGGAATTAATAGTTTTAAAACATTATTTATAAATTAATATAAATAAATATTAAATATATAGTTTGTTTATTCGATTTTTAAGCCGAATATTAATACCAAAAACTAAAATATGAGATCTATAATAATAATAATAACGTGAAACGTAATTTTTAAAATAAAACACTAAAATCTGCTGAAAATCTAACTGCAACACTGCAACGAAACGGAACGGAACGGTAACTCAAACTTAATCTTAAACGTAGTCGTAATCTCAAACAAAATCGTAGTCGTAATCTGAATTTAAAAACACAAAATTCAATCGAACAAACCTTCCATAGACTCAGTCTTCGAGGAAAACCAAGAGTCGCTCAGTATGTGGGTTATGGAGAGAGGGACGGGTAAAGTTGTGTGGGCGAATTAATTGAACAATTTAACAAACAATATTTAAGCAAAGCCGTAAGCCAAAATTTATATTCAAATTCTCAATAATAAAATACAAAACATAATTAAAATCGTGATCGGAACAATTAATAATCGCGTTATAATATCAATAATCCAAACCAACTAAATCAACTTAATCGTAATTTGTCGTCACAAACCTCCAATAATTAATTTAAATCAAAGATATCCGCGAAAATAATATTCAAAGCTAAACGAAACCGGGATTAACCCAAGTCAAACATAACCAAAAACGAACACGAGGCTATCCTCAGGGATAACCCATAGCGGCTCAGAATACCTGGTTTTATCAGAGTGAACGACTGTTCAGCTCGGAGTCCCAAAGCAGAGAGAGAGTTTGTGCTACTCTAAAACAATACGTAGTCTAAATTCTTATACTACTCCCCTCTTCTTTTTGATATAGTTTGTTGCATAGTATACTCTTCGCATCAAGCTGGAGTTTCAAATAATAATAATAATGAATCGAATACGTATTACCGGGTTCACCCGGATTTTAACGAAGAAAATAAATAATAATATATTAAATAATATTCTCCGCTTCAAGCTGGAGTTTCAAATACAAAATCAAATAAATAATTAAATAATATCACCAACGGAAAGTCTGAACAATAAAATCAGCTGGGCTTATAAGGCCAACGGGAAAATCTCGTTACAGTACATAAATGCATATTTTAAAAAAGAAGGTTATGAATTGATTATTATTTGGGAATGTGATTTTAAAAAAATGTGTCAAAACAACGTAGATTTGAAGAATTTCTTGAAAACAATTGATAATAATTTTTATAAAGAAGCAATATTGCCTCGTGATGCTTTATTTGGTGGGCGAACTGAAAATTTTTGTGTCTCACATACTGTTACTGGTTCTGAAAAGATATACTACGTGGACGTCACATCACTTTATCCTTCGGTAATGAAGAAAAATATTTACCCGCTAGGCCACCCTAAAGTTTTTGTTCTGGATGATATACGTGAGCTTTGTCCAGATAATAACATAAGTAATGTGATAGGATTAATTAAATGTCGAGTTTTGCCACCCCCCGATTTATACGTACCAGTATTGCCGATGAGATGTCATAAAAAATTATTTTTTCCACTTTGTAACGCATGTACATTAACTTTAAATCAAAAAAATTGTGCTCATAATGAATCAGAACGCGCACTTACAGGTACTTGGGTATCTGAGGAGTTGAAAGTAGCGGTTGAGAAAGGGTATAAAATTTTACAAATAAAAGAAATATGGCATTGGGATAAAACAACTCAATATGACCCAAAAACTAGAACTGGTGGTTTATTTACAGGTTACATAAATAAATTTTTGAAAATAAAACAAGAAGCTAGCGGTTGGCCTGTAGAGTGCGTTGATGCCGCATCAAAACAAGCATACATAGATAATTATAGTAAAGTAGAGGGAATTGATTTAGAGCCTACGAAAATTGAAAAAAATCCTGGTTCACGTCAAGTTAGTAAAAATAACTTGAATTCGCTTTGGGGTAGACTAGCTATGGATAATATTTCGGATATGTACAGTATTATTCAAAATATTCAAGATTTTAATAAAATTATTGAAAATGCCAATATTAAAGTTTCTTGCATAACTATTATCGATGATGATACACTATTTGTCAATTGGAAATATGTTGAAAGTTGTGATAGAACTGATAGCTCAACTAATCCAGTTCTGAGCGCATTCACGACTGCGCATGCGCGCTTAGAATTATACAAATATCTTGATAAAGTTCAGTCACGAGTATTGTATGTTGATACTGACTCTATAGTTTTTATTTCTGAGAATAATAATGATAAACTGCCATTAGGTAATTATTTAGGTGATCTCACTGATGAGCTTGATGGTGGTTACATAAAAACTTTTATTTCTGGGGGCCCTAAATTTTATAGTTATATTGCTGAAAAACCTGATGGTACAATAAGTAAAGTATGTAAATTAAAAGGTGTGCGCCTTGACGTTAATGCTCAAAAATTAGTCAATTATGATAGTATTAAGACTTTAACTGATGGTGAAAACGACAAAATTATTGTAACTTGTGACTCAATACGTAGAACTAAAGAACATGATGTACATACAATATCAGAATCGAAAATTGTACGTGTTACCGGACCGAAACGGAAATTTACGGCTAACATGAATAATACATTACCGTATGGTTATAATACTATGTATAATAGCGGTAAAAAAAGACATGGGGGCTTAACTACTGAGTATAATACTAGCCTGTATAATACCAGTAAAAAAAGACCTAGGGACTTAACGACTGAGTATAATACATGTAATAATACTGTAAATAAACGTGCTAAATATGTTATATGAATAAATCTTGAATAAAAATTAATTGTTTAATGTTTTTATTGAATATACACCCACACCAAATTTTTTTTCAGTTATCATCATGGCTTGGCGAATGACACATCCATTTAAAATTATTATTTCAGGACCGTCAGGGGCTGGTAAAAGTGTTTGGACTAGACGTTTCTTAAAAGAATTATCGGGATTATGTGATACTGAATTTGACCGTATTATTCTATATTACGCCGAATGGCAACCTGTGTATACTAAATATAAAAATGTTGAATTTCAAGAAGGGTTACCAGACATGAAAGATTTTAATGATATTAAAAAAAAAAAGTTAATCATAATGGATGATTTAATGCGTGGAAGTAGTAGTGGTTCATCTGTATTAGATATATTTACCAAGGGTTCACATCACCGTAATTTAAGTGTATTGTTATTATCACAAAATTTATTCCATGGGAGAAAATTTTATAGGGAAATTTCTTTGAATACAAATTATATTGTTGTTTTCAAAAATCCTCGTGACAAAAGCTCAAATTTTTCATCTTGCTAGACAAATATCCCCATTGAATACAAAATTTATTCAAGAAGCTTATTTATATGCTACATCAGCGCCACATGGTTACTTATTAATTGATTTGAATCAGTCAACACCTGAAAACATTCGTATTAGGACATGTATTTTTCCTAGTAACCCTGTAAATTATGTGTATGTCCCAAAACAAGTACGAGATATGAATAATAGTGATCCATCTTTAAATTTACCAGTTGTACATCTATAATGTCTGACAACACACCAAAGCGGGTGCCTTTGAGAATACCATTTGATCGGAAAAATACAATATTATTAACATCACTTGTTCATGCTAATCCAAAACAGCGTCGAGCAATACTTCAACACAGTGATTCTAAATTAATTCATTGTATTTGTGAAATTATTTTGAATTATTTGAAAGGGGTTTTACCAATAAAAGATAAGGAAAAAAGGAAGCTAAAAAAATATAAGAAAATTTTGAGACAATTAATTTCAAAAATAAGTTGGGCATCTAAATAGAAAATTATCATAAAGCATTGTATTGGTATTTTAGCCTTATTGATTACGCCTATAATAAATCTTTTATTTAAAAATTTGGCGTGAAAATATAGAGCATACACGTAAGATGGCCCTCGTAACTCACGATTCTATAAATAAACTCAAGTCGCTTGAAAATGAAAATCATGCATTAACAAGTATCCAAACACCTGGTGATCCAGCATCACGTCTTGATAAAGAACTTACAAAAATTTTAAATTCTTCTAAAAATGATGCAGAAAAATGGAGTGAATATCGTGAGTTATTTAGGCGATTTTTATTTTTTAATAGTGATGGTGACAGACCACATACAAAATTAACATATAAAGATATCGATGATAGTACAGAGGATTCATCGTACCCTGTCGAGAATATAATAAAAAGTGTTCCTCCGCGATATCAGCAAAAAGCTAAGGCAATAATTGGTCATATTAACACTGCGGATATAGATAAGCGTTTTAAATGGGATAAATCTGGTCACATAAGTATAAACAACAATAAAATACCCAATACAAATATTGTTGATTTATTGAATGATGCTTTACGTTATCGTAAAAGTCATAATGCTGTTGGTCAAGAAGAATTTGCAAAGTTTCTCCGTGATATAAATACTCCACGTAATTTTGTAGGTAATGACAATTTCTGGAAGTCCCCTATCATTTCAGAAGATGAAGATGATGAAGAGACAATATTGTTTTCAACACCATTAGCCGACCGCCCAAATCACAGAGTTAGTAAAAGACTTGAGCCGCAATTTCCGGATGGTGAGCAACCAACTACTAGTGGTGAACCTGAAGTATCATGGCAAAGACTACGTCCCGAAAAGAAAAAGTCAAAAAAGACCTCATAAATACTAATGAGAAAAATATAAAAAATAATACACCCATTGCAAATATTTATTATGATTTATCAAATCCTGTTGCTTATACTGGTGCACGTAATATTGTAGCAAAATATCCAGATTTAAGTGATAAAATAAAAGAGTATTTAAATTCACAAGACGCGTATACATTACACAAACCTGTTAAACGTAAATTTCCGCGTTTACATTATAATGTATCAGGCATCGATTCTGTTTGGGAAGCTGATTTAGCAGATTTACAAAGTATAAAATCAGAAAATAATGGTATAACTTTCTTACTTGTTGTTATTGATGTATTTAGTAAATTCTTATGGATTGAACCATTAAAAAATAAAACCGGTCCTGAAGTATGTTCAGGATTTGAACGTATAATTAAAAAGAGCAATGGCCGTATGCCTGTTTTTTTACAGACCGATTCTGGAAGTGAGTTTAAAAACAAAATTATCCAAAAGATGTTAAGCGATGCTAATATTTATTTTCGAGTGGCAAGAAATCCTGACATAAAAGCATCAATTGTAGAACGCGTAATACGTACAATAAAAGAACGTTTTTGGCGTTATTTTACACATAAAAGAACACATAAATATATAGATATATTACAACAAATTGTCGATGGATACAATAATTCTATTCATACATCGATTAAAATGACACCATCTGCAGTGACGATAAATAATTTAGAAATCGTTAGAAAAAATATAGAAAGTCGTTATGATAATGAAAAATTAGTTGATTGATTTAAATATAAAGTAAATGACCGTGTGCGCATCAGTACTGCGAAAGGTGAATTCCAGAAAGGGTATACCCCTTCGTGGTCTCAGGAAATATTTAAAATAACGAAAGCTACATCACGTCATTTACTTCAATACGTAGACTACGACTCTTAATTAAGTTCCAATGACCAGCACTATGTGCGGAAAGATCTGGTGTTAAGTCAAAAGCAAATAACGTATAACCTTTTCTATAGCTATCTCTATCTATTTGCATGCCATGGTCTCCAAAATGAATACCAGTACCAGAAAAAAGTGTGTGACATGCCTCAGCATCAAATATATTATTGGAAAATGTAGGCTGCAACGGTTTTCCAGGTATTTGTTTACCATCGACGTAGAGACATAGAAAATTTATATTAAAGTGTTGGAAGTAGAATGGATTACGGAGCCTATTACCATTGAAGCCCCGGTTATCAACAAATCCAATAACAACTCGCTTAGGTTAAGTACCAATAATAATATTGTCGAGACAATTTCCAAGGATTCCTGCGGTGAGTAAAAAACTCTTGACCTCCACTCTAGTAAGGGGATATTTAGCTGTCGTTTTCGCTAAGGCTTTTGCATGAGCAATCATAATATGAGGATTTAGCTTGACTCGGCGTACAAGACGCTTCTAATATTTGTATTTTATAATCCTTGTCGTTTGAGGCATCCATTAAACAAAATTCTTGTTTTGACCGTGTGAGATTAATTTTCATTTCAATCCCGTTCAATAAAAATTTTTCCTGGTTAAATACATCAACATGTAAATGCCCAATCATCTCAAATTGTTTTCCGGCATTTGTATGAACACATCTGGCGACTAAGCCTTCATTTTTTGTGAACAAAGGATTTCGGGGAATCCCGTAAAACCGATATTGTTTATAGACTGTTTATGAAATTTATTTTATAGAATATTTTTTACTGAATATACGGTTATATAATTATATTGTTCTATAGAAGTTATCGAATTTTCTCTATAGAAAAAAAAATTACTTAGTTCATTTTATATTTCTATAAACTCAATAGGAAATAAATTTTTTTTTTTTTTATATTTCGATAACTTCTTTCAGTTATATATTATTGGTCAACATATTTAATTGAACAAGATAAATAATAATAAATACATATATAATTTTTTTTTTTTTTTTAGTAAAACTCAACTATGGAAAAAAGTGTTTTAGTCGAGTTTATTAATGAGACAGATCCTGATGATTCAGAAGTGGCTGTAACTGTTCGTCAATGGATCAAGGATGATCCATCGGATGATGATCTGATAAAGTTGATTGAAAAAAACGAAACAGTATTTGTAAAGTGGCCTGTGGATTGTGGTAAACGATCTATGAAAAGTTTAATAAAAAATTCTAAAGATGTCATATGGAATGAATTACCAGCTAAAATTTTAGCTTTTGGTAATTGGACAAGCATGGTGATTAAACGAAATACTCTCGAGAAATGTGATAAATTGAATACTTCTAAAAGTGGCCGAAAAAATTATTGCAAAAAATCATACGATAGCGAGAGTAAAGACGAAGTAATAGAAAAATCAAGTACAACATCTAAACAAAAAACTGAAAGCATTGATCATACAAATAAAAAAGAAAAACAATTAAGTCACTTGATAACTAATGAAACTGATAATAACAATAATAAAGTTGAATTAAAGAAAAAAGAAAAAAAAAAAACTGATGCTGCTGTTAACGAACAAGTACTAATGAATGAAATATTGTCAATGGATGATAATAAGGAAAAAGAAATAAAAGATCTAAAAGAACAAAATAAAAAGTTATTAAAAGAACTTCATGATATAAAAAAGCGTCCACTTGTTGCAGATGTTGTTTAAAGTAGTGAAGCAAGGCGGATCCTGGGACAGTTTGATATCAAACCCCCACTCCGGCCCAATTAAACCCCCACCAGGCTCCGATTAAATTCCCCCTCTATGTTAGTATGTCAGCCATTTTGTATATTTGTAACGTGGAGAGTTGGTATATCTATATATTCAAAAGTCGGCCATTTTGTATATCGGTAACGTAGGGAGTTGATATATCTATATATTTGATAATTTAATATGTCAGCCATTTTGTTTATCGATAATGTGGTAAGTTACTATATCTACATGTTTGAAATATCGGCCATTTTGAATATGATTTAAATTAAAAAACTCAATTATTATTTTGATTCAAAATGGTTAAATAGACTTGAAATTTTGTTTTTCTCACAGTAGAGATTTTGTCATTCAGGCAAGATGACTGTAGATGTTTTCGGTCGTCAACTGCCAAAAAGTATAGTTAAAAGTAATACAATAAATAGTGTTGGTGTTCGAGGTCCGACGGGTGAGGGCTTTAAGCTAACAAAGGATAAACAATATGATATAAACCATAAACGTTTGTGTAATGTCGGAGATCCGCTAAATGCAAACGATGCTGCGTCAGTTAAAATTGTTCGCGAAATGATTCAAGAAGAAACGCGAGTGATATATCATCAGACTGCATCATTGAAAGATAGTTGTGAAAATAATAGCATTATGATTGGCGGACTCGAATCAGCTTTTCACGATCATAAAAATGAACATTCTATAAATGTTGATGCAGATTCAATTTATCAGAGCAAAAATTTTTTTCAACTCATAGAATCTAGAGTTAGCACACTGGAAACTATGTACAAACGAATTTCCGATGTAGTCGAAAAATTAGATAATAAGAAAATTTTATAGAAGGGGAAGGTTGATTTTGAAAATTGTAGTGGGGGAGCTAGCATCAGGCAACACTCAGAACCATATATATTTTGCCAGTTGTAAAAAACGAACTCGACAGTCAAGATCGCAGTTGAAAAAATTAAAATGGCCATTTTTGTTGATTTTCAAGGATTCAATGATTCAATTTTTATTATCAAAGAACTTGCAATTAGTAATGCAAACTCAAAGCTAGCAAGTGAAACTATCATTTTTGCTGCACCATGTGGAAAAGAAAATTTAACGAATGAGTATTGGAAGACTATTGAAAAAACTGTGACTAATGTGCATGGAATTTTATGGAGTGCTGGGGATGTTGACTATCGTGAAGTATCAAATATAATTAATGAAAAACTAGGTGGTGATTTGGAATATATCTATGTAAAAGGTGCTGAGAAAAAAAAATGGCTATCAGAAATCTTGAAATCACAGACTGCAACAATCATCAACCTTGATGATCTTGATTGTCCACCAGATGAAAAATTATATAATCTACCAACATTGAGGCATATGAATTGTCATACAGAATGCATTAATTATATTTGTGCTGCTGAAAATGTAAATCGATACAAATATTGGTTTGCTAGAGCCTTTACATTTCGACCATCTCTTCGCAAGTCTATCATGTTCTATAGTATTGTCGAAAATTTGGCGGATATGTCTGCTAAAGATATTGCGCTGATTCCAACAATGGCAATCATCAAATTTTCCGCTCATGAAATAGATAAAGTCTGGGATAAGCTGTCTGAAAACCAGAAACAAAATCCTCACGTTTCAGGATTGCGCAGATGTACCAAGCATTCAATTGATTGTGGAGATGGTGATATAGCTGGATGTTTTTTTTATTCAATAATAAAGACTGTGAGAAATGTGCTGCAGAGCAATCTTCTACTAAAATGATCATGTAAAAAATTAATAAATAAATGAAAATTTAAAACGATGAAAAATTGTGTTGGAATGTATATTTATTTCTTTTTAATATTTAAATTATAAAATAAGGTTAGCATTAGAATTCCTTAAAACCAAGTTTAAACATGTTTAAACATGTTCAGGCAAGTTTAAACATGCTCAGACATGTTTGAGGAGTTGGACAGCTGCAAATAGTAAATAAGTTTTATTATTATCATGTATAAATATTAACTTACAATCATCCAAAACTTTTTCAACGAAACACATGACTCATTACAAATAATGAATCAGCCAAATAATAATCTTGAATGATTATTCAGCCTCTAACAGCAAAAATTTTTAGAAAAGTGACTCACAAAAAAAATATAAGCCTAACCTAACCTAAGAAGCATTTAAAGTGGGGATCGTTGAAAGTGGGGGATCGATTTTCCTTTAAAAGCTGCTGCCCAGAGCTGTAGAGCCACAGATCTCATCGAACCTTCTGAGCTAGCATCTCCAAGACAGTAAAAATAAAATTGGTAAATATTTTATACATATATTATATTATTCATACGATTAAACATTTTATTCATGTAACCTCTCATTTATGTATTTATGTATTGTCGTATTATTATTCTTGCAATGATTCTAATTTTGTTTCATTTCCAACAGGCAACATGGACAAATTATATGCAGAAATGAACACTATTGGAGTAACACCATATCCTGCTACTATCCCAATCAAAAAGATTGAATTTGATTACTTATATCGTGTGACAAATGTAAGACAAGTTCGAACACCATATGGAGATTCTATCATATTGGAATTGGAGCGCAAAATTTCAGTATTTCTACCAAAAAGACTTAGCAATTTCATCACACAGAATTCAACAATTTTACCAGAGTTACTTAAAGATGCTCTCTCTGGAGAACTTAGATTCGTCAGACATGGATCAAACCATTTTGGATTCGAGAAACAAAAACAAAACAACATTGAAATGCTTGATTAAGGAGTAAATGTATAAATAATGTTAATAAATATATATATTAAATACAACAAATTGTGTCTCATTTTTTATTTATTTTTTCATTCAATTATAGTTTTACATCAATTTTTTTTTTCCTTTATATTATGTTAATTTCTGAATACTTGCACTGATAGGCTTATACTCTATAATACGATCATGTAGAATCAAACAATAAGCACTCGTTGCTGGAGGAAAGTTTTCCTTGGATTCAAATTCCAGTCGAACATCAACTGGTCCATATTTTATCATTTCATTTTGTCTGCTGCAATCGATGACAATTAATGGTGATTTTTCCAAAAATAATTTTTTTGATATTGCATAATTTATTTCTTTTTCATAAAATGTTTCACCAAAGTCCTTAAACATTTTATATAAAATTGAAAATTGATTTTTCCCAATATCAAGGTTCAAATTAGCATATGGATATGACACTGAATTGAGAAAAGCTTGACATCTCGAATATTGCAATGCTCAAAATAAGCAGAGTTCTCATTCCATTTATTCTTTTATTGCACTGAAAAGCTAGAATAATAAATCTAGGCTTTTCTAGCTGCGTACTTGTTTGTATTGACCATACATGCTTATTAGTTGGAGGTAAAATTGGCCATTCAAAAAGACACCATGCTCGAAAACTCATTGAAATTGGTGGATCTCGTTGAATAAATTTCATCATATCAATTTTTTTCTTATCAGATAATTTAACATATGGCACTAGCCATTCAATCTTGCTTATTTGAAATTTCAAATCTTTTTCTTCTGCCCCACCAATTCCAATACATGCATTCATATCACTTCTTGAGCGAATTATCAATTCATGCTTAGCATTGACAATAATCTTTCTATAGTCTTCAGCAAAGCCAAGAAACATTTGTAATGGTATACAAACATCAAAGTATCCATCAGTGTTAGTTAATGATATATCATCGCTAGTACCAAGCCAACCAGCATTCTCTAAATTCGATTCTGGATTTACTGACAGATAATTTTTTAAAGTGCTTGTCATGCCAGTATTTTTACTCCTATCAATCTCAACACCATTCATTTCATATCTTATTTCATCGAAAAGATGAAGTATACCATTATTAACAATTTTAGTAGTCAAAGCCGCTGCCACACTACCATCATTTTTTTCGGTCACTAATCTTCCGGAAATGTGTAATGAAATATTACATGGCAAAATAAAAATATCCTGATTTTGTATGTTGATTCTAATTTCATCACTGTTTCCAAATGTTGTTGAACCATAGGGCTGATGTGCATGGATCTCATAGTGAGATATTGATGAATCAAATTCAATTGGTGTGTTAATACTCAGCATAGCCTCCGCCATTTTGGACAGCACACAATTCAAACAAGATACTTTTACCCAGACCCAACTCCAATAGCTTTTTTTTTTTCACCACTTGAAGGCCGAGACTTTTCAGAAACTGGACACTCTGTGGTGTTAATGTTTCAATGCTCGATGACAACTGATTGGTGGTGGATTGCATTGAATCCTTTTATATGATGAGCCAACTTTTCGATTATAGACGATGCCCATTAACGTGATTTAATGTGTAATCTTACAGTAATTGTCTCACCACGGAAGTCAACCAGATCACCGTCTTGATCAACAATTTTTATTTGCACGTGATCAATTGTTCTTACTGATACTGGCAAATAGATAATATTTGATGGAACTTCAATAATTTTATAGCCTGGTGGCACAGTTGGAAAAAACTCGTGGATTGTATGAACTTTTTTATTATTGATGAAAGCACCAGTGGTAATATTGCACTCAATTCTTATTGAATTCACTTTTATAATGTTTATTGGCAAATCGGATACGTGCACAATATTTGACTCCAAGATACGTGGAGTAAATCCCAACAGTTTTGCAATTGTATCAGATGATCGAAAATCAATGTCTTTTGCACTTTGTATATGACTGTGTAATGTATTTGTATTGCCCCAAAGCTGAATAGAATATGGTTTCAAAAATTCAGCAAGAGCATCAATCTCATAACTTCCTTCAGGTATCTCAATCCAATCATCAGACGTTGAAAAATATATTTTGTTATTTTCTGATGTAATATTTGGTATCGTGTTAAATGTTAAAAAAGTCGCTAGGCCAAGCGAGTAATTTTTTTGTGGTGATAATTCAATCCTTGGAAAATATGAAGCTTCTAGAACTGATGAGTTGCCAGATAAAGTAAGTGTGAATGCGTCATGCATGCTCACTGTTACTATAAAGACTGATTATAATTAATGAAAATTATGCCTTTATAGGCAGTCTGCTAAGAACTGAAGACACAAATGACCACAATTCCATGTATTCCAATTTTGAAAGCGTTTATAGTTATATTTGATGCTGCCAACATTTAAATATTCAACGAGCTCTGTCGGAGGGCTGGAGATTTCCAAAGCCGTCAAAATAAATCGCAAGATTTTTATTAACTTTTTTATATGCAGTCCAATGTGTACCAGGATTTTTATCATCATCGAGATTTATTATACCAGTTTCTCGATGCAAAGATTTTGTTGGTAGATTATTTCTCATAAAAACCCCACGAAAATTTTTTATTTTCAATTGCTCTGCAAATTTCACCAGATCCCAATCAGTCAACGCTCGACGTGGCAGCATCTCTACAAGTTTTTTGGAGACAAAAAAAATCCTGCCCCATTTTTATATGGTCTCATATATAGACCTTTACCGAGTGCTATTGATTCAATCGCTTTATTATGTCTTTTGCTTTCTTCCAATTGTTTTTTGGCGGAATTTGCATCATTTATTGTTTTTACAACGCCGGAAGCGCCGCCAACTATTCCACCGATGGCGCTGAGTGCTGTCAAAATTGGAATCAATAATGGTAGAGCGCCACCTATCTTACTTGGTATTGGTATAATTCGTGGTACTTGTATATTTGATTTTCCCCCAGACTTCTTCATCTCAACTTTTGCTGCTTGTAATGCTGATTTAATATTCATCTGATTATCATTTACATAATGCATTGCATTTTTGGCTGCCTGAATAATTTTTTTCAATGGCAATTTTTTTTTTCTTCCATTTTTCTTTTTTTTTTCTTTTTTTTTAATACTGGCCTTCGGAGTTTTTGAATTTTTCATGCCCATTCCAAGTTTAGATTTTATTTTCATGGTGCCAGCAACGAGGGCAGCTGCTGCACGTTCCCCAATACTTGAATCTTTTGCAAAAACTCTTGATGATGCTTTTTTAGCAAGTATTTTGTCTGCCATATTCCTTGCATGCATATCATTAGGACTTGCTGCGTACGCAATATCATGATCTTTACAAAATTTATCGAGAGGATTGATGCCTTGATCACCACGAGCCAGACGTTTTTCCAATTTTGTCCCAGGTCCAGCGAATGAATATCCAGGAATATGAAGTTCAACTGGCAATTTATTTATAATTTTATTTAATAATCCATCACCAGCTGTATGGTTTTTATTTTTTTTCTTAGGATTTTTATTTTTTTTAATTTTTTTATTTTTAAACTCAAAGTTGCCAGTTTTTTTGGCGTTTTTTGATGTGCATTTAGCCATGGCTTAAATGATACTGAACGATGGCAGATATAAATGGTTCTCTACAGTTTGATTTCGTTTAGTATGAGTCATGATGGAGTTCAAGGCACAAGCAAAAAAATTGTCAATCATAAATTTCGATATAATTACATCAATGGTGATTTATTGCCAAATACAATAAGATCAATTATTTGCGGACCATCAAATACAGGAAAAACTAATTGTCTCCTGAGTTTGTTGATCGATGAAAATGGTTTGCGCTTTGAAAACATATATATTTACTCAAAGTCATTAAATCAACCTAAATATCAATATCTCGAAAAACTCTTGGAAACATTGGATGGGATTAATTACTATCCATTTTCTGACAATGAGCAAGTTGTACCAGTTGATGAGGCGAAGCCAAATTCCATATTTATTTTTGATGACGTTGCAATGGAAAAACAAAATAATATTCGAGCATATTTTTGTCAATGAAGGCATAAAAATGTTGATAGTTTTATATAAACCAGTCATACGCTCGTATACCAAAACATTTGATTCGTGATAATGTAAATTTCCTCATTTTATTTAAACAAGATGAGATGAACTTGCGGCATATATATAATGATCATGTAAACACAGACATGACATTCGAAAAATTTAAAACCATGTGCTTGAAATGCTGGAAAGATAATTATGGGTTTATTGTTATTGATAAAGATAGTGAAATAAATGCTGGACGATACAGAAAAATTTTGATACATTTATTAGCATTGATGCATAAAACAAATAATGTATCATACTCATGAGGGCAAAATAGTGAGCAGATCAGTTCACGACACCAAGAGTGCAAGATGCCTCTGACGAGAGAAAAACATGTGAAAGAATCTAATATTATAAGAGAATTATAAAAGTTCGAAAAGTAATACAACAAAAACATAAATTATTAAAACATAATCAAGATACTTTAGAGCAGTCATCGATTAATTATTTTAAGCCACTGCTGACACCACTCAAACAGATTAGTGATAAAGTTTCAAATTCAAAAAACATTGAGGCATCAAAAGATTTCAATTTTGATGAGGAAAATGAAGATAACAAAATTGATGAAAATAGCAAAATTTTCGATGATACTTTAATAAATGTGGAAGAAGAAGAAAATAGTGCAAAAAAAGTCATAGAAAAAAATAATATTACAAGTATCAATGATGATGATAGCTTGGTGAATCATTATCTTAACACCATCGATACAATAGCATGGGATAAAGATTTTGGAGTGAGAAAATTCAGGTCCTACTATAAAATTGGTTCTGCTGAAGTTTCTTTTAAAGACAATTGTGTATATATTGATAACAATTTCTATGAAATGACACCAGGAATAATGGAATTATTATTCATGAAAAGTCCGAATAAAAATCAAGTGACAGATATTGATAAAAAAAATTATGCTAATATTATCATAAATACAAATGGTCATCTAAAACGTTATGAACCACTTGGATCTATCAGAAATCCAGCTTCATCAAAATTTATAAAGTATATTTCACCACATATTACTGAGCATCATGGTGCTGGTCTTTTGCCTACAACTATGAGTCTCCAAAGCACAAGAAATATTCCACAACTAGATTATGTATGGTGGAATGATCCAGAAGAGCTTGTCGAACGCCTGCGATTACTGATTGCCTCACGAGCAGCTGGAAACTCCAGCCACAATAATGAAATCATATCGATTATTGAGGAATTGCGAGAAGCTGGTTTCATATATTAAGAAAATTGCATATTAATAATTAGTTGTTGCATATCATCAGTTGATGTAACATGGCAAAGTATAAATGGGATATTGTTAAAGAGCTTCATGCGCCTGCGCGAAAAAATTTTTCAAGAAGACATGTTGACATTCGTGACATTGATGAGACCTGGCAAGCTGATCTTGTGGAAATGATTCCATATGCTGCTGAAAATAATGGCTATAAATACATATTGACTGTAATTGACAACTTTTCAAAATTTGCATGGGCTGTAGCTGTGAAAAATAAAAGTGCAATCGAAGTTACAAAAGCATTTGAAAGCATCTTAAAACTTGGCCGCATTCCAAAAAATTTGCATGTAGATGATGGAAAAGAAAAATGCAAAATTCAATGAATTGTTGAAAAAATATAAAATACACATGTATTCTACATTCACACACTTGAAAGCATCCATTTGTGAGAGCGTTTTAATCGCACATTAAAACGTATAATGTGAATGAAATTTAGTTTTCAAGGCACATACAAGTGGGAAAAAATACGACCATCTCTTCTAGAGGAATATAACAAGAGAAAACATCGAACAATTGGCATGAAGCCTGTTGACGTGACTCCAAATCATGCTGGCAAGTTAAAGCAACGTTATGATAGTTTATATGCCGACTACCAACATATTGCAAAATTTAAAATAAATGATTTTGTTCAAATATCAAAATATAAGCATGTTTTTGAAAAAGGATATGTACCAAATTATACTAATGAAATATTCAAAATTGTAAAAATCAACAATACCAATCCAGTAACATACATGTTAAAAGATTATCAAAAAAACCCTATACAAGGATGTTTTATGAGGAAGAATTACATTCAGTCAAACATCCAAATATTTATTTGATTGAAAAAGTAATAAAAACGTGGTAATAAATTATTTGTAAAATTCTTGGTTTCGATAATACTCATAATCAATGGATAAATAAAGCAGACTTATAAAATAAAAAACAATGCATTTTAAAATTATTCACTTTATTTATTTACACATTTTTTGAAACATAATACATTTTACAGGCTGTGGTAATAATATTATTTTTGAATTGTAGTATAATACACTAGTATTATACATGGCAGACATTTACATTAATATTTATTGAAATTATTATGATTTCTACATTTTTATATTTATTTATTTATTCATTTTATTTTATTTATTGTTTTATTGGATTATTTATTTATTTAATTATTTATTTATACAGTTAAAACATATTACCATTAAAGCAGTGTTTACACTATTGCATACAAGTGTATTTACAAGTTACCAGATAAACCCTAGATAATACTAACTTAAATTTTTATTCATTCGCATATTTGTTTATTTAATTTTTACTTAATTGTTTATTTATTTCTCAACATGATATCCATCTATATAACTTTTTTGTATTTTTATGCACAACAAACATTTGTCATTTTATTAAAAAAAAAAAAAAATACAGTATAATACCCTAGTAACATACCCCTGTAATATAAGTATATATTTACATTATAGCGACTTTTACTCTTGCTTGAGTATGAGGTTTTATTTATGCTACTCAAGCACCCTCTTTTGCTAAATTTAAAAAACATAAATGTAAACATTTTTATTCAATTTCCATTGGCTCATCAACAAATACTTCTTTGTAACCCCACGGTAGAGTATCAGTTGAGCCTTCAATAAGTTGTCGCTTATCATCACCAGCACTTAAAGCTAATTTTCGCATTTCTATGGTTTTAACTTCATGTTTTTTCGATTGTATCGTCCGTTGAATACGATCAATATTGACATTATTTAAAAGACAATTTTTATAATCATCGAAAGTTATTGTTCGAAGAGCAGAACCTTTTACACCTTTTGCACGTGAGCCATATGACTTTTTATCTCGCTGAACTCGATATGCATACATTTTAGCTCGCAAACCAATAAATTCTAATAAAATATCCCCATTTGTTTCATCTTTCATCAAGCCAACTACTTTTTTATTATGCTGCCCGATGCCCCAAGGGTTTGCAGGAGAATACTCAGATGTATCGAATTTTTCCCAATCTCTTTTCATATATTCATAAATATTATAACGTCTTACACCTAAAATAAAACTATCTGTATCCATATAATATAAAGTGACAAAATTAGAAAAATTTTTGCGTAAATAATTATAATAAAAATCATACATGTATGTTTTTGAAATATCTAATATACTAAAGCCTAAATATATTGGTTTATTTAATATAATTTTCAGTCTACGCATTTCAATTATTGCTAAATCACCAACTATGTAAGATGCGGAAAAGTTTGGTTTCGCAATTAATGCTTCTGCGCCATAACGACCTTTCAATTTTGTCACGATTCGTACATCGCGATGCTTTCTAGCATCTTCCATTAATTTACCAAATACACTATTATTTAAAAATTTATAGAAATTCTTTGAAAATTCATTTGTTGCTTTTTTACGCAATTCTGTATTTAAATCAATATATTTTTTGAGCCAGTCTTTTTGGCGGAATTTTAATACTCTATACAAATTCGTAATTTATAATCCTAGACTGGTGTATAATTGCAAATTTCTATAGTGAATAATATATTTTTTTGGTGACAATGTTGTTAGTAATTTTTACATTTTGAAGTTGGCAATGGTGGCTTATCATGTATTGAGCTAATGGCAGATCTTTATGCTCATCATGCAATTCGATTGATAGTCCATATCAACTTCTAAAATATAACCCCATTCTGATGTTTCACTAATTTCATTCAAAATATTTAAATTAAAATTTTCAACCCAACTAAAATCTTTATATGGTAAATATGACATCATTGAAGCACCATATAGATTATTAACATCAAAATACATTAAATAATTATCTTCTAAATTTGGATTATAGCCAGATTTCATATATTTATTATTTGCCTTACCCCAACGATTTGAACATTGTGCCAAGCCACCCCGAATACCGCTTTCAATAAACAACATTTTATCAACATCAGTCAGCAACTCTAATTCAATTTCAGTAATTTTAGCATTGCCTGCATTGCCAATGATGGACATGTAATAAAATGGAGTGGGTCAAGCTTATAGGTTTCCATACAATTATCTCTAAAATTTTCAAATATATCACTTAATAATAAAATATCAGTTCTTAAATATAAATCTGAGTACTCTCCAAGTGTTTTTATATCAAAAGTATGCCAAACATTGCAAGCGTGAGCATAATCGGCATCACTAATATAAAATTATCATAGAGTTTTGAAAAAATTGATCCTTCGTTGGTAAAGTAGGAAGGTTCATTTTCAAAACAATCAACAAAATCATATGGAAAAATTTTTTATTCACGAGACTGAATTTATTTTTTATCAGTGTAATATTTTGAGTTATATATTTTTCATCATTTGTTAAATATGAGGCTAATTTTTCAATACTTGAAGGCATAAATCTAAATGAATCAATAAAACGAAGCTGCACGCGTGTACCTTTGACATACTTTGTAAATGAGATATAGTTTTCTTTATTTACTGGTAATAATGTCATACGACCTGGAAACTGAGTTGCTAATTGTTTCAAAATAAAATGAGAATCATAACCTGACATATTATGCGACACTACATTTATAATACACGACTCTTGATAATTTATATTACATCTGTTGTGTGCCGGACCCTGTAGCGATTTAAAAATGATGATGATCTTTAACTTTAGGGTCTTTTTCCGTGAATTTTTTTACAAAATATAACAAAACTGTGCTCTATCAAACTCAGCTTGTTCTTGTGGAGATAATCATTGGATTATTTACACTGAGTATAGCATCAACATTTTTTGATATTTCATATAGCTCATTAATGAACCACTCAATACAATCATTAGCACGATATATTTTATGTTTTGATAAAGAGTCATCATAGTCACACTTTAAATAATAGCCTATACTGAATGGTATATGACTTTGCACATCAACACTTTTTCTTTGCACACTATCTTCATTCTCTTCCACTTTTTTAAGCAAACACTCTATGTCCATGTAAACAACAAACGGCACTCTTAACTGATATTTATAATTTTTAAATTTTAAAATATTATTTTGTTTTATAGGCAGTTCGATACGCGACTTATTGACGTTAAAACATGCAAGTTTATGATTCAAATAAGATGATTCAACTTGAAAACTGCACAAGCAACGATCACAAAATAATTTTTACTTTTGTGTTTTGACAATTGTGATGACAGCAACATTGACATATTATGAATCCAAGTATAATGATATTCATCTGGAATGTATTCATCATCATTATCATCTTCCTTCTTCTTTTCTTCTTTCTATCATTTTTGTTGCATTAAAAGATAAATTGTTTTTTTTACATAAACTTTATTGAAATTTAAATTTTTGTTGGCTCGATTGTGTATATTCACCAAGTGATATGGCACAATTATTTTTTGTTTTTTACCATTTTTTTCTATTATTTTATTATTTCCATTTTTATTATATTCGATGCCATATACTGATATCGATAAATCGTTTACTTTTTCAAATTTTTTAATATCCTGTAATGACATTGGAAAATCAAATTGTTGATATAATAAATATTTTTTAAATGGATCTTTACCATTGTTAGGTGGCTTGTACTTGCTCATACGCTCAGGGTGATCTTTAAAATTATACATGGCTGCTAAAATTGACCACAGAAAACAGTATTCATCATCGTTTTTTACGTTTATTATTGCATGTTTCACTTTGAGCCATTTTGGTAATTCTACAAATAAATTACCACCTTAAGTGGTTTGTATACATTGATTTGAATTTCCATGTTTATTTCATGAAGCGTCCAACCTGAGCCTTGCATTTCAATATCATCTTTTCGCGCATTTAATTCATTGAATTTTGCTGTAAACAATTCTTCCATATCTGTTGATGGTAATATTATCATGTTTCCGGTATGAAGATATTTTGTATCAATTGTCTGTCTTGTTTAAATTTTAAATTTGCTTATGTAAACAATCAACTTTATAAGACTTTCCATTGCCAAATTTAATTTTGCTATGAGCAATGTTTTAACATCATTACAAAAGCCTGAACGTCAACATGTTGCAAATTGATTACTGCGCATGTGCGCATATTTGAATCAAATAAACTTGAAACTTCTTGCCATCTTACTCTAGCACTAATATTTTCACTTTCACTATCATTATTATTATTAACATTTTCATAGTCAATATCATCATTTAAACCAGAACCAACTTTATTAGTAATTTTTCAATTTTTAGCAATGCCCGCTTTGCATATATTAGAGAAGTTGAAAATTTTTTCCGCTCGTTATACTCCAAGGTTTCATTCTTCATAATATCATATTCAACAATTCGACACGATAAATCATCGATTGATTCACAAATTGTATCTCGCCCTTATAAGTTATCATAAAACAAGCTCATGCTCTCATTGCATATTCTGCCGGCGCATCATATTACCATATTTGAAACCGTTTTAAAAAATACTGTATAAAGTAGCAGAAAAAAAAAATATAAACTCCGGCTGAGAGGTTTAGAAGATACTGATATATTTAATTGTTTTGAGGGTCCTTATATACGCACAATGTGAGTGAAATTATTTTATTTTCAAAAGTGTGTCCCATTTTCATAGAATTTTTGTCTTGAAAATATTTATCGGAAAATATACAAAACATTTTGCTTCCTTCAAGATGTATTTTTGTGAATAATAGACAATATTATTTCAACAACTTATCTTACATTGTCTTGATTATTCACTGTGATGGAATTTTGAGAAAAAGCTATTGAAAAATTTTATCATTTGTTTACTTGACAGTTTTTATGTGCGGCAGTGGTGAGTAATTCTAAACAAGTTTCATCTTGTAAATTTGGCCTTCAATTATTCAAGCATAACGAGATAAAAATATTGAGAAAATTTAACATTGTTTATTTACAGGAAAATAAAAGTATTGTAAAGATATTATAGTATGTAAGAGAAAACTCTTTTATTTGTTTAGGACGAGAGATTCTGTTACATCATCTTAGCATGTGACTGTATGTGTGTAGATGTACAATTTGCATGAAATATTACATGCAACATAGGAAATATATATTTATGTTGGCTAGACACATAATTCCAACAAGCTCCTCCAGGTATAATGAGAATGGATCATTGCAAACGTTTTATCTCTTGTTTACGTCAACAAACCTTATAGTAAACAGTTTTACATATCTAATTTTCAGAATTATAAGTCATTTTGAAAAATGCTTTCCATGAAAAACAAACTTCCTATTTCCATCATCATCCTAATGATCCCCACCTAAGCCCTTATTTTGGGATATATAAGCCAAGTACAACTGCGAAAATATCAAATCAGTTTGGGACTTGCTGAAAACTGTGAACCAGGAGCTGCAGAAACACCTGGACAAGATGATTCACGAATTTTATAACAATGAGGTAAGTGATATATCAACATTTTAAATTATTTATTAGTATTTATAAATTTATCATTCTATGTGTTTAATTTATTTATTAATGTATTTTCAATTTGTTAATTTATTAATTTTTTTGATTTTTAGTTGGATCGACTTTCCACCCAAATTGCACCACTGATTGTTATTGAGGGAGAGTATCGAGAGGATGAGCGTTCTGGAGTTTCATATGATTTACACATGCGAGAGGATAATTTAAAAATGGTAATATTCGATTTTTTATGCATAATTATATTTAATCATTATATTTGTTTTAATAAATATCGTTTCTCAGATTGAATATACTCTTTATCAATACATAGTTTAATGTATTCATCAAGACTAATGAATAATTATTGTAAGTACTTTTTTATATTTAAATTCAAAGATTTTTTCTAAATCATTAAACATGTCTATAATAATAATAATAAACTGCATAAATTTTTTATCCACAGGTGGTTTCAATATTCATACAAAATGTATAGGAAATAATAGAACTCCAATCTCAACTATTTTGCCAGGTATAATTCGAATGTTCATAATTTTTTATTTGGTTTTTATAAAATATAATTTTTATTCATTGTATTACAGATTACTGGAATGATGGCTCCATTTTCCCAGAAGAAGACGATTCACCAGTGGCACTTGATGAGTTGCAGTATGATGTGACTCTAGATGGTAATATATACATATATATATATATATATACACACACACATAATTATTTTCTTCATATTAATTACTCGATTTAATAATGTTAATTCTTATGTTTTCAGGATACTATGAAATTTTTGATTCATTTGGAAGAATGCCAATTATTAATTTTTGTAAGTATATTTAAACTGTTCATATAAATAATAAATAAATCCCATAAAAAAAATAATAATAATAATAATAATATTTACTTATTTGTTTATCTAACAATATAGCTCTCAGACCATCAGAAGGGGAAGAAGAAGCATTGGAGCAAGAGAGAAACATCATCAGAGAACAACAAGAAAAACTGGAGAGAGCTGCCATAGAATTCGACAATATATATAACAGTCAAATGGAGATTGCAAATTGTTTAAAAAAGGATGATGATGATGTTGTATTTATAGAAGAAATAATTTCTGTTAATGATGATGATAATAATAATAATAATTGGCATAATGATTGTACAATACTCGAATGAATCATGCAAAATTGAATAAATATTTGATATTAAATTTATAATTTTTCAGTCATTGTTTTTTTTTTATTATTAATAAATATATCCATCATAAATTTATATTTTTAGTCATTGTTTCAATTATTATTAATAAATATATCCATAATAAATAAATATCATCCAATCACAGTGTATATATATATATAGATAATAGTAATCACTGAATTACCAACATTCAAAATGGCCGACTTTTGAATATACAGATATACCAACTCCCCACGTTACCGATATACAAAATGGTCGACCTCAAAATGGCTGACATAGAGGGGGAATTTAATCGGAGCCTGGTGGGGGTTTAATTGGGCCGGAGTGGGGGTTTGATATCAAACTGTCCCAGGATCCGCCTTGCTTCACTACTGTTCAAGAATTTGAAAATCCAGCAAAAAAGCCATTTAAAAATTTTGACTTGAAGTTACCAATGGTAAGTATGGAAAACTCAGATCAAATATATACTTATATTCATAATGAAAATATAAATTTTTTGCTGAACTAATATTATTTCTTTTCCATTGAAAATCAGGAACCTCAACAGGAGGAGAATGTATATTTAGACATGGACTCACAACGTATATTACCATCATTCAACAAAGTTCAAACAATCCAAAACCAGCAAGATCAAAATGAATTTATTGATTATTCAATGGACTCGAAATTATCTCTTGTTAACACTGAGGTAACTCTTCAAAATTGATTGATTTTTTTTTTTTTTTTTTTGAATTGCAAAACATATTTTTTTTTTTTAAAATCAATAAATTATTGTTGATTTTCTTTATCACAGACTGAAAGTGTTTTTTACTTTGTGTGTTTAGGTTCAACAAATTCGTGACACACGCAAAATTTTAATAAATGTAATAAATCCAAATACCATTTATTCAAATGTTCCATTTGTCAATGAAGCTATACAAGATAATAATGTAGATCAAAATCAACTAACTAATCATGCTATTCAATCAAGTGTAACTAGTGATGATAGTCTGATGGTAGATAGTGATGTAACAATTGATAACCAGGTAAATATCTAAACTGTAAATAAAGATATAATCTATATTTTTTCTTATGCAAGTCAAGATAATTTTTTATGATGATTGAAAATCATTTTCATTCATATCAATCATTGAATTGATACTTATAATTTTAAAATGCTTAATGGTTTTTTTTTGTCCATGCATTTAGGATCAACAGTTTGATAAGCAACAGCAAATTCAAAAAATCATTCCAGAGCCAAAAAATGTTACTCCAAAGATTCAAATACCAGCACCTGTCCACAATATTGACAAAGAAAATGACAAAAAAATAGATAATATTATTGAAAAACAAATTTCTCAGGTAAAACATATATTAAATAATTTTTTACTATGATTATATTATATTTTTTACAGTTATATTTATCGCTTTCATTAACAAAAAAAAGTATATTTATTTTCTTTAATTTTTATCATATTTATCTATGATATGATTTTATTAATTTAATTACTGTTCAACGAACACACGATGTAATAAATATATAATAAATTTTATTTCTATTGCAGTCAAAAATGATAAAACTATATGAAGATGTGTCTGTACCAGCAAAAAAAATTTTTAATATAAAAAGTAGAGACCCCAACACTTATGCTAAAGAACTAGCAAGAATAGTATTTACCTCGTCAGAATTAGCTACGTGTTCATTAACAGGAAGGCCATCCAATGCTTTTCGTCATTTAAATAAAGAAGCTAAGCCAGGTCTTGATAAAATTAAATTAAAAGCCATCCAGGGTTAGTAATTATGATTACTTTTTAGCACATCTTTTAAATGTTTTTTTCATAATAATTATTTTACCATAATTTAAAAATTAACAAAATTAAAAAAATATTTTTGAATTTCACAGAATACACGGTTCAAATATGTTGTGGAGGTGATCATAGCCGAAAAAATTACACCAAGATAAATTCAGGTATTACAAATGCATGTAACTATGCTTCTAATCTCAAAAAAAAAAACAAACTTTAATAAAAAATGTATTTTAAAAAATATATTAAGTCCATTGAATAATTTATTCATTTTTTATTATCATTATTATTTTATGTAATTTCATTGTCTTGGTTTAAATCTTTGTTAAATAAATGAATATTATTGTACGATAAATAAAAAAACTCGTTACAGCAATAAATAAATGGAATAATTGCAATTATATACTCACTTACTTTGTTCATATGTTGTTCATATATTCTAATTATCTTTTATATTTTGAATAATTATTAAATCTATAAAGGACTATTCTATAGAGTTTATACAATTTTTGTATAGAAACTATTCTACAGAAAAGGTTTTATAAAACAATCCGCTTCGAATATTTTATAAAATATTCTTCAAAATTCTATAAAAAACTATTTCTATAGAACAGCGTATAATAATAATTATAACATTTAGAAATCATTTTTTTTTTTAAAAAAAAATCCTATAAACCAAATTCTATAAAAAATTAATAAATTCATTCTATAAAAATATAAGCAACAAATTTTATAGAATTTATTCTATAAAAAAAGCGTTAAATTTATATAAAAATGTTTTATAGGATTATTTTTATAAATAAAATCCTATAAACCAAATTTTATAGAAAATTAATGAAGTCATTCTATAAAAATCAACCACAAACTTTATAGAATTTATTCTATAAAAAAAGCGTTAAATTTATATAAAAATGTTTTATAGGATTATTTTTATAAATAAAATCCTATAAACCAAATTTTATAGAAAATTAATAAAGTCATTCTATAAAAATCAACCACAAACTTTATAGAATTTATCCTATAAAAAAAGCGTTAAATTTATATAAAAATGTTTTATAGGATTATTTTTATAAAAAAAATCCTATAAAACAAATTTTATAAAAAATTAATAAAGTCATTCTATAAAAATCAACCACAAACTTTATAGAATTTATTCTATAAAAAAAAGCGCCAAATCTATATAAGAATTTGTATAAAAATTTGTATAAAAATTTTTATAAAAACGTTTTATAGAAATGTTTATAAAACTTTTTGCTACGTGTATACCTATCGGTTTTTTACATCTCTACCCTCAAGAAGGTTGTATAGGTGTTGATGTAACACATTCTGGGGGTATTACGATATTTTCACCTCATGGCGTTTATCAAAATACTGAGGCAATAATTAATGCCTTGAATGGAGATAAAATACTGAATCAACATTTTGAATTCAAATTTAATTCCCAAACACGCTTTACCAGTATAAAAAAAATTTGTGGTGAAACCTGTGCTTCACATTCAATAACACTAACAAAAAAATTGTCAGATATTCTAGGCTTTAATTACATAGAGTGTGGATTATTATTTTCCAAAAAAATTGTTATACGTCTTAGTGAAAAACCAGCCAGTTTGTTGAGAGCATTGCCAAACTTATTGTATGTTTATTGTGATATTTGTTCACCATATATTATAAGTGATAAAAATAAACAAGTTTTAAGAATTTTTGATAGTAATGAATATAAGTATGGTGGGAATTATAATGTGAATTTCTAGCCTTATTATTTACCAGTAATTCAACAGACTTTTCAAACAATATCATGTATTATAAAAGATTCTAATGACCACATAGTCTTATTTGGGGATGACCCTTTGACCATGACGGTTCATTTTCAAAAAATTGATTAATTATGTCAATGTATTTAAAGTATTATGACAATCAAGTCGGTGGTGGTGTAACAACTCATCAACGTCAATACATTACTTATAATCAGCGAGGAAACGGTGTTGGAGGTTTTCTCAAGGGATTGTATAGAACAGTATATCCTATATTACAAAGAGTAGCTAAACCTGTTGGTGAAGAGTTGTGGCAGGCTGGAGTTAGTGTATTGGATGATGTACTAACCCATAAATCTGATTTTAAAAAATCATTAGAGAACACGATTAAAAGAATCTGGTCACCGACTCAAACGTAAAGCAGTAGATAATTTAGAAACATTGTGGAATACCCGTGGGGGTGGTAGCAGTAGTCATAAGAAAAAGCGGCGTCGAAAACATATTCAAAAAGGCGCTGGTATTAATAAACAAAAGGGTGTCATAAAGAAAACACGTAATCAGAAAGGTAGTGGTCGTCCGCGTCAAAACAAAAATCTCGTTCTAGAGTCCAGAAAGGTGGTGGTAAAAAAGAAGAAAAATATAAAGAAAAATAATAAAAGAAAAAGATCAATAAAAGAAAAAATAAACGTAACGTGTACGATATTTTTCTTAAATAACCATGTCTTTTACATAATAATTCGTGTGAGTGTACAAAGTCGGAGCTTGACTTATTTACAATACCTCCAACACAAACAACGATCGAAGATTCTACATGGGCTTATTACAATCCTATTAGTTCAATGAGTGATGATTCGCAAATCGAATTTCATGTACCTGGAACAAGTGAGGAATATATAGACTTACCACATACACTGTTAAAAATTCGTGCTAAGATTGTGGATAAAAATGGGGCAGCAGCACCGGCAACTGACGCTGTAGGGCCAGTTAATTTGACACTCCACAGTCTCTTTCAAAAAGTTGATGTATTATTCAATCAAAAATTAGTATCAGCTTCAAATAGCACATATCCTTACAGAGCATACATTGAAACAATTCTTAATTATGGATATGATGCAACAAATAGTCATCTTCAACTAGCGTTATGGTATCCTGACACTCCTGGACGTATGAATGCAAATAGTGTTGTTGCTGCAGATGCAAAAAATGAAGGCTTAGTTGCCAGATGTGTTCATACAAATGCCGGAAAACAATTTGAGATGATTGGGCATTTACATGTTGATGTATTTAACCAGGAAAAATTTTTATTGAACGGGATTGAAATGAAAATTAATCTCACACGGTCAAAACAAGAATTTTGTTTAATGGATGCCTCAAACGACAAGGATTATAAAATACAAATATTAGAAGCGTCTTGTACGCCGAGTCAAGCTAAATCCTCATATTATGATTGCTCATGCAAAAGCCTTAGCGAAAACGACAGCTAAATATCCCCTTACTAGAGTGGAGGTCAAGAGTTTTTTACTCACCGCAGGAATCCTTGGAAATTGTCTCGACAATATTATTATTGGTACTTTACCTAAGCGAGTTGTTATTGGATTTGTTGATAACCGGGGCTTCAATGGTAATAGGCTCCGTAATCCATTCTACTTCCAACACTTTAATATAAATTTTCTATGTCTCTACGTCGATGGTAAACAAATACCTGGAAAACCGTTGCAGCCTACATTTTCCAATAATATATTTGATGCTGAGGCATGTCACACACTTTTTTCTGGTACTGGTATTCATTTTGGAGACCATGGCATGCAAATAGATAGAGATAGCTATAGAAAAGGTTATACGTTATTTGCTTTTGACTTAACACCAGATCTTTCCGCACATAGTGCTGGTCATTGGAACTTAATTAAGAGTCGTAGTCTACGTATTGAAGTACGCTTCAGTGAAGCTTTGGCACAAGTCGTTAATTGTCTTGTTCATGCCGAATATGATAATATTATTGAAATAGACTCCAGCCGTCAAGTTATAATGGATTATAGTAATTAAATATAAAGAAGAGTGAAAATAAAAATATATATTAGTCTAAGCAGCGCAGGATAGCGTAATTCATCTCATGGATACTCAACAGCTAGCTAGAGCTTTACCGTATACAGATATCTCTGTTGGTGGAATTTATCCTGTAGACAAACTTCCTTTTGTCTGGCCAAAGCCGTGTGCAATAATTGCAAATACAGACAATCATAACCAGCCAGGATTTCATTGGGTCGTATTATTTATCGATCATTTTGGCTATGGAATATACTTCGATAGTTTTGGACAAAGACCTACCGATCCTCGCTTCAGCTATGTCCTTAGAAGAAACACTGTCTGTTACGAGTATAATAATAAAAGGCTTCAAGATTTTTCGTCTAATGTGTGTGGTTGCTATTGCATTGTTGCTCTACATTGTTTTTCCAATGGCGGAAATCTTTCGAGTTTCCAACGGCTGTTTGGAGACGATACTAAACTCAACGACAGTACTATAATGACAATGTATAAAAAACTGATTAAAAAAAAAAATATATTTAAAAATAAGCGTTTCCATTTTCACCGAGGTAGTGGTGCAACTGTACAACATTCTCATTGTAAATTTCGTTGAATAACGAAATAAATAAAGTAAAATAAATAAAATTGTTTTTTGTTTGAATTATTCCCTCTCCTTAATTTTTAAAAAATATATATAAAGAGAATTCTAAAATAGATGTTTAGTTTTAAAAAATGGCTTCATCAACAAGCATGGTGATGGCAGAACACATCGAAAAACGCACTTGGTTTGAACGTGGTAAAAGATTGATGTATCGTGTAGAATCCAATCGCCGTGAAAGTTTTGAAACATGGCCGTTAGCTCATCTTTTAGATATTTTTGAATTGGCTTCTGCTGGATTCTATTATACCGGAGTTGGTAACTTTGAATGTTGTTTTGAATGTGGAGTTAAAATTAACGATTGGACTTTGGGTGATAATCCTTGGCTTGAACATCATCGAAACAAACCAAGCTGTAGATTTGTGCGCCGAATACCATGTGGAAATGTCCCTGTGGGCATCCACCCTGACACCGTGGCTGTACCTACTTACTACCCTTATCGGAAAAATATTTCTCCTGTAATTTCACCGTCATTCCGTTATTCATATTATTCAGCTGCGGTATCAAGACTTGAACATCGAGAATCTTTAAGTCTTTTTGATTATGCACCACCACCGTACCCTGATCCACAGCCTGAGATTGATGTTAAAACTGCCAAGGTTCGACAATAACTTAATACTGACGTACGCCTGAAATCATATGGATATTGGCCTAGGCACATGAGCCAGACAAAAGAAAAGCTAGCTGAGGCCGGATTTTTCTACACTGGTATTGGTGACTACGTTCAGTGTTATCACTGTGGTAATGGTATAAAAGATTGGCTCCCAAATGAAGATCCATGGGAAGAACATGCACGTTATTTTAAAGAATGTTATTTTGTACGTGTTATCAAAGGACAAGAATTTATTGATCATTTTAAAATACCTCAAACCGATGATCAACCATCAGACGATGAGGAAGAAGCAGAAAGTTTGACAATCGAATCGAACTCAATAGTCATTATGAGAAATATACCTACGGATTACCACAGTATAGATGAAAATATTGATCTCAAATGTAAAATTTGTTTTGAAAAAAATTTAGGTATATTATTTTTACCATGTAGACATTTTTTTTCTTGTGGAAATTGTTCAATTGATTTAAAAAAATGTGTTATATGTAGAGCAGATATTGAAAAAGTTGTACGACCAATTATTTCATAAATATAAAAATAAAAATAATTTTTTAAACAAATATAACCTGTCTTGTAATAGTATATTTCGTTACAAGTGCCCACTCAGAGAACGTGCTCTCAACGAATTTGGAGGGGCAAGCACGAGCCTTGGCGAGTGTTTCCCCTCCAAATGAGTTGTGAGCGGGCTCTCTGATTGGGCACATGTAACGAACCATATTTTATATTAGTGGGATAATGTGTGAATTTCTAAAAAGCGCACTACCCCTCTTACGCTTTGGAAATTCACACATTATTCTCACTGCCCTTGTAACATAAATTATTTTACCTATTCATATACCCATGTTGTAAATTAATCGACTTAGTCAATCACAAGCCGTGATTCAGTCAATACCATGGCGTTTACAGCATTTTTGATTTTTTCTATAGCTGTGAAGATAATTGAATCGAGAATACAAACACCGAGTTTGTATTATGATCATATCGAAAACGTGCGTCTAACGAGTAATAGTCTACAACTTACAACGTATATGGATGTTGACGATCTTCTCAATTTTTTACCGAATATTTTACCTTTGCGTTACTTTGATGCTGATTTGGGCGGTTGTGGTAATTATACTAAAGAAGACCCAGGATTGGCTGGTCTACATAAAATATGTCAAAAGTATGAAGCAGATATAATTGTAGAAAATAATTGTGACTTTGTATCACGACGCCTTCCTTTTTTGGAACAGCAACGAAAAAAAATCGCAATGTATACAGAACGAATTAATTCATTATTTCATAAAGACGTTATAAAAACAAAACGTAATGAACCGATCTACCCTATTGTGGGTACAATATCAAGCTCTTTATTTGGGATTCTGAATAAAGACGATGCCAAGATGATTAACGAAGAAATCAATAAATTAAAACGTGATAATAAAAAAACAATTTCTGTTTCAAATAATACAACCCATTTATTACAAACAGAGCTACATACAGTGCAGACTCGATTAAAAAACAATGACGGACTTATCAATTATTTCCGTGCACAAATGGAAGAATTTAGTGTTGGATGGAAAAGCAAGAATACACTTTTATGGAAAGTTCACTTTGAAACTATGGTAAACCCCGGTCGTACCTGGCTTCAGAATATAGAGCTGAGTTATGATGAATATATTAATTCCTTAAAACTCGTAATTCAAATCGACTATTTTGCTAGACTCGGATTAATCCACCCTCGAATAATGTCTAGTAAGGAAATTGAAGATTCTTTGCGTCTTTTTTTACAAAATAATAATAATCAGTACGTACTACCATTATCAATAAATGAAGCGGGTATTGATGGTCTGCGGAAAATTGCTAAAATATCTATTGCCTACCATGAGAGACGAATTTTACTGAGTATTATGATACCTCTACTATCACCAAAAATTTATTCAATAAATGAAATCCATCCAGCACCGATAAAACAACATACTTTCCAATCACATATTGCGGCATACATTAAACCTAGAAGTTCTTTGATTCTTATAGCCCAAGATAAAAGTGAATACAGTACCAACGTTAATATCCAGGCATGCCAATTTTCACCAGTCGTACCAACATCTTTTTGTACTCACTCTTTTTCTTTACAAGATACAAGAAATATAAATTCATGTGAAATTAATTTATTAATGACAAACAGACAAGATAATATGTTAGATTGTGATATTCAATTTTATGAAAATCTTCAACCAAATTTTATTCAATTATATAATAAAAAAAAGATGTGTGTTATTGTACGCACAGGGAAGTGAAATTATGTTCATTCAGTCATTAATAATTATGATAGAAATTTTTAAATTTATTGATTAGTTATAATATTAAGGTTCTATGTAAATGAAATTCAAATTCAAAAACTTAACACAGAATATTATAATCTATATATATATAAATGTGAAAATGAAAAACTTTGTTGCTAATGTTCTCAGCAACTACCGAACCGATCATTGTGATTTTTTCTTTCAATCAAAGAGCTTATTACGGAGATCGTGATGGGCGTTTATTCGATTTCATATCTTAATAAACAACCGAGTTATTAAATTAGCTGTTACGTTACGCGGCAGAGGCAACAGGCGGCGCTTTGGTAGTGGGTGCTTTACACTCATACAATCACAGAGGTGGAAAAAGAGAGAGAACGCGCTATAGTCCCAAATGATTTATCTATTTGCATTTAAACATAATCGAAAAATTGTAAAAAAATTAACAATAATATTAGCTTAGGAATTATCAGGCCGATAGATAAAAAGAAGTAGTGTCAAGCTTAAAAATTTTGGTTAATATCCGGTTTAAATGAAATGTGTTATCAATAGAAAATGTGTAATAAAATGAAAATGTTAACGTTCAAAATAATGAAATTCAGTCCGTCAGTATATAATAATTTCTTTGTTGGATAACCTTGGTTTAGATTCTGTTTTGAATGATAATGAAAATGACAACGCGAAATTATTTAATAGATATCATCATACATTATTAGTTCATTCAAAAAATTGAAAAACAAAATTCCATTCAAATAATTAAGGTTGAAAGTAAACCCCATCGTCAAACAAAGTTTGGATCCAATAGTATGTAAACCGCATTGTAAAGAAAAACAAACTGATAATTGAAACATAGTAGTAGTAAAAATTTTTTTAATGACAAGCGTAAATATGTATTCTGCCCCTATTCTTATGTGTTGAAGTTGTCAACTTTGACATTCATTATCTAAAAAAAAAACAAGCAGGAAAATTAAAAAAAAATACACTTTTATTTGCCACCAAAAAATCGAAAATTAAATAACGGGAAATTTATTTAACTTTCAACCTCAAGTTTGGAATAGGAATATTATTTAGAGCTAGCAAGTCTTTAATTCTTTTAAACAAATGATAACATCTCTGAAATTGTAAAAATAATCCCAAGCAAAGCCAAATTAAAAATAATCTCAGCAACTACCTAACCGATCATCGTGATTTTTTTTTTAAATAAAAGAGCTTATCTCGCAGATCGTTATAGGCGTTTATTCAATTTCCTATCTTAATAAATAACCAAGTTATTAATTATAGCCCGTTACGCACCCAAGTCAACAAGCGGCGCTTCGGTAGTGGCTGCTATGCACTCATAGATACAATCACAGAGTTGAAAAAAGAGAGATAACGCCCTATAGTCCCAAATGATTTATCTATTTGCGTTTTAACATAATCAAAAAATTGAAAAAAAATTAACAATAATATTTTTAAACTAACTAGCTTAGAAATCATCAAGCCGATAGATTAATAGAAGTGTAGGTCAAAATAAAGATGCACCCTGGTAGAAATATTTCTCCAACTTTTTTCCAACTTTTTTCCGCCATTTCTCCAACCTGAAATTCACTCCAACTTTTTTCCAACCAAAAATTTACTCCAATTTTTTTCCAACTTCTTTCCAACTTTTTTCGAACCATGGGTCATTTTCGTAAAAAGGTAGAGAAGTTGGAAAAAGTTGGAAAAATATTTCTACTAGGGCAAGCTTAAAAACTTTGGTAAATATTCGGTTCAAAGGAAATGTGTTATGTTAATATAAAATCAACTGTGTATTAAAATAAAAATATTTTCAACGTTAAGAATAATAAAATTCAGTCAGTGAGTACGTACTAATTTATTTAATGGATAACCTTGATTTAGATTTTCCATTAATTCTGTCTTTAATGATAATAAAAATGGCAGTGCGAAATTATTTAATAATTATCATTATACCGTATTATTTCATTAAAATAAAGTTAATTTTATTCAAATAATTAAGGTTGAAAGTAAATTCCATTGTCTAACGAAGTTTGGGTCCGAGAGGGATATTCTACCTATGGTTATAGAAAATATTCTCAATGCTCCCCTGTCCAAAGTATAACCACTATACTAGCAGGTTCTTAGGAGTATATGTATCTGTAATCTATCTGGATAGACACACACATACTACTACAGTAGAGAAACAAGGAACAGCACCATTTAGAATTATGTGTCCACTGAATCCCTAGGAGAAAAAGGATCTATAACTGCTTTAATAATCCGTATTGTTAAGTAGAACAAATTGATAGTTGACTCAGCAATAATTGATAGAAATTCTTTCAACTACAAGCGTTAATATGTGTTCTGTACCTATTCCTAGGTGTTGAAGTTTCCAGTTTTGATATCAATTATCTAAAAAAAGAAATTTTGTGAGCCATCTAGACTCGCGGGTTGATCATGTGTAAACATCTTCGGCGTGTTTCTACGAAAAATTCCTACGAATGCGCAAAGTGGTTAAAAATGGAGTTGAAATATTAAAAAAACGGCTATTTATCGGTTATATGTCGTATATAGTGATTGAAATAACGATTAATTCTCAAATTTAATAATGGTAATCAATAGAGATCGTCGGGAAAAAGAAAATGTCTTTAAAAAAATTTCAATATCTCGAACAGTTTTAAAGTTGTAATATTTGTTAAAATTTCGATATATCGATTTTTTTTTTTATTAATTTGATATTAGAAGTCGATTAAACTCATCAAGAAGTAAAAAAAAAATAAATACAATTTTTTGATCGCGCGGATAGTTTTCAAATTATCGATATCTTTTTAAAGTTAATGATAATTTTTTTCATAATTGATAATATAATGGAGCTAAGTAAAAAAATATAGCTATAATATAATATAAATAGCTAAAATATAGCTAAGTAAAAAATATAGCTAAGTAAAAAAAATAGCTAAGTAAAAAATATAGCTAAGTAAAAAAAATAGCTAAGTAAAAAATATAGCTAAGTTAAAATTTAGCTGGTAAAATTATGTAGATATTGTGTGTTTGGCTATAAATATATAGCTAAGTAAAAAAATAGCTAAGTAAAAAATATAGCTAAGTAAAAGATGTAGCTGGTAAAATTATGTAGATATTATGTGTTTGGCTATAAATATAGCTAAGTGAAAAATATTGCTAAGTTAAAAATATAGCTAAGTAAAAAATATATAGCTAAGTAAAAAATATAGCTAAGTAAAAGATGTAGCTGGTAAAATTATGTAGATATTGTGTGTTTGGCTATAAATATAGCTGAGTAAAAATTTAACAATACGCGACAATCAATAATTAGCAGTGTTTTTTTGAAAAAAACAAAAACTTCCACTTTTTTTTTTCGAGAAAAAAAAAATGTATACATTTAAAAAAAAATATCGATAATTTGATAAATAGCTATTCGAGATATAAAAATTTTTATTTGGGCTTTTTTTTTAGATTGGCGAGTTTTATCGATTGCCTTTATTAATGTTTAAAAAAAAAAAAAATAATAATATATCGAAATATATAAGTTATTATAACTCGAAAATTATTCGAATTTTTTTATGTTAACTTTTTTTTTTACTTGACGAGATTCATTGATATAGCCATTATTAAATTTGAGAATTAATCGTTATTCCAATAACTATACGATATATAACCGATAAATAGCCGTTTTTTCCATATTTCAACTCTATTTTTAACCACTTTGCGCATTCGTAGGAATTTTTTCCGCATTTTTCCCGTAATCGTGAGAAAATTTTCTATAAAAACCGAATGAAAAAACATGTTGTCTCGGTTATGATGATATCTTCTGAAATTCCTCTGTACAATTACAATAATAATTTTCTCTTTCAAACTAACACATCAATGTCTATTTCTCTTTTTTTAAAACATAAAATTAGTCAATATTATGAATAAATTATTATTGTATAATAATTCAATATTATGTTTTGAATTTAGGAAATATGATTTTATTTATATAAACAATAATAATAGGTATATTAATCTTGTAAATGAAAAATACTTGCATACTTTACTTCGCCTAACAAATGCAAGTATAACTAATAAATACAAATAAAATCAATAAAATACTTGTATATTAATATATACAATGGCGCATATAATAAATAATTTAAATATATAAATCTGCGCATTTAAATTTATCTATACTACAGAACACCTGATGGTAACGGTTACCGACCGATTACCATGGCGCTGCAAGGCGCAATGTAGACTGACAGAAAATGGATTCCTGCCCAGATCCGTTACCAGATCTGACGTCTAAACTCTATGTTTTTTCCTTTTACTCATACCCAACCCGCGCCTAAAGATGTTTACACATCAAAAATGAGCACGAAAATTCTGGAAAATTCATCGGAATAGATGATTTTTCCGGCTTTCATTTGCAACCAAAAAATCGAAAATTGAATAACGGGAAATATATTCAACTCTCAACCGTAAGTTGTGAATATTATTTCAAGCTAGCTAGCTCCAATTTTTTTCAAACAAATGATAACATTCAAAAATTGTCAAAATAATCCCGAGCAAAGCCGGGTTAATCAGCTAGTTTTATACCCTAACGGTACGACCCAACCCGTTTCATCAGTTCGAATCGGGTTATTTTAGGGTTAAGTTTTTCTAAGGTTTGTTCGTGGTTGGATAACTGTTACCTGACGGTTGTAATGTGCGCAAAAACAATCGTCTTTAACCGCGTTGTATAATGGTTATTCTAAGGTTATATGAACCGAAGACCAGTTTGCTGTAACCGTTATTTAACCGTTCAATAACTTCGGTTGGATTTCGGTTGCTTCGAGGTTGCCGCAACGATATGACCCAATCAGTCTCGTGGGTTAGAATCAGGTTATTCTGAGGTTTGAAGTTTTTATAGAGTTTGTTTGTGGTTGAATTACATCTACTAATGTCAGACGACCTATCCCTAGTAGAATTATTTCTCCGCCATTACTCCGGCTTTCTCCGGCATTATTCCGTTGTTGGCCCATTTCCGGCGAAATTACTCCAGCGTGAGATTGATGGCGGAGAAATTATTCCGGCATGGGATCGGTGACGGAGAAAATATAATAGTTGTTATTAATAGATCATCTGTTTGACTATTTTTGAGCAGACAAACTAGAAGTATTTATTCATCGCTTGAATATTTTCATGATATGACAATCTATGTATTCTTTTGTGTTCTTTTGGCTCATAGAGAACCACATACAAACTCGCACATACACATGCTTAATTAAAAAAAAAAAATTGTCCAGTTCATTCACACATTTATAATCCAACGCATTTTTGATCACCGCTTGTTACATAGTTGTTCTAGGTTTCCTTTCGCGGCGGACGGCCGCTGAGAAATACCACCCCCACTGCTCACCGTAACTACTTTTTTTACTGTAGTATATAATCAGATAATTACCGTTGACGAACCGCTAACCATCTACGAATAAACTAAGTTTAATTAACAGCCAACGAACCCTAAATAAACTATGAGTAAACCATAAATGGTGACCCAAAAGAGTTAGTTTCTGGTTAGTTTTTGGTGAGTTATTTGAATCCAAAATATTCGGGTTTGAACAAGGTTTATCAACAGTTAACTAACAGTTAGTTCTCATTTGGTTATTTTTAGGTTTAAGAAGGGTTTGTTTTCGGTTTTTTTTGCGCACATTCCAACCTCGAGACAACCGTTTGATAACGGTTCATAAGGGGTTGGACCGTACCGTTAGGGTATAAATATTTATTTATTGAACAACTAGTCAGCCGAACACTTCTATTACTATTTCATGTATACTTTTTATTTTATGTATATATATTCATGAAATACTGAGTTTTTTCAGTTGCTCTTTTATCTTCAGGATTTCTGTCGGGATGATATCTTTTAATATTTTCCCGATATATCAACTTTAGATGACTTAAGCTTCGAATATTATTGAATATTGAGTCAATTTCAGCCTCGTAATCTGACATGTTACAGCCTGAAAAATATAAATAAAATTAATACAAATTATAATGGAAATAAATTTGATTTTAATTTAGTAGCTATCTCCTCAATATTTGAATAAAAAAAAAAAAAAAAAAACAAAACGAACTATTTGATGTTAAAAAAATTTATTGTCAAATATTGATCGATTTTTTCAACATCTTTTTTATGAGCGAATTAACCACAAACACATGATGGTGCATCATCGCCGCCACTACCACCACCATGTATTTGTTCTATTATGATTGCTGCTGTTTATATATGATCAATATTGTTGTTGTTATTTTGATTTCCACTCGGTACATCATTTATTAAATTATTATTTACTCCTGTTGTTGTTGTTTCATGGAATGATTCAATATTTAATCATCTGTTCCATTTTTTTGTCCTTAACAAATTCATTCAAGATCTTGAATTCATTTCGACCATGGCAAGCACCACATCAAGCACAAGCACTTGAATAACCACTATCTTGTGTATTATTTGATTATTGGACAGATTCATTTCAAATACTCATTATTTGTTTAAAAATATTATTAGAACCACCAGTTCAAGTCTCATCAAAATTATCAGACATTGGTATAGCACCTGGTCGTATTTTAATTTTTACTGATTTAGGATTACCAGTACATTTGTCACATTTTTCTGATAATATTTCGATGTCATCAATTGTTTCTTGAAATCCTATACAATCTAAAATACCATCTTTACTATCTTTACGTTCACGTGGTACCACATTTCATCCACATATTATTTATTGTTGTTCGGTATTGTGATTATGATGTTGCTGCCATATTATGTCAAGCACTTGAATAACCATTATCTTGTGTATTACTTGTTTATTTAACAGATTAATTTTAAATACTCATTATTTGATCAAAAATAATATAATAAATTATATATTGTGTATAATAAAAGTTTTAACTTTAATATTCACCTTTGTCTCTTAAATCTTTCATGAAACTAAAATTTTGAAACAAATTTTAAACAAATTTTTCGGTATCGTTGTCAAGGGAATAAATAAATAAAACAAGATAAAAAATAATTTAAAATTACTTACCTTCATACCGTTACTTTCGTTGCATCCATCTTTTGTTTTTTTTTTTTACTGCCCATTCTAATGAAGTTTCACTTCAAAAATGGTTATATAGCATGGTTGAAAATACTGAGTTACGAGTTATTTGTAATGATGACGTGAAAACCCGCAAACTAAATTATACAGGTATAATAACTGTCAATAGTGGATGTAGAGCCCGTATCGACTCTGTGACATTAGTCGGGGTTCTTGGCATATCCCAAAATAATGATAAAGTCCTCCATCCCTATATTGGTGGATATGATTTTTTAAATTTAGTTGAAGGTATAAATGAAACTAATAAAACAGCGATTGAAAATTTTTGTCAAACTCAAGTTCTTTAAGTCTCAAAGAAATTGTAAAGACATTAAATGCTGTGAAATTTACTGTGACTGAAAAAGAAAAAATTCACGATACACACCTAAAAATTTTACTGGGTCAAATATTATTAGGACTTGTTCTTTTCTACCATATTTTAAAAAAACCAACATTGAATTGTTTTTACACAATAAGAAAAAAAATTAAAAAATTCAACGACATAAAAGTTGAAAATGATGTTGGATCCTCAGACAGACCAACCAACACCGACATCTACTAAAATCTGTAAGCTCTCCCACTCTTATTTTGAAAAAAGTATAAAAGCTTTCGAAAAAAAGTTTATTTCATCAGTTATTCAACATGGCTCAATACGACAGGGTTCTCGTTTTACCATATACAACGGCTCTTAATAAATCTAATACAAAATCATTGTGTGTTGGTCTTGAGTGGACAAGTGGCGAGTATTTTAAATCTGCAATACAGATTATAGCCAGTGATACCAAAAGAAGTATTTTTTTGGATAACGAAACGCAATGGATACCGTTGATGAAAATGTGTAGATCATTTTCATATTATTATGATGGTGACGATTCGAGACCGGACTTCAAACTCAATTACACTGAACCAGTACATCTTGGAGATTTAACTATAAGTTTTCCAGTCACAGACCATAAACGTGAGCGAGGTATTCTTTTTGAACAAGGGAATGTCCGTTTATTATTTATGAAAAAAACTTTGAGGACATTATCCTCTCTCGGAACATGGGTAGCAGCTTGTCAAAAAATATTGACTCATTATCCTGCAGATATTTACTCGGATGGCATTATAGAATATCTACGAAAAAACTTTGGAGGTGTACGTATTCATAAAGAAACTCTTCAGCATTATTTACAGATGACTGTTGGGAACCATTTATTTGAGGAAATACAGAAATCCACTGAAGACAAAACAAAACTTGAACCGGGTTTTATGGATCCATGTTTGCCTTTATTGTATAATGATATTTTAGTCAAGAATTTTGATCAGTTATATGAGTTTATTTATCCTGCCACTGCACCAAACAGTTTAAATCCTGTAGAGTATCGTGGACCAACACCTTCCCATTATGTAGACCATATGGTCAACGCCACTAAATAAAAAATGAATGAATGATTTGTATTTAAAAAAAAATAATAATAATAAATAAAAAAAAAAAATGATAAATTCCTTGTATTTTAAAATAAATAAATAAATAAATAAATAAATAATAATAATAATAAATGATTGTATTTAAAAAAATAAATGAATAAATAATAATAATAATAAATGATTGTATTTGAAATATAAATAAATAAAGAAAAAAATAATAATAATTAATTCCTTGTATTTGAAAATAAATTGACTTGTATATATTTTTCCCACCACCTCTATAATAATAATAATAATAATTGATTTATTTTCTGTGTTTTCGAAAAACTACTTCAGTCTTTATTTGGTCGTATATCGCTATTGTTGTTCTCGGATTTTATTTTTTCACCAAAAGAAATTGCTGTGTTTGGTATAAATGAAAAAATAGCTGGTCATTGGCTTTTAACGCCACCTTGTGACTTTACGACACTCTCAGCGTATGGCCGTTATGAAAACCTGAAGCGTACCCGTAAACTAAAAATAAATTGGTTCGATGGTGAGTCTGAGAAGCACAAGTCATCAAAGTTTTAAGGACCCTCGCATCGCAAGAATTAGAATTATTTTGAGTTCTGGCAATGAATCCTGTGAATATCTCGAGAAAGTACTATGCACGGCAATCAGAGATGTTGATAAAGAGAAATTTTGGCCTGAATTTATCAAACAATTACCACCGTTAACAACCTGTATTTACCATGGGTTACAGAAGAAACAGGATGCCCTCCAGTTGCGCGTCAAATAAAAAAATGGATGAACAATAGATATGAATTTGTTAAACAAAGAAATTATGAGGAGGCTGTTGCTATACCAGAACATTTACGTACACCTCGTGAGCCTGAAATAAATTATCCTTGAAGCATACACGGTGTGGATAAAACTGATGTTTGAAATAAAAATTGTAAAAAATAAAAATTTGAGAAAATAAAAATTTAAATTTATAAAAAAGTCTTGAAATTTATTTCCATAGGTTAAGAATAGTATTATATATTTTTATTTTATATTTAAGTTTTGTTTTCAACCAAAAAAGATTTTAAGAAAAGTCCTATACATCATGTCTGAAACTGATCCCAACTATGTAACTATAAAAACCTCTCACTCCCACGCATTGCTTTCCCCATAAGACGTTTTTCTATCCGAGTCCTTATGTTATTCCTTACTCCAGACGTCACCCATGCATTTTTATTTCACCGTTGCCACGTGACGTCACCCATGCATTTTTCCCTACAATGCGTTATGGCGTTTTATCTATTCAAGCCAATCTCAAGAATCTATTTAAATACTCTCGTGATCCGTTTCTAGTTTCTTAGTAACCTTCTTCGTGATTTTTCCTGTTCCAACTCTCGGCCTAAATTAGTGAATGCCGGAGTTGCTTGTAGTGAGCCATGATAGGATGTGATATAGGTAACTTGTATATCGCTAAGATATACATCCTATTCTCTATAGTCGTCTTCCAATAACGCACGTATCATCATTTTCACACTGCGATTCACCCATTCAGTGGGATTTGCCTGTGGATAAGTGGTGTTTTAATCAATTTCATATGATTCTGGCTAGTCAGAGCTTGTCTGTCCTTGTTCTGGAATTCGGTACCATTATCCATAATCATTTCTTTCGGGATTCTCCAGCGAGTCATTACGTGATCCTTTAATATTTTACAAATAGCCGAACCAGTAGCTCTTTTCAATGGAGCGTAATTGTAACCTGCCTTGCTTTGTATATACGGACCCATAATGTCGGCTGTTATACGAGTCCAAGGTCAATACTCTGCGCTGCTCTATAACGTTTACATATTCCGCGGAGGCTTATATATTAGACGACAATAGATATAACACAAACCCTAAGTATCTTACCTGTGCGCGACAAAATTCGCTTTTGTCTCTGTTTATAGTGAGATTAGCGTCTCGGAGTTTGTCGAGAACCTTACGTAACCAGTCGAAGTGTTCCTTAAATGTCTTGATTATATCGTCCAGATCGACGAAGACGTGTGGATGAAATTCGGGACTCAATAATTTGTCGAGAGCTCGCTGCATCGAGACAGGTGCGTTTAACAGTCCAAACGGCATCTTGGTGAATTGAAACAGACCTCTACTGGTAACGGTAAATGCCGAGATCTCTCGAGAATCCTTCAGTATTTCTTTTTGCCAATAGGCCTTACTCAAGTCAAGAGTTGAGATATAATTTGTCTGACGTAATTCGTCTAATAAGGTGGCCATATTGTGTAGCGGATATGCGTCTTTCTTAGTGATAGTGAGCCATCTTTCTTTTTAACTATTACGAGTGGACTTGACCAATTGCTTTCGGAACCGGTAACCCCTTTCGATGGCAAGCTTTTTATGGTGAGACATCGTACGGCTCCTGTGCTTGATCGGTTCGTGATCACCCACGTTTATCACATGAGCCGGGAGCCTAGAGAGCGGTCGACATTCTGGGGTTGGAGCGACAGGTCTTTTAGGTGACGTTGTTCGAAAAGACAATAAGAAGAAATAAAAAAGAAAATATCCTAGAAGTAAAAAGAAATCGGCAGAATGTTTGAAAAGAATGAATGTTGTCGGTGTGCATGGTGATTTTGAGGGATGAAAGTTCAGTTCGTAACTTGTGCGTGAATAAGTAAGACGAAAAAACGCTTAGTCCGAAAGACACTTTTTGTATTGTTTTTGAAGGTTAAAAGTTAAAAAATATACCTCACTATTAAATAAAAGCCTCTCGAGTTTATTCCATATTACTATCGTAAAAAATCCATATTATTATCCTGAATAATTCATATTCCTACAATACTATCTATGGATTCTACGGGATTCAACAAGAACGTTCCATTTGGCTGGTTACGATAGAACCATGTCTGTCCAAAGAAATCTACGACTTGCCAGCAATTCGCAGGAACTCGATACCTATGATGAATGACTCTGACGGAGAGGGCATCCATAAAGTTTCTATCGAGATCGTTCGGCCACCAAGTAAAATCGAAGTCATCAACTTTTGTCAGATGATCTCTACCTGTCGATTAGCGACTAGAACCTTTTTATCAGGAACTTTTAATGATAGAACGTTTCAATCTTCAAGCAATAGAATACCTCTTAATCCAGCAAACGTCCGTGCCGCTCCAGAATCCATTATTGCATTAAAAGAGCGTCCACCAATAGAGATGTTCAAAAAAAAAAGTAATCTTTTTACCAGGACCAAGAGAACGTTGCAATTTCTGCAGCATAAGATTGGCTTTAGAAGTTGCCTAATCATATGCGAGACCCTGTCAATAAGTTCCATTCATTGTCTAGGATCGTACTTACAGGATGAATCATACGATCGGACTCGCGTTTCCCGGGTTGCATCGAGAACAATTGATAGTCGTGACCCTTACTTTGCCACATTGGTAACAGAACAATGTTGGTGGTTCTTTACAATCGTTGAATTGATGACCACCTTGTTTACAATTGGAACAGCGGTTCTCACAGTTGAACTTGCCACGTAACTTGGGGAGATTCAAGGCATCCAACATTTTGGGATCCTTTTCCGAGAATTCAAGCTTAGACATACTGATTCTTATGACCTACGTGGTGGTTGCCAACTTCATAAACATTCCATGTTCTTCTCTTGTCGTCTGAACGTGTCTTCCAATTCGGTTAGAGTGAAACACTCGTCGAATCGTAATTTGATTCGGAAGTTTGGCAGTCAGTCACGGTATACTACCTGTAACCGTCTGGATTAAGGCCATAGCGAGATCGGAGTGAAAGGAAACTCTAGAACTAGGTCCATCTGGTCCCACTCTTTGATTTCCTCGACTGCCTTCTCCAGGATGCTTTGGGTTGGTGGTTCAATACCAGTTGATAACCAGTCAATGGACTTATTGTTTCTGTAGCCGGTAAAGAAGTGGGGAGTTTCGCTTCTGCAGATGCAAGTATTCCTATCACATGCTGCTCGTGATCCTTGGACATCTCATCTATCATGATGCCTGAGTCCATGTCAACCTCCAAGACGTCATTCGCCATGTCGTGATCTGCTGTACCAAAAGTCTTTCTGTGTTGAGGTATCCATCATGATCATAACCGAGTAGTGATCCAAGTCAAAAGACAACCAATTACTTAGAAAACCAAGACGATAATGAGCTGCTCTGGCCAAGACAGCTCTTTATATATCCCTTACTCTACTGCCTTCACCTTACTCAAGGACGAATGGTTGCCTTCTGCGCCACTCATGGCTTTATTTGACCTATGAGAAACGTGAGCCAATCACGGACAAAAACTCAGACAACTTCTGGTGGCGCCAATCAATCAGAAGATTCATCTATTCCTATCGGTGTTCTCATATAGCGCCATCTATTGGAAATTCTATGAACCCTTCCCTTTTTGCCGAGAAAGATTTGAAAATTATGAATTTAAATTTTCGTTAATAGTAGCCATCTTGTTGAATGTATCGGTCAGTAACCATGGTATCGAGTCACTAGTTCCATAAAACAACGTCACCACTTAGCTATGATTTAAATATATAGCTGCCTCAGTAGGTAACCCCTAGTTCACAATCTTTTCACGGCAGGCCCCACGTTGGGAGCCATTTTGAAACCAATTTCCTGACCTGCACGGCGAGAACTATCGAGGATTTCTCACCGTCTTCCTCTAAATCACCGGGGGAGCCATCGTTGGTTATTTCGGGAGCCAACAGCCGTGAAAGTAACGAGAACAAAACGAAACCTGACTCAGTCTTAGAAATGGTAGACGTGCACGGTCCACCTGATAGGATTATAAAATACGTAATCAAACCTAAAGGAAGCTACCGTGAACCAAGTATAGTATTACAAATTGTGTATTACATAAGCCTGTATCACATTTCAACTATACTATAGGAAATACTGACGTCACAAGTTTCATAAGTGTGCGAGTAATCTACATGTGAAATAAGTATTTCGTATAGGGAACCATACATCGAGCCATCGTGACCAGGTCTTACACTTACGTCACCATAGCAATGATAATATACCTTAATATTATTATTATTACTTTTATTTCCAGCGATCCATCGTGATCTCATACATCTTTATGTAGTGGTGGTATAATAATGATTATCATTATGAGAGACATATAGAGATCTAGCGCGATCATTAGTATTAGTATGACATTGGAAATTCAGACAGAGTTCCACAAGGACTTTATTTCTGATATATAGCGAACATTACAAGATATCCAAAACGATATAGAAAAAACCATTAGTTAACCATAGATAGTCAAGAGAGGTAGTGATCGTTCGATAAAGTGTGGTGTCAGTGTAAAGTGCTAAGCTAGTGAGGACTTTCTTCTCCCACTCGCGTGATATCCCACCTATCACCCCGGACACGCACAGCACACTTTCTTAGCCCGCAAAACGAATAGGTGAACGATCCGGTTCGTAGCCTTCGGAATGTTCGTCGACGAATCGAGGGGAAGACTTATACCATGATGAGGTTTAAAGTATCAAGTCTGTTACTGGACCTTAAATATGTACGAAACATGTGCCACTGTCGACGACACTTACACAGTAAAAAATAGTTGGTAAAATTAACAAATTCAGTTTGTTAATTTAGGTCCACCAACAAAACGTTTGTTAATTTAACAAACATTTTATTTGTTAAATTAGGTCTACAAATAACTGTTTGTTAATTTTACAAATTTTCGTTTGTAAAATGAAATTTACAAACAGCTGTTTGTTAATTTTACAAATTTTTGTTTGTAAAATGAAATTTACAAACAGCTGTTCGTTAATTTTACAAATTTTTGTTTGTAAAATGAAATTTACAAACAGCTGTTTGTTAATTTTACAAATACTTTTTGTTAAATTTTTTTTTTTTTTGTACAAGCAAAAAAATAAATGTCTATTCATATATATAATATTTTTTGATACGTAAATTTTATAATTTTTCATATAACCCAACAATGAACACTCTGTACATATGAATATTTATACAATTATTATTTTATTAATTACAAAATTTACAAAAAGTAATCTGTTACAATAACTAATTTTTTATCTATAGACTCGTTTATATTCCAACTTTTTGTATGAGGTAGATTGATAACTTCATGTATACATAATTCAAAAGTGTTTTCTACAATATATCCTAAGCATGATGGTGAAACACCTTCTGTCTTCCAACTTTGACAAATGATATAAAACTTTAAATTATGTGAAAAAATCATAAGGATTTTTCCGAAAGTTGGAAAACTATTAGTATTTGATGTACAAATAAATTTTTGTATTATCAAATGTTCACCTCTAATATCAACACTATTACCTATAGAAATATAATTATTTAAATTTATATTTAACGTTTTGTTAATAATATCACAAAATTCACTTGACTTTAAACTTATTATTTTTGTGTTGTTAATTTGTGGTTTGTCTTCAGAATATAGTTTTCTATCATTCCATGATTGTAGCATACATTTTTGATGACGATTAGCTAGTGTATGTGCTATGTCTTTGAAATTTTTCAACTTGTATACGAAACTTTTTAAAAATCCATTTTTACTTTCGTATCTCATGGTCCAATGAATTCTTGGTGGTCCCATTTTATTTATAATCATTGGAAGATGTGTTATCAAATGATCTTTCATTATCAATGATGAATTAAATTCATTAATAATAAGACTATGATGATCTTTAATTAAAACTGTTAGTCTATCTAACATATCATAGCTTATTGTTGGAGCAAAAACAATTTTCATAATTTCTATTAACAATAAAATAACTCTCCATTTTTTTGTAGCCTCATGATTATATTTCGTTATTTCATCAGTTAAAAGAAGTGGTAAATAAGTTATCAAACAAAACATTTGAGCACCACGCTGACCTACTAAATTTGCGTTTTTATTTAAATCTATTGGACATGGATGGTTAGATCTATTATGTAAGCCATAATCAAAAGTTGATATTTTATCCTTAAATAAAAAAAGCGTTGGTGTCATGGCGTCGCATTTTGCGTGCGCATCCAAATTTGAACTTGGCGCTTCATTTTTCAAACTTAGCGCCTCATTTTTGAATTTACTGGAATCTGATTGGGGTATTAGAAGGTCACGTGCATGTCGTATAAATTGATATAGGTGGCGCTAATTGCATATATGTATGTGTGTGTTGACATATGTGATTATAACAACATTTTATATCTGTCAAAAAATATTAATGCCCATAACCTTCAAATGATTTACCAATATTTAATTGAATTGTTATAAATAAAAAAGTAGCTAATGTGTTATAAATAAAAAAATAACGAAAAATTGAAAAAAAAACTGCATCCAAACACAAAAAAAAAGATAGATTCATTTTCAAATAGGGCGCACGCGAACCTGTAAGAATGAAATCAAGATTTGTACATAATTAACAATAATAACAAAGTATTGTTAATTAAAATTTTGAAGTAATCAGATTTTTTTATTCAATCATTATTGAAGTACGAAACCTGCATTCATTGGTTTAAATAAACTCACGACATTCTCTTCAAGAAAAAAAAAAAATAATTCAACAATATTTATAAATAAATGTTAACAATTGTTCGAGGTGACATGCAATAATCGTTAATTAACAATTTTTTATATTATTTTCCACTGAAGTACGAATTCTGCTATTATCAGCCAACGTTTTTCTCTCCAAAGATAAAAAAAGAATTATTTAAAAAGATTATTCTATTATTTTGAGGTGTCATGTAATTGTTTAATAACAATTCCATGGTGCCTTAAAAAATAAATGTTATTGAATGATTTGTTTTTACTCTTAAAGAAAAAGTCATGGGTTAATTTATATTAATAATAACAGAATTTGTCCTACCATTGAAAAGAATAGAAAAAAATTATTTGACGAAAATTGATTATTAACAATTGCATGGCACCTCGGATAATAAATAATGATAGATAATTTTTTTCTTTATTCTTGAAAAAAAAGTCATGAGCTTATCTGAATCAATGAAAGCAGGATTCGTACTTTAATAGTATTTAAAAAAAAATAGTTTACTCGAGAATTTAAATTTACAATACTTTGTTAAATAATCAGAATATTTTGTACTAATTTGTACAAACATTGGATTTTTACCTCAAAAACAACGACAAAAATAGAATATTTGCTCTAAAATGTTCATATACAAACGCGTGGGGTCTTTTTAATTAAATTCTTATCTAATTTAAAGAAAAGAGCAGAATAGCTATTTTGCACTCATAAAATCGGAATTCATACATCAATAATAATAACAAATTATTGTGAATTAAAATTTAGAGTAAGCTATTTCTTCTGACAATAAATAGCAGATGATGACAGACCATAGATGAAAAAAAATTGTTGAACGACAATTATTTATTAACAGTTGCATATTGCCTTCAATAAATTTTTGATGAGAAAGACGTGAGCTAAAAAATTTTAATTTACAATCTATGTTATTGTTATTGAGGTGTAACTTTTTATTTTATTGATACAAGTTGTAGCTTTTCCCTGGTGGAAATATTACTCCGGCATTACTCCTGCAGTCCTGCATTACTCCGACATGAGATTGATGCCGGAGTAATTTCGTCGGCATGAAATTAGTACCGGCAAAATTATTTCGGCATGAGATCAATGAAGGAGACAAAAATCCAGCATTGATCTCATGTCAGAGTAATTTCTCAAGAAATGGACCAAAAACGGAGTAATGCCGGAGAAATATTTCCACCAGAATTGCCTTTTTCTTTGAAATAGATAGGGAATAAATGGAAAAAGGATCCATCATTTAAAACACCATGCGTCTGTCTATTGTATAAACATTTTTTGGAGTAATTTTTTTTTTTTTTGTCGTTATTCTTCAGGTGAATAATTCCGATGTTAATAGCACAAATTAATACAAAATAATTCTGATCATTTAGCAATTTTTGCATGTTCCGAGTCAATTTGAAAAAAATTAACCTGTCCTCCACCTTTCAATAACGTGTAAATAAAATAATTGTTGACATTATTAAAAATTAGTACAAATCAAAAGGCTTTTAATTTCGTATCCGCGGGCTGGGCTCAAGCATTCTATTAGTCATCGTCAAATATTATTTATAAATTAATTTTTTCTCTAATTAAAAATTTCATTGTTTTTTGTTAATAACACCACATGATGACGTGTCATTGGAATTGAGCATATAGCATATAGCATATAGCATAGAAACAACTGAGGCGGCCGCTTGCGGCCGGCGAGGGCGCTAGTTATTTAAATTTGAAAGATCGACAATACCTATCTTGATCAAATACTTAAGTACATATTTTATATCTCGGTGACAAATACCCTCTAAAAAGTCATGGAATATATCAACAATTGAACTATCAACAAAATCATAAAATTTCAACTCTACCCAAAGATTTTTGTTTTTTATACCATAAAAATTAAATGTATCATTATTACAATATTCTAACTGATTATATAATGAGATAAATTCTGATTTAGTTCGCAACAGACTTTCATTTAATGTAACACTTTTTCTAGCTTCTTTTATAGTTATTTTACAAATTCTACAAGAATACGTGGCTACGAAAGATTCATTCATACCTAGTATTTTCGCTCCTCCTAAATTATCAAAACTTATAGATATCAAACTACCTTTGACAAAAGAATTAAGTCCTTTTATAAATATACCATCTTTTTCTAAAATTTTTAAATCATTAACTATTACTTTTAAAACTGGATTTATACCAAAACTTTTAATATCAAAATCATAACAGAGGGCAAGTAAATGAATATTTTCTAAATTTGAAAGCATATGTGAAGGTAAATTTAAAATGGAAAAATAAAAAGCACCAATTTTGTGTATACCTGCTTTTGGACTCAAAGGGTTGCAAACCTCAAACTCGTCATAATAAATTTGTAGATGAATCGAAATTTTATTTATTTGAAAAAATGTATTATTTTTAAATACACTACCATCTTTGTAACTTCTGTATACGTTTTGTAATTGAGAATTATTATCAGCAAATTTTTTAGTCAAACATTGTTGATGAAATTTATCTTGAAATAAAAACTGAAGTGTATCTAATAAAGGAACATATGAAAAAGTACTTGTAACCGGTACTTCCACGTAAGTATTGGTATCTTTATCGAATTTCTTATCCATTCTTATGCCATGAGTTTTTTTAACTGGTTCAACAATATGTCTTTGAAATATTTTATTTCGATTGTAACTAGTCATTATATTTCCTAAAGCAAATTTAAATTTATTTGATAATTTTGAGCGTTCATTAGCATCTGATGCTGATACTAAATCATCTAACATGGGTACTAATATTTCAGACATTTTTGATAAAATTAAATTGATAGGAGTATCAGCTAACCCTAATACATACATACTTTGAACGAAATCAAGAAATTTATCATTTTTAGTTTGTATTTTAATGTCTGTGATATCTCTTTATTGTGTTTACTACTACTTGATTCTTTACCACTATTACTATCAAAATCATTTTCCAAAATATTATCATTTCTTTTAGTTTCATTAAATGTCTTTAACAATGAATTATTTTGTTTTAATTTACATTTTCGATATGCTTTCTGAATCCACTATAAGTGTGATAGATGTTTGTACATCCAAAACAACAACTCAATGTTAATTTTGGCCCCTCAAGTAAATGATGTTGAAATCGCAAATGAGAAAAAATTAGTTATAGTATGAGTGTTAAATGTACACTTATAGCACTGATACGCCATTTTTTTATCACAAGAAACCTTAAATAATATTTTTAAATTATAATTATAAAATTTTAACAATTAAAGTTTTTAATATCTTATAATAATATTGACTCAAACTGTATCTCACTCATTTAAGTTTTACAAGTTATTTTTCATACCAAAAGTACAGTTTCTTTTTCATATTCTAATTTTTATTTTTTTCTAATGAAAACGCATTTCTATTTGGTAAAATTAACAAACGCAGTTGGTAAAAACATTTTACAAATTTTTTGTTTGTAAAATTAACAAATAAAATTTGTAAAAAGATTTTACAAATTTTTTTTTGTTAAATTAACAAACAAAAATTTGACAAACGACTAAAGTCTACAAATTACAAACGAATTACCAATTTTTTTTTACTGTGTATAGTGAACAGAGATTTGGCAGTGACCTTTTTAAATTTGTTAACAACTAACTCTCATTAGTTATTAAAATTTAAGCGACAACAAGCAAATAATCAGAGCTTATCATCCAATAACAAGTTTATTGTTTAGGTTATTTATTTCGAGAACTAACGAAACAATAAATTTCGTTTCAAGTCATAAAGTTATGAACATTAATGATGATGATGATGATAACATTTTTGAGAAAACAAAAGATTTCAACGGTTTTGAAAGACACTAAATTCGATAATTATATGTTATGTCTGTTAAATTATTAGATATTAAAATGAAATCTATATTTGACGAGGAGTAATGATCATCAAGTGTGTAGAAATGTACAGAGTATAATAACTCTTAGCTGGGCTTATAGCGTTTTTTTTTTTTTTTGGGGATAAATCCAATACTGCGGCTGAGCCTTTCGGCTCCTAGCCTCCGTAATAATTTTTAATTAATTAACAATAAATAAATTGACACTCATCTACCAATTATAAACATAAAAATATGGATCATAACATAATACGCGGATCATGCGGCCAGGAGGTAAACAAACGTAATACCCCACAAATTGGTGACCCCGACGTGATTAAAAAAATAGGGTTAACTACAAATTAGTTACCAAACAAAGAAAAAAAAAAAAAACGCATGCTATCAAGCGCGTGGTGCTTGCCTACATGGCAACACAAAGAAAAAAAATCAAAACTATCAATGATCCATACCAAGTGAACGGCAACAAAATTTTAAAACATATGCCAGAACAACAAATGCAACAATAATGGTAGACAAAGGCTTATCATCACAGCCCACGTAACCACATGGTTACATCATGGTGTCTCAACAAAGTGCACCAACATCAAGAATAGCTTGCCAGGAATTAATACAATCAACAAATCAACTAGCATCCATAACTACAACATCATTCAATAACATAAATTCTGGCCAAACAACAATCATCAAGGCAAAGACAAGCATCTCAATATTCATAGTTAAACGCGTAAAATATCAAGCAAATCATCAGCAAATTATTCAATAAACAACAAAGAGTTCACGACACCAATAACAAAAAAATAATACAACAACAAAAATATCAAATTTAACATCAACAATATAACAAATGGTACAACAAAGCCAACAACAAAAATAATATTACAACAAGAATATCAAATTTAACATCAACAATATAACAAATGGTATAACAATAAAACAAGCAAGATGAAGAAATAGCAACAAGTTATCACAAACAACAGCAACAATTAATATTCATCTGACAAACATCACCATCAAAACAAACAAAATATACTATTAAAATTATACAACAAAAAAACAACGAAGCTGGACTGCAAATTTAAATGTTAAAAATGCAATACCAGTCTTAATCTGTTATAACTCAACACAATGGATCAGCATTTCAAGAAGCCCCATGGACAAACAATGTCAACCACTGCTTCACTTGGAACAGCATCCAGGATCAGCACTTCAGGAAGCACACAACGACAAACAATGTCAATCACTTCCCCTGGAGCAGTATCCAACAATACACACAAATGACAACAGCACACACAACACGTACAACTAGTACAGCACGTTGTAACGTTGTCAACAATGTTTCGCAGCCATTTTGTTCATACGAAAAGTAAAGAACAAATGGTAAATCAGGCGTCGGACGAACAGGTGTATTTCTACTGCCCAAGCTCTTTAGTCTTGGCAGAAAATACGAAAGATTCAGTCATTGACATGTAGCTAGTCAAATTTGAGGAATATCCCTGAACTAAAAATATTACAACTATAATTCACGATGATTTAATATTCAAATGTTCCGATTTTTTATTACAAAATTCTGTAATCAACTTTTATATATATTATTGAATTTTTTGTAAATAAAATAAAAATACTTAAAAAAATCTGTAAGTGATTACTCACGGTGTCTTTATTTTTCTGTGTATCGTGAACTTTTGTAAACTGTTGTCAAGGTCCATTTGATGTATCTCTACATCTCTGTGATTGTGCCAAGTCAATCCTCAAACCCAAATCAGGACTAGTTAAAAATCTATAATAAAAAATAATAATAATCATTGTTTTTGAATTTTTGATTGTAATTAAAAAAAAATTATTTACCTTAATATCTATTTATCTCTACAATATACACAATCAATGCATTTTCAATCGAAGTTATTTATCGATTTATCAATTAACATGATAATGATGATATACAAACAATGAATCACGACAACAATTATCGAACCAAACTTGTTTCAATTTTATTTTTCAATGTCCATGGTGATGCGCGAGGGCACATTAAAATTGTCAACCAATTAATTGAGGAGACCTATAAAAATTTGATGGAAGGAATTCACATTTCGTTAAAAATTGAAATTTTCCACTTTTAAGTTTTAAAATATGCCGAAAATGAAATTTTACCAAGATATGTTTTAATTTTGTTTTATTTTTTTGTATTTAAAAATTTGATTTTTTTTTTTTTTTCAAAATATTTTGAAAAAAAAAAATTAAAAAAAAAAAAAAAAAGCATATAAACGTCGGCCCACTCTAATTTTTAATTGAATATACGTGGATTGAGTATCTTATTTTATGGAAAAAATTTCATGTATTTAAATTGGGGCTTTTTTTATGAAAGAAGAGAATTAACATTAAAACACTCTACTTTACCGGCTAAACTACGTTATAAAATTTCCGAAAAAATTCAGGCTGCATAAAAAGCCAAAAACAACATATAAAAAAATTTTCAACTCAATCCGTGAGGGTCATGCAGATGACCAGCTGAAGTGACTCAGAATGCCCCATATATATATATTATACATATTATTAAGAATTTTGTAATTGTAAAAATTATATAATGTAGCCCATAAGATGAAATGTCAAGGGCGTAAACTTACAAAAATAAATAAATAAATATTATTTCCATTTGTTGAATGTTTGATAAAACATGTAATTTTGAATGTTGTCATTGTAGTTTCGTCTTAAATTTCATCAAAAAAACATATGATATTCAAGATGGCGGTGACCTTAAAAATTGATGAAAAAATTAGAGACCTAATTTCAGCCCAAAATTGACCAAAAAAAGCTAATATTATTAAACTCGCAGAGGGTCAGACAGATGACCCCGTGATTTCACTAAGAACGCCCCATATATACATATAATAATCAATAAAAAAATTCAATTCTACCAAAAAATAAAAATCCCACGAAAAAAAAAATTTAAAATCTTGAAAAAAAATCAACAAATCAGATAATACATTGTTTCAATTCGTGATAACTTAATGGAGAATATAAATTGACGGTCAATGCAGCGTTGCCAACTCTGAAAACAGCATTATGGTATGAAGTAGGGGAAAATATGGTAAAATGGACACCATTATGGTAAAGAAGGAAATTTTAAATTTTTTATTGAAATAAATTAAATGAAACCATGCAATTAATTTTTTTTTTTTATTATTTATTTATTTAGTCATATTTACTTATTTTTATTAATATATTTATTTATTAATAATGACATTTTTCATATTAATTTTTTTAAATTTTTATCATATGAATTTTAGTACTCTTTAATGTAAAATATATTTTTAATTAAAAAACAATATATATTGTTTAATTTTTTTTTTAATTAAAATATTTAGTTTGTATCAAACAAAACTCCCATTAACTCATCATCATCATCATCAATATAATTTTCTTTTTCTTTAATATTTGGTTTATCATATAAAGTACTTGTAGTCATACGTGAAAGCATTTCTTTGGATGGCTTAAATTTAATGCAATTTCCATTGGAAAGAACATGTTGACTAGCTAATAATATTCCACGCATTGTTGGTACAGCTAATTTATTTCTTATTTTTGTTTTAGCCAAGTTAATTTTACTGAAAGTTCTCTCACTATCAGCATTTGAGTGTGGGAGTGCTAAAATATTTAATACACACTCAGATAAATTTTTATACAAATATTCATCACCATCATTTTTTATGCTCATTACATATACCCAAAAAGCATCAACCTCCATTTTTTTGATTTCTTCTATATTTTTTTCGAATATATGACAGGGTAACTGTCTCCATTCATCATCAACATCTTGCATATTAAGTTCAAGACATATTCTTGGTACCATTTTTAATAATGGAATTAATGATTGTGATTCCATTAGTAGTCTTGAATTATTTGATAAAGTATATTTTGGATTTAGAATTTTTAACTTTTGAAAAAGTACACTGTCAAAATCATATCGATGTTTTAATTCACAACAAGCTGTGATAAGAAATGCTTGACAATTTGTATAAAAATCATTTAGCATGTTTGCTGAATGAACATTTTGAGTGATGTGAGGCTGTAATATTTCATCAGCTACACTTTGCCCCATGTAAATATTACACTTTAATTTAAAATAACGTTGATCTTCTGGATTAATTTTACCTGGATCAGTCATATTAACATATGATTCATTCATATATGCCTTAAGAAGAAATTGATAAAGTTCAACCATTACTTGATGAAGTTCAGTAATAACAACTTTCGATGATTGAAAATATTGATTGACTCTCGTAATTTTAGGCAACACCCATCTTGAAAAAAAATACATAATTTAATTTATTTTTAAAATATAATAAAATATTATTTTTGAGTAAAACTTACTTCAAAAATAAAAAATATAATTTAGTAGTTGGTTCGTTGAATGCAGCATAAATTAATTCAGATCCCTTGGTGTGTAATTCAACCCAGTGCTTTGTAAAAAATATTTTTAAGGGTTCCCATTGTTGCACTATTCTTTCAACCACTACAGCCAAAGAAAGCCATCGTGTTTGTGATGGGTGCAACATTTTCAAAATTTCTGTTTCACTTTGCATTTGACATTCAATAAATTCACATTGTCGTTTACTACTACGACTGAGAAAACTATAAATACCAGATGCTAAATGTTCTGGAGTACGTGGAAGTTTTTTGCATGCTTCACTAGCAACAATTGCCACCGAGTGACAAATACATTTAATTATCGATATATTTGGAAAATCGGCTATTAAACGACTTGCTACTGAGTTATTTCGTCCCATCATTGTGCTGCAACCGTCTGAACCGAAGCCAATTACATTTTCTTTGGGTATATTTTTCACACTAAAACTTGCCAGAATATTGTCATAAAGATGTTGTGCAGTGGCAGATGTAGCTTCCCCAGGTATTAAAACTTGAATCAGATCCCAAAACTTGGTAACAATGCGGCCTTCTTTGTAAGAAAAAAATCTAACCAGCACACAACTTGTTTTAACAGCAGAAATATCAGGGGACTCGTCAGTCAAAATACTAAATTTTTGTTTTTGTAAAATTTTTGTTAACTCCTCTTTTTCTTGTTCTCCTATGACATTTTTTACAATCAAAGTTGCTTTGGTTCTTTTGAGGTTTATCTTTTTAACAACAGCAGAATCTTGAAAAGTTTCTTTTAACAAGTCTGATAAATGATCACACACATCAAAAGCTAAATTATGCTCAGCACAAAATGCAGATAATTTAATTTCAGCAACTTTAACACATATATCCATCGCCTCTGAAAAAAAAATTGTATTAATTTTATTTGTCAAATAAAAAAATGAAATAACAAGGGACAGCAGCAGCTGAGAAAATAATGTGGTTAAAAAAATTATGTTTTTTGCAACATTAATTCCTTAAAACATAATTCTTGGGCAACATTAATTCCTTATAGCTACATCTTTTCCTGAGCTACTACTTTTCCCTGGACGATTTTATTTTAAAAAATAAAATTACATGTATATTATATATTGACACAAAAAAATGTCCAAGGAAAAGCAGTAGCTAAGGAAAAGATGTAGCTAAGGAAAAGATGGAGCTAAGGAATTACAGTTGCCAAAAAATTATTTTTCAAGCAACATTATTTCCTGAAAAAATAATTCTTCGGCAACATTAATTCCTTAGCTACATTTTAGCTACTACTTTTTCTTAGTATTTTAATCACTTATTTGACAGATAAAATACATACAATTTATTTTAATAAATTGAAATACCAAGAAATAGAATCAATCGAAATAAATAAATAAATCAACAATTAAATCCTATTGCAGTAATAAAGAATAACTATTTATCAAATATTCAATAATATTAAATGCATAAATTAGTCCAGATTAGACAAGATTAAATTCAAAAATTAATGATTATATTATCATCATTATATTAAATTAAACTATTTATTTTAATTGATATGAAAGTTCTCATAATGAGAACCCTTTGTCTCTCAATCTCTATTACAGAATTGTATTAGGGCTCCCTCTGGATCGACGTCGAATCGAGCGTTTTTCGCGTCACGTTTCGACGTCGATCCGAGCTCGATTTTCGACGTCCACTGGATGTTGACTGTCGGAAATCGACTTAGATTTCTACCTGGGATGTAATTCAGAGAGTTTTGGGTTGGGTCAACCCATATAGTACGTCCAATATTGAAAATTTCGGCGAGCGGTGAAAGCGGTTAAATTCTACATAGAAAAATAAAGAAATTGGCATAATATGCGATTTTTTACATATTTTTTGACGACGCTACAGTATTGTTACTAAAATATAGAAAATATACCATGTTAATTAAACGGGAAAAAGTAAGTGACTTGAGGCACGGGTTAATATTAAGATAGAGTTTTGAAATTTTGTCAGGATTTTTTTTTATTTATTTGGAACCATTCTAGAGGGTGCACTCATAAAAATTCACCATTGACCTTTTTAAGGGCCACCCTAGTACTCATATAGGTATATTATTTTTTTTATTGTAATAATCTCTCAAGGACGCTCTTACTCGTACCAACACATTTTACATTTTTCATCAACTTCCTGTGTAAGTGTGTGTGCAAGTATTGGGGACCAATCAAGAGATCTCTCTAGTCTTCTTGATTGGTAGCAAGGAGGAAGTATGTCTACCAATATGAAAAAAAAATGTTACTGTTTGTAATTAAAAAAAAAAATTTCTGATTTTTTGGTGAAAAAACTAAATTATGGTATATGGTAAAGTCGTTATGGTATATGGTATGGAAGATCAAAATATGGTAAACATACCATAATTATGGTATGGTTGGCAACGCTGGGTCAATGATTTAAACAATGATGAATTTACAGTAAAAAAGTTGAACAAAAAAAAATTAAAATTAAAATATAAAATCTATCCATAATTAAAACAAAACTTACGTAACACTTTAAATACTACTTGAATGATAATGATGATTATGATGTTAGTTATTATAATCACGTTTTTTATTACGTTTCTCTCTACTACGTTTCCTAGAATGTTGTTGATTTGATTTTTTAAGATTACCGTAATATTCAGCAGCTTTCTCATTAGCGTTTTTTTGAAGTGAAACTTCTTTTCGTTAAGTAGTGGCTAAAAAATTATAGGTAACGCCCGAATATAACTTTCGGACATAACGCTTGGGCGTAGCTTTCGCCTATAAAAGAGTAAGTGAGATAAGAATATCTATTATATGCTCACAATACCAGACCAGGCACTACAATTCATGCTGTTTTTAAGCGATATCTTAACAAGGTTCCATCCGAAGACTACGTTTAGTATTTTAGTTATCATAAGCCAATTTTAACTGCTGTAATAATTAAGCAAAATAAAAGTCAATCGTTATCAATTACAAAATTATGATCGCAATAATGGAAAATTAAGAGAATAACAAAAACACCGTTCACATAATACAATAACTAATTGTCAAACGAACGTGACACACACTTTTTTTCGTTTTCAGCCATATGTTGTTTATTAATATTTTCTTTATGTTCAAAAACCAGTATATTTTGTAATATAGTTATATTATTTTTTTTTATCTTTAAAATGATCACCGGCATAAAATGCTACAACAAGTTTTGTTATTCTATTTAATTTATATCTTCTATGACTATGTAATGCTTCAAGTACACTACAATGTCATTCTATTAAGCCCATGTCCAACATGATCAGCATGTACGGTCTTCAAACAGATTTTTTTAAAAAACAGAAACTTGGAAAAAAATTAAGAGGTTCCCTGGCCGGAATGGAACCCGGGTCTTTTGCATTTCGGGCAAATGCCATAACCTCTAGACTGCAGGGCTTCTTAATATTTTCCAAGTTTCATCAAGTCAACACTGACGTCCATCTATTCGATATTGAGCCATTTTTAAAAAAATCTTCTCCGGCTTCACTTAAACCTGAAAAGTAGTGTCAATTTCTCAATTCTTTCAATAGGAGAAAAAATTGATGTTATGAACAATTAAATTACAAGTTTGAACAGTGGTTAACAATCTATTACCGTTAGTATCGTTATAAACGCAGTTCCAAAAGGTGTGACTGGCGTTAAAATCCCCAAGAATTATCGTATTTCCCTGATCCTTGTTAGAATCAAATATTGTATCCCACACGGAGAAAAAAAACGACAAATATTGTTGAGAAAACAGGACAAAAATTGTCGTGCCGCACAACAAAGTAGAGGCAAAGTTGAAACTCTATAATATTTGTTCTGCCGGTAAAACAGTTTTTGTTCATCTGGCAGAGTAATAATTACCGTGCTGTTTAACAAAATTTGTCATGCTCCAAACAAAAATTAATAGACATACAACAAAATTTGTTATGCTCCAAACAAAAACTGTTGAACATACAACAATTTTTGTATTTAGTTTAATAATTTTTTTATTATTCCACATAACAAAAAATCTAAAAACATATTAAATTTTTTTTTTTTCAAAATTACGAAATAAATTTTCATTATGATAATTAAAAAGAAGAAGGAAAACAATTGAGGAACAAATTAATTCAAATTAATGCTTTGATTTATTTTTCATATTTATAATTATTAAAGATTAAAATAAAAAATCTCTGCATTAAAATGACAGATGCAGGTTATGTTTGTCATTTTCATATAATTTCATACTTTATTGTTGATGTGATTTGTTAAATATCAAGTTTGGTTATTTATCTAGTTGCTCACAAATATTTTAGTTTATAATTCAATGATTAAAATGTTATTAAAACTTGACATCTTGGGATTAATTAATTTATTTTTAAAACGTCAGTCACACCAAAGCTGATCTCAACTTAGACTGACTTAGAAAATTCCACACAATGCCATGTAGATATACCGAGGCACACGAACAAGACCGAGTCTTACCGATAACACCCGAAAATCAAATTGTTGTGCAGCACGGTAATATTTGCCTTGAAACTGGACAATATTTATTGAGCAGCCGAACAAATATTATTAAGCAACACAACAAATATTATTGGATGGTAAAAATTAATGTGCAGCTTAATAAAATTTGTTCAACGATACAATAAAATTTGTTGTAGCACAACAAATTTTGTTTAACGATAGAACAATTTTTGTTGCAGCACAACAAAAAGCGACAGGATAGGATTTCGCCTCTAGTTTGTTGTGCTCTCACGACAATTTTTGAGGTTTTTTTTCCCAGTGCATTTACTTTGAGCTAAGTTTTTGTTAGTGATTTTAACTCCTGAAATTTCAAAATCTTGGGACTGAATATCACTTAAATCTAGTCTGTAAAAAGCAATGTTTTTTTTTTATTAAAATTAATATTCCTCCCTCGTTTGAGTGTGACCTATCTTCTCTTAAAGTTATATATCCGGGAAAATTAATATTTAACCAAGTTTCGACACATATTATTATGTCATTATTTTTAACAATAATCTGAAGTTCTGGAAGATGACATTATTATTATTATTATTATTATTATTATTATTTGGATTTGGTGGAGTAAACGTATCTTCTTTTTTTCTATTGTTGTGGACGGTTCGATAGACTGTTATCTGACCTTGGACGTTTTGGTGAGGTTTCTTTTGGTATAGTGTGAGTATCTTTTAACTCTGTATTAGAATTTTTACCTTCTATATCCATGTTTACATTCTAGTGTTTTATTTCTGTAATGTTTTTCTCCCCTGGTGGATCACACAAGAGCAATTCATTAGCTATCATAGAATGATTTCGGCGCTTTTACAAGAACGAATCAATAGCTATTACAGAGCAAATTAAAATTAATATTGAAGAACCTCTAATTACGATACAAACAAATAAATAACATGATAAAATAGTGAAATAATTTATTAACATTTTAGACACATTACTTTTACGTCAATTATTTGTTATTATTGATAATTTATATAATTTAAAAACATAAGGTTAAGAGCTTAGGGACCGAGCTGTCACACAGACACAAATTACAAAACCACCGATAGCGGTAATTTATGAAAACTTACCACTGAAATCAAAAGCAAATCAATAGCAAACTAAGAGCGAATCGAGAACAAAAAAAAAATCATGAAAATTAATAAATAAACCTAGTATATTATATTTTTCTTTTTTGGTAAAAAGACTAAAAAATTATAATAAATATAATAAAATGACATAAACTAATCAACAATAGGTTTATTTATTAATTTTCATGATTTATTTTTTTGTTCTCGATTCGCTCTTGGTTTGCTATTGATTTGCTTTTGATTTTAGTGGTAAGTTTTCATAAATTACCGGTATTGGTGGTCTTGTGTTTTGTGTCTGTTATCTATTTGACAGCTCGCTCCCTGACCTCATACGCCTCGGAATCGATGGATAAAATTTGGGATAAATTGCCTGAAAATTTAAAAACAACCATAAATTCATTGAAGAGCGTCGATGTAAAGAACATTTTAATTTTTTTCGTTTATTGTATTCCATGTCAAAATAATAAAAAAAAAATAATTTAAAAAAATAATTTTACCTCATATATATATATTTTATGTAAGCGTTAAAATTTATGATGACTCACCAATGTTTATTTTTAAAAATTAGGGTCAACGGTTTTTACATATACGTTATAGAACACTACAGTGCATGTGCGCACGCATCAATATATACACAAAAAAGGGTCTTGTAAATTCGAAAAAAGCTTGAGTAGAGCTCATTAATATATCAACTGGTGGTGTGTGAACATTAATAAAGTAAATATGAGTTATAACTAAAAATTATAATGGACCAGTGTCAAATACAGTCTGAAATTTATCAAAATTTTTTGATGAATAATGCTGAATATAATACACAAGAAGAAAAGCTGAAGTCATTTCTTAAAGATTTACATATACATTGGAAAAAAGTTGAACTTCTACGATTCGAAATGTTTTTGGATACGTATGATGAAGTATATTCAATGACTGAGAGTCAAATTAAATTAATTGACTTATTTGAGCTACCTCGATACGTCTATGATGAAAAGGATCTTGTATTAAAATATTTTGATCGGACTGCAATTCCAACATTAACACCACTCAAACAAGAATTATTTGAGCTATGGAATAAAAATTAAAAAATCGAACGGTGATTTATAGAAGAACAAGAAAGCGAGGAAGACATTGAAGAACAAGATCAAGAAACAGACAGCGAAGAATAATTTTCAAAATGTATTATATAAAAGTAAAATAAATATCTATAAACCAATGTTATATTTTAAAAAATGTTTCTTTATTTATTTTTAGTTTTACAATATTCATTATGTTTTTGTATTAATATTGGATCTATAATTTCACTTAATTTTCTAATCCGCATTTGAAATCGTTCATGATCTCGAGCCATTGTTTCCCATTTTCCACGTCTTGCTGATCGATAGGCATACACCCATGTATACATCACGTGTACGGTAGTGGTAGTAAATGATACATGCATCTTTTGGATAATATTGATTGCAGAATTTTTTGATTAGTTTTCTCAATATCTCCTGGACATTCAAGTTTGAAATATTTTATTTTTGATTTTGAATGTTTTCTTCTAGTTTTATTTCATTTTTATTATCCATTTGTTTATTATTTTTAATTGAAAATTGTAGTTAATATTTCGGTTGATGATCTCCTACTGAGCCATATTTTCCTTGCTTTACATATAATATAACCATAATATGGCTCAGAACCTCGCAATGATTTAGATATTTCAAAATAATTTTTCCTTCATTCTTTTTCAACTTTTGATTCGTATTGCATTCCACTTGAACGCGAGGAGCCACCACTTGTATTTTTATCCATTATTTTTGAAGCAAAACGTTTTTTTTAATTATTTTTTCTTTTTTGACCAACCAGACAAAAATTTAGAATCTTTGGATTTTGGTTCGTTGTATTGTTGTTGTTATTTTTTTTCTTCTTTTTCAGCTTTTGTCTCTTTGATCAAGAGAGTTTTATCAGAATATTCGTCAGTAGATTTATTTTTTTTAAACATTTCGATGTTTACTCCATAAAAGTTAAACATTGAATGAAAGATTTTGAGATGGGGATTAAATTTAAACTAATTTTCTGACGGAGCCACTGATTGGATTGTACTCAACAATGCGATCATGTAATATTAAACAATAAGCCGATGTTTCAGCGGGAAACTTCGAATGTTGTTAATATTAAGATTACCATATGGATATGATTAAGAATTCAAGAAAAGTTTAATATCTCTTATCTTACACTGATCAAAAGAATGGCATCTTTATTTGCAACATTTTTTCGTGCTGTTCAAAAACCAACGATGACGTATCTTGGTTTTTCAAGTTGTGTTGATGTTTTAACACTCCAAATATGCTTTGTTGTTGCTGGTAGCAAAGGATAATCATACAGTTCCCATGTACGAAAACTCATTGCTATAGATGGATCTTTTGCAATAAAATTAAGTAATTGAATTTTTTATTTGTCTGACACTCGTATATATGGCACTATCCACTCAATTTTTTCCAAACTAATTTTTACATTTTCAGCAGCAGCGTCAGCAACAGTTGTCTGTTTATATGCGTTTGTATCTGTATTCGATCTTACAATAATAAGTTCATGCATTGCATTAATAATTATTTTACGATAATCTTTAGCAAAACCTAATAATATACTCAATGGAATTGATATATTAAAATTTCCTTCATTACCAAATATTTTTTCATCGTTTATCCAGCCTGCATTTTCAAGAAATGCTTTTTGATTGGGGTTAAATCATCCTTTCATTAAAGTTGTAAGACCAACATTTTTACTACGATCTACTTCAATGCCATTTATTTCATAACGAATTTCTTCAAACATATGAGCAATTGACATTTTAACAAGAGAAGTTGTAGCAGCAACAGCAGTTCCATTACTTTTTGTAAATTTTTCTGTAATATGCAGTGAACTTTTATTTGGTAATAAACACAAGTCTCGATGTTGAACTCCAATTCTTATTTCATCACTATTATTAAATTTTGAAGCGCCATATGGCAGATGAGTGTGAAGCTCATAATGAGCGACTGATTCATCAAATATTATAGGTTTTTGAATATTTAGGAATTTCTTCCATGGTTGAAAGCAAAGAAAACAACAAAATTATATAACTACTTTTTCTTTTTTAGTTTTAAACCGAGATTTTTCAGGAACTGAATGTTCTGACGTGTTATCACTTTCAGAGATCTTTGAAGACTGCTTGACTTTTGGCATGTCAATTGATTTTTATAACTCTGTCCATAAACTTTTCTAGTGAAAACGATTCCCATTATTATAGAGGCTTTACAAACGTATTGTTATAGTTTCTCCTCGAAAATTCACTAAGTCTCCGCCTGGATCAACAATTTTTAATTGAATATTGTGTATTGCTTGTACGGTGATTGGAAGATAAATGACATGCGATGGCACTTCTATAATCTTATATCCTTTTGGAACACAAGGAAAAAATTCATGAATCGTGTGAACTGGTCGATCATTCATGTAAGCACCTGTCGTTATATTACATTTAATACGCAAAGCATTGACTTTTACGATGGTAACAGTCAAATCTGATTTATGCACAACATTTGGCGTTAATATTTGTGATGAAAATCCAAGCAATTGACTTATAGTATTATTTTCTTGGAAATTTATAAAATTATCACATAATATTTCACAACATAATTCATTTGTATTAGCTTTGATACTCAGAGAGAAATTTCTGGTAATTCTTTCTTTATATAGTCTTCAATATTTTCAATTTCATAAGTGCCAGTAGGTATTGTATTTATATAGTCACCCACATGAAATTTATTATTGTATTTATCAATACTCGGTATTGAATTAAATCGTCGCATTAAAGGATGAAAGGCGTAAGTGCCATTTTTGAAATTAAAGGAAAAGGGCGTAAATACAAATTTATTTATTTTGGGTTTTCATGTAATTTCAAAGCAAAACGTATGTCAGGGACTTACGCCTTTTTCCGTTATCAAAATAATTTTTGATAAAAGATGAAGGGCGTATTTCCAATTTTATTTTCAATTTATTCAAAGGCAGTGTACTTAGACTGATCATTTATTTATTGATAATTATGAATGAATAATCAATAATTTAAAAACACTACCTTTGAATAAATTGAAAATAAAATTGAAATACCCTATCTTATCAAGTAACGAAAACGTAAATCTTTGGACATACGCCCTTCATCTTCTATTAAAAATGATTTTGATAATGGAAAAAAGGTGTAAGTCCCTGGACATACGCCTTTCGTCCTTTATGAAAAGATGTTACGCCCTTTTTCCTTTTTTTTAAAAAAAGCCTTAAAATTAGATGAAAAACCCAAAAATTAATAAATTTGCATTTACGCCCTTCTTCCTTTAATGCGACGAAATGTAAATAATTCAACAAGTCCCATAACATAATTTTTATCTTGAGATAATTTTATTGGTGGAAAATATTGAGCCTCTAGAAGGACCAACGATATGGCACTGCGGTAACGGTTCGGACTTTGAGACAGGAGGTCTCGAGTTCGATCCCGACCACCGACGCCATGTATCGAGTGGTAGGCGCAAGCCGGCTGTACTGCCCAGGTTTTTCATGGTTTCCCTGGGCTATAATAGGAATCGGGTACAGTTTGAACGCATTACAAAGTCGACATCCATGTCTGTTGCAAAAATGAGTTGTAGGAATTGACGGTTGGAAAATGTTTAAAGAAGGAGAAGCACCGTGCAAGAAACTTCCTAATAAGAAGTATAGCACGTTAAACAATTCATTTTTTTATTGAGCCTCTAGAATAGAGGAGGTTCCAGACAGTGAATGAATCACTCATGACTAATGTTGAAACTATATCTTGTAACGAAATTTATTATTTCGTGGGTTCTCGAAATAAACAATTATTAAAAGAGCTTGTTATAGAGTAATGAGTTCTTATTATTTATTCGTTATCGCCATTGTTAATAGCCTGTGGGCTAGAAAAGCGTGCTGCGCATGTGCGGGGGCGATGGGTGGGTAAAGTGGCTACCTGGTCGAAGGAGTTAAAAGCTGCGCAACAGATTAGGCAACACCTGGCTTTCAGGCAATCACCGCCTGTGACTTCGACTGCTCTTGGTTGCTACTGGACTACTGCTCTCGACATCGTTTGGATCTCGTAAAGGTTTCTCTGGTATCAGAAGTTAAGTCCTGGTAAACTCTGTCCGAATTTCCAATGAGACTAATACTAATGATCACGTTATCATCATCACACAAAATGTGTATGTGTGAGTTCACGAATGGATCGCTGTAAATAATAACAATAATAATATTGACATATATTATTATTGTAACAACGTATGTGTAAGACCTGGTCACGGATGGATCGCTGTATGGTTCCCTATACAAATACTCATTTCATATGTAGAATATTTGCTCCTACACTTATGATATTTGTGATGTCAGTATTTTGCTATAGTATAGTCGCAATGTGATATAGGCGTATGTAACACACTATATACTTGGTTCACGATGGTTCCTTCAGGTTTGGTTACGTATTTCATATTCCGATCAGGTGGACCGCGCCCCTCTACCATTTCTAAGACTAAGTTAGGTTCTCGTATTTTGTTCTCGTTACTCCTACGGCTGTTGGCTTCCGAGATAACCAACATGGCTCCCCTCGGTGATTCAGAGGAGGATGGTGAGAAATCCTCGTTGTTAACCTTGGCCGATAGTTCTCGCCGCGCAGGTCAGAAAATCGGTTACAATGTACATATGTATTTATAATTTTCCAGTTAAAAATTTTAAACATAAATGACCACATATAACTGTATCTTATTTTTGATAATTTTTATAATTATATTTAATGCTACCAACACCGAGATGCAATAGTTGACAATAGTATTATCATAGATTTCAAGTAATGAACATCAATATGGACAATAAAATAAAAATAAATGACAGGAAAGAGTCACTAAGTCAAATTGCTGGATCCAGTCCAAAAAATTTTTTGAAATTAAGACAAGAAACATCAGATAATATTTAATGTATTCAAGCCTATTGTGACATCACTTCAAAAATTAGTTGAGGCATCAAATTAAAATAATAATCACAATAATATAAAACAAAAAATCAAAGATGAAATCAATAAAGTGTCAATTAAAACAGAGGAGAAATATGACAATGATTTATTAACTGATGATGATGATGATGATGATGATGATGATATTTTTCAAAAATGAATTGACATAGAAGGACGTCGGAGTTAACTTGATGAAACTTAGAAAATAAGAAGCCCTGTCTAGTGGTCAAGGCGTTTGCCCGGAAAACCCGGTTCGATGGCAAGGATTCGTATTTTCTAAGTTTCTGGTTTTTTTTCTGGTTTTTTGATGATGATGATGATGATGATGATGATGATGATGATGATGATGATGATGATGATGATGATGATGATGATGATGATGATGATGATGATGATGATGATGATGATGAAAGTGATTGATGAATGGTCGAGATGAGATTCATCGTTTGCAAGTGCTCTGGGCTCTGATAATAGTTTAAATCGAACGCTTCAATCTACCCCAAAAAATACTCAAAAATATTTATAAAATCTTAAAAGACAAAAGCATTCAGATAGTGGTTATAATATTCGGAAACTGAAACAAGATAATATGCTTAAATTTGAGAATTCATAAGTTGAATTTAAGGATAATAAAATTTATATTGCTAATTGAATATATGATAAAACACCAGGCTTACTAGAATTATTATTTTCAAGTAGCCTCAATGCATCACTGATTGAAAAAAATGATAAAAAAAATTTTATTGATATTATAAAATTAACAAATATTCATCATGAATATTATGACCCAAAAGGTGATTTAAGAACCGCAAATACTTAAAAATATAAGGAATATATTTTGCCATTCATCAAATCAATAACACATCAAGGCTCCAGCTTGCCTAAATATAAAATTACTAATAATTCTGCAATCGATTATGTTTACTGGGATGATCCCAATGAGCTTATTGATCGTCTAAGACTTTTGATAGCTTTTCAAGCAGCTGGAAATCATGGGAATAATAATGAAATAATTTCAATTATAGAAGAATTGAAAGAGGCTGAAATAATCTATTAATTAATGTGCTTAACATAAATTTATTCAGTTGATATCCATCGATCAAACAAACGTGAGCATCGATATTTTCAAGTAAAAGCTAAAGGTACCCGAAACTAAAGGACCTCCTGGTGAGGGTTTTAAAATAACAAAAGACGGACATTATGATATTAATTATCAAAGACTGTGTAATATCGCTGATCCTGTATTGATTACAGAAGCAGCATGGGTGAAAATAGTCCGTAATATTGTAAAAGAAGAGACACGAGCTTTGTATTAAATAACGTCGTCTTTGAGAAACATAGCTGATACTAATACTACACTCATAGATTCACTTAAATCTGAAATAAAAATAAATCAAAACAATCAATCTATTCTGATTGAATCACTACAAGATCTTGCAACACGTAACGCAGATGTAATTTATCAGCTTGATAAAAAAGTAGTTGAATTGCATACTAATAAAAATTCTATCGTAAATTTAATTACAAATCTCGAAAACCGAGTTTCAATTTTAAATAAGTTTGAAAGTGATAATCAAAACTTCACTGGATCTTTAGAAAATCTAGAAAATAAGCTCAATATTTTAGAAGGAGCTAACAGTGACATAAAAATTTTTACACACAACATAAAAAATAAATTAAGTTATTTAGAAAAAAATATTCAAGAAAACTCTTAAGAAAATTCAAAAAACACGATAAATATTTCAGAAATTAATTTTCAATTAAAAGAATTAATTGATGGAGGACAAAAAAGCTCAAGTAGTTGAAGAGCTTCATAGGCCAGCACGTAGAAATTATATTCGACGTCATGTAGATATAAGAGGTCTCGATGAAACGTGGCAAGCAGATCTTGTTGAAATGATCCCTTATTCATCTGTCAATAATGGTAACAAATATTTACTTACAATCATAGATACATTTTCTAAATATGCTTGGGCAATTCCTGTAAAATCAAAAAATGGTAAAGTCGTCTCCAATGCCATGATATCTGTCCTAGTGCAAAAACGTCATCCTCAGAATTCGATGTTCGATCAGGGTTGAGAATTTTGGAATAAAAATTTCAAACATTAATGAATATAATATACATTTATATCACACGTTGAACAATTCAAAAGCATCAATTGTTGAACGATTTAATCGTACATTAAAAAATCTCATGTGGAAGAAGTTTACTCTTCAAGGTTCATATAAATGGCAAAAAATATTACCAGATATATTACAACAATATAATAATACAAAACATCGAACAATAAAAATGAAGCCCCTAGATGTTAATTCAGCTAACGAGAAACAAATATTAAAAGTATCTATCAAAATTTTAAAATTTTTTCAAAAATGAATTGACGCATAGAAGGACGTCGGAGTTAACTTGATGAAACTTAGAAAAAATAAGAAGCCCTGTGGTCTAGTGGTCAAGGCCTTTGCCCGGAAAGCAAGAGACCCGGGTTCGATTCCCGGCGGGGGAACTTCGTTATTTTTTCTGAGTTTCTGGTTTTTTTCTGGTAGTGGATAGCGTTCTTAACTCTCCACCCAAACGTCTCGAGTTCGATCCCGGACTACGGCAAACAAAAATTATTGTTAGATAGTGCAGAGTCTATACAGTAATTTTCCATCGAAAAAGTTTTCATTTAAGGCAACTCAGGGCGATGTAAAATAAAGGCTCGTTTTCGAGAATCTGTACAATCTTCTCGAAACTCCAATAATGATCATCTGGTTGTGGATCGACGTGGAAGTCTATGTGTCACTCCGCTACAGCCGTGAATCGTCATATACATATGGCACTCTGTCACAATCGTAGATCGTCACGTGGTCATCAGCGACGTCTACTACCACATGTTCATCTCATCAATATATATTCATCTCTTTACATATATAATAATACATATTATTAAGAAAAACTTGTAATTGTAAAACTTATATAATGTAGCCCATAAGTACGAAAGGACAAGGGCGTAACACTTAATAAATAAATAAATAAATAAATAAAATTAATAGAAAACCAAAAAATAAATATATCGTTGGCAATAAAGTACGTATAAGTAAATATAAAATGTTTTTTGAAAATATACACCGAATTTTACGACTGAAATATTTACCAAGTAAGCTAAAAGCACTGACCCTGTAATTTAAAAACTCATACACTATGAAAATGATCCGATTCAAAGTTTTTATTAAGGGGAATCAACTTTAATAAAATACACAGACATTTATCTTGTTAAAAAATTTAAAAAAAAAAACCTGGCAATAAACTTTTTTGTAAATTTTTGGGATTTGATTCACGACATAATTTATGGATTGATAAATTTAACTTATGAGTACTTCTCAAAATCAGATGAGTGGGGATTCGACTATATATTGTCAGGTTTTGTTCTGAAAGCTGACAGTTGGAGCTTAAATTTAGTTGTGAGTTTTTGTTTAATGTAATAAAAAAATAAAACATGGTTCGTTTTATTGATCTACAAGGATTCGGTAATCCAGAAATATGGAAAATAACGAGTTTGCGTGGTTGGAGCTAGACGCTAAATATAAAAATGTAAATTGGAAAGATAATCATTCTATTTTTGCTGAAGAATATCCTGCAACAGAATGTCTGCAAAGAGAGAAAAATAAAATTTTATGGTGTCAATCTAAAATTCATGGCATACCCTGGAGTTTTGGTGAAACACCTTATAAAAATGCATTCTTTGAAATTTAACATTATGTTTTTCATGAAGGACCTGTAATTGTCAACGGAAGTTTAACAAAAGATTTAATTGAATATGTATGCGGTCTATATCATGAAGAGAACAATGAATTGGTATTCGATTTACACCAATGAGGTGCTCCAGACTTTAATAAAATGGAAGAAAAAGCACCATTTTCACACTCTGAAATGCATCCACTTTGTAAAAATTACGATTGTGCCATTGAAAATGTATACAAAATGAAACAATGGTTTGAAAAAAATTTTCCAAGCATCAATACCGAAGAAGATTTTGCCTGGATACAACTTTTACAAAAAAGAATAGTTAACAATTAATAATTTGAAAAACAAAAATTGTATTTAAAAAAATAAAAAATCATTTTTATAACATATTTAAGTATTATTTATTCATTTATTTATTTTTTTATATCCCCATGGTACAGTGTCTGTAGTATTTGGCAGTAAAATTTGTTTGTCGTCTTGAAAAAAAAACCAGAAACTTAGAAAAAATAACGAAGTTCCCCCGCCGGGAATCGAACCCGGGTCTTTTGCTTTCCGGGCAAACGCCTTGACCACTAGACCACGAGGCTTCTTATTTTTTCTAAGTTTCATCAAGTTACCTCCGACGTCCTTCTATGCGTCAATTCAATGCTAATTTTGTTTGTAAAATTCTATAAACCCCATGTTTTTTACTTCTAATTAAATATTGTTTTTTAATTAAATTCTTATGACTAAATAAGCATTCTTTATAATCATTGAACTCAATTTCTTTAACTACAGATCTTTTTACTCCTTTTGCTTTTTTTATAATTTTATCTTCATTTAATATTTCATGCTGTAAGCTTTTAAACGCAAACCAACAAATTCCGTAACAATTTTGCCTTGATTTTCGTCTTTCATCACACCGATTTTTCGTTTATTCACTAAGCCATGTTATAAATATTATTTTCTGGATAATCAGCTGTATCAAATTTTTCCAAATTTTTTTTCATACATTTATGAATATCAGGTACTGTGAATAAATAAGCTAAAGCATCTGTATCCATGTATAGAAGTTTAGCTGAATTTCCGTACATTTTCTTAACATAATCATAATGAAAATCATACAAATAAAATTTAGAAATATCAAAATTGAAATCTCCATATCAATTGGTTTGTCAAATTTTATTTTTTCTAGATTATTTCAATAACAAGATCTTTTCCAAGTATCATACTACTATGAAAATTTGGTTTTGATATCAATGATTTTGCTCCATATCGTCCATCCCATTTTGTTATCATTTTCACATCTCTTCTACCACTTAAATTTTCAATTGCTTTACCATATATGACATTATTTAATAATTTAAATATTAAAACGCCAAAAGCATTAGTTGACTCCTGTCTTTTTTGAGTATTGAAATCTCTATATTTTTTTTTTAACCAAAGTGATTGCTTAAACTTTAATATTTTATGAATTTTGTTAGCTGCATACCTAGACCTAAATATTGTTTTAGACTTCTATAATGAATAACATAATTTTTATTTGGATATAAAGTGGTCATTAGTTTGACTTGTTTGGAATTTAGTAGGATAAGATGCTCAGGACAAAGTGGAAAGTCACGATGATCATCAAATAAACTCTCAGGATATTCTAAATCTACTTCTAATATATATGTCTGAATCATCTGCAATTTTAAATACATCAATATTTTCATCATCATCCCACTCAAATCCTGCATAAGACAAATAATTCATCATCGAATGTCCATAAAGAATATTAATATCATAATACATTATATAAGATTCATCTATATTAGTATTAAAATCAGGCATGTATCTGTTATTTGCTTTAGCATACCTGTTTGTACATTGTGCAACTCCACCTCTGATTCCTTTTTCAATGAATATATATTTTTCTGGATCAGTTCTAATTCTATCTCTATACATTTCAACATACAATCAAATGAATAACCTGGGATAGTACCCTAGCGGATGCGTCGACACCTATTCGATTGGGATTTGACTCTCCAATGTAGCATTCAGTCGACAGCGATTTGACAGCCATTCGACAGCATATATAAAACGTAATTCACGAGTACCGGACACTCAAAACGAGTTGGAAAAATATGAAATAAATATAAGATTATAATGACAATAACTTAAACTGAATGAAACCTTGACTAGTACATGTATTTAATATTAAATAAGAGTTTGAATTATACAAAGTAGAGAGGTTAGATTGACATGATTCGCATATCTACTGAAGTTCCAAAAAAAATACAAATCTATCATTAATAAAGTCCATTATAATGTTTAAACAATTAAAAACAATAAAAAATGAATAAATTAGACACCTCTCAATTCGGTGTCGAAAGCCTGTCGAAAAGCGGTCAAAATGCTGTCGAAACGCGATCAAAACGGTGTCGAGACAGAGTCAATAAGTATATAGCGCTATAAAATTGAAAAAAAGTTATTTTTGCGATTGTTTACTCTTTAAATGCTTGACTATACTGTTTTATTTTGTTTTTTACATGCAATTGTTATTAACAATTAATTTAAAAATTATAAACAAAGAAAAAATTTTTTTGTCTAAATTTTTACAAGTTTTTTTATATATTCTATTAATTTTTTTATAAAAAAAATGCAAATTTATCATCAATAAAGTCCATAAAAATCGAGTTGAATTATCGAAAAAACGGCTATTTATCGGTTATTTATCTAATTTATTTATTTAATAAAAATTTGACATCTCGAATAAATATTGATTGTTTAGCTATAATTACAGCTATAGTAAAACATATAACGGCTAAGTAAATCGCATGCAAGTTTTGAAAAAATATCGATAGGTCGAAAACTATTCGAGATATCGAAATTTTGATTAGGACATTTTTTTCTCTCTGACGAGTTTTACCGATCGCCATTATTGAATTTTAGAATAAATCGTTATTTTAATAGCTGTACGATAAATAACCGATAAATAGCCGTTTTTTCGATAATTCAACTCGATTTTTAACCACTTTGCGCATGCGTGGGAATTTTTTTCGTATTTTTTCCGTAATCGTGAGGAAGTTTTCTATAAGGAACAAAAAAAAAATCCTGTTGTTTGGGATATGATCTTGCCTGTTTTTAGTAATTTTCACATGGAAAAAAAAATTTTTTATAATGATCCCATCGTTATCCCATGATGAAATTTGGAAATTGAGCTAATCTTGTGCTCTACTATTTACAGTAAAAAAATCAGAATTTTAAAAAATGGCGGAATCGTAGTTTACTCTTGTGAAGGAGGTGCCATTTCAACGACGCTTTGAGGCTTGATTAGCTGCTTCAACACAGTGTAAAACAAATGTAGGTGATACAGACTCCAAAGACATTATCTTACCAAAAAGAAACGTATTACGACAGACTCTATTGGTAGTATTTATCATATGTTGCAGTGGCGGCTGTGTTGATGATCTATCATCTCCGGATTTTTTATTAACAGAGTTGGCAAATAATTGTAGTTGATCAGCAATAGTGCCTAGTTTATTGTCAATATTGGTAGTTTGTTGATCAATTAGGGCCTTAATTTGATCAATAGCATCATCATTGGTGGATTGAAGATTTGTGCATGGACGACCACGTTTAGGTTTGTCATCAGTAGAGGTAGAGACACCGATAATTTTGTTATCCTGCGACATGGTGTTGACTGTATTGTTGCTGTTGTTTGTTATAAATGTTTGAGAGCTGTCAGTAATATCAAGTGACATACTGCGTAGACTAGGTGACCTGATTGTTGACATAATAATATGGATATAAACACAGTGCTATACTATCTGCATGGTAACGGTAAACATTGGTAATGGTGCGATGTACAATTCGTTGACGTTACGACCAGCGATAGTGGTGTGATTTGATGATATTAAAATGTCGGTATTGTAAGCTACTGTTAGTAGATGTCGATACTGTAGAGTCAGCACCAGGTCCAGAGGAAGATCTTTTGCACAATGACGCAAAATCACTCCCGGCTTATGCAACACTTAAGTAATATGAATGTTACCACCAGCACAAATTAATTGATTTGATGTAATATACACTCAGACAACAATATATTAATTAATATATACGCCCAGACAACAATATGTCAGTTAAATATGAACAAATATGATTTACTGCGTACTATAGAGTATACCATGAGGTCCATACAAAGTTGGGCACTTTTATAAAAATAAATGGTATAAAGTTATAGTCAAAAAAATTATATAAACTAATATAAATTCACTAAAGTTAGTTAATAATTTTAAGATAAACAAATCACTGTTCACTAACACTAATTAGTATATTAATAATAAGCGATAATCTGCAGTTGAGATTGACCCAAGCGACGCTGGTTAAGGTTATGTAAACCTGCACTTGACACTTGAGCAAAAATAATTGTTTGTAGGTGTAATAATTGCAGAGTAATGATAAGTATTAATTAAACACCGATGGACACACTTAATGCTGAACAAATATAGGTGCAAGCAATTATAAATAATTAAAATAGGTCGTATAAATATGTATAATTTAGAGAGCCGTATTAAAACACGTCTGTAACCGTGCGCCACCGTAGTATGTAATATTACAATTTGAATGTGCCAAACCACGTATGCGACCTGACATATGTGAATGATCAATAACGATTTTGTCATTTTCAGTCAATGGCTTTTCACATATATGACACTTTTTAGATAAATGAAGCTCACGTTCTTGTTGAAAAGTCAATTGTTCCATGGGAAGAGGATTATTCAAAACATTATTCACTTGTTTTGTTATTTTTTCAAGTTCATTAACAAACCACTCTATACACTTTTCACTACGATTATATGCAAATTTTTAAAGTGAATCATCATATGTACAATGAAAATAATAACCAACACTATATGGTATATGAAGATCTTTTTCATTTGCTTCTGGTTGAAGTATACATTCTAAATCAGCATAAATTGAAAAAGTTGCTGGCTCTTTGAATTTATAATTTTTAAATTTTAAAATATTGTCTTCTTGATCTGGCATTATCATTCTAGCATTATTTTGATTCAAACAATCATCAGAATGGTTTTCAAATGATTTTTGTGTTTTGAAATGACATGAGCATCGGTCACACAACCATAATTCATGCGAAATGAAAAACTGTTGGCGTTTTTTCTTTTTCATTATCATCATCATCATCATCATCATCATCATCATCATCATCATCATCTTTATTTATTTAATTTATAATTTTATAAATATAAATTTTAAAATTAATAAATGAATTGTACTTTTGTCTGATTTAAATTGACTCAAATATATTTCATTTTTTTTTCTCACATTCTATTCCATAAATATTTATTGATAACTTATTCATTTTTTCGAATTTTGGTACATCTTTTAAGGCGATAGGAAATCGAATGCCTTCATATTTTAATATTGTTTTGAAGTCTGGATATCAGCTCACACGGTTACAATTTGATTTAGCAATAGAAAGTCGTTTATTCACTTCATATTTTTTGAGATAAAATTGTATCTAAAAAAATTTTAAAAAAATTATTATTTTAAAAAATTTATTATTTAAAATAATGATGTATATTTTTTACATAATCATGATACTTACAGCTTTATCAAAACTTTTTCTGGAAAAGTCGAATATTCTATTGTTTTTAAGGGATTACCTCGGCCAAATTTTGGGGTATAGGAGAGGGGATAAAACCTATGTTTAATACATTGGTCCAAGAGCCAATGCCAACCTCAGAAAGCTGAATTTTTTATTTTTTTTTTTTGATAAAACAATAATTTTTTGAAATAATTATTGTATAATAACCTAATATTATTAATCCCTAAAATATAATTGATCAACTTTGTATTTTTTTAAACATTTATTCAATAGTTAAAAAAAATGTGTAAATCGTGAAACACCGCAAAAAAAAAAACAGTTGGTTGTACTGAGAGTGCGGTTGTGTTAGTGTATGATATAGCTGCTGTGGCAGTATGTGTGTATCAATGTGGGATTTATTACTGGTGTTTTTAAACCTACGCGCCACAACATGGCAGATCACTATTCGGTGTTGCCAAGCGTACATTAGAATATATAGTAGACGTCATATATACTGCTCGATTAGATGAATTTTTTCATACTTTAATTATTAATTATAAAAAAACTAAGCTCCAAACCTCTTTAATTTTTTTTCAATACGTTTTATTTTGTCTCACTTTATAACCCAATGGTTTTTTTTCACGATGTCATTATTTCCATTAAAGATATCGGTATTTTAATGGACTTTTTTTTGACATAAATCGTATTCTCCATAAGAGCCCATGTTAAAAGTTGTCAACTTTGAAAACTAATAAAAAAATAACGAGCTTCCAAACAATTACCAAAAAATTACATAAAATGTATCAGTATTTCAAGAATCTACTGTAAAAATTTCAAAGCATTCTCATTATTAGTGACTGGCCGAGGTAATCCCTTAAAGTTTTAAACAACTCTGTTGATACAATCCGAATTCATTCTTAGTCTTTTATGCTGGAATAAAATAAAAATATTCATAAATATAAATTTATACACATTTTGTTTTTCAAACGTATCAAAATAATTAACAATAACTTACTTTAGTCTCCATCATCTTTACATTTTCTGCAATATCCTCATAAAATTCATACTTTAACTCATCATTTTTTATTATTTTTATTACTTCACAAGCTAACAGCATCATTTGTTTTGTTTTTTGATTATGTACTTCATCAAGCTAGAAAAATAATTTAGAGAATTAAATATCATTGAGTTTTAAAGAACGTATCAAAGAAAAAATTTATAAACATTATACTCACTTTAGCGGCAATTTTTTTTCTATTGATATGCAATAAAATAACTTGGTTGTCACTATCGATGGTATCGAATAACATCATTAATATTTGACAAAGAGGAAAAAATATAGAGAAGAAGGAAAAACCATATAGAGCATGTATTAGAATCTAATGCGTTTGTATATATTTAAACAAAAGTAATAAAATTTTAATAGTCACCTCGAGAGTGTAAATCACGTCATGCTTTGACGAAAAAATATTTAAATACAAGTCTCTCAGTCAATTCCTTCATTAGATGAAAAGAAAATTTATTGGTTTTTAAAAAAATAAATGTATAGACGCTGTGTCACTGAAATGCATGTGCGTATATGTAATCTGATATTTTTCAGGTTCACTTTTATGTGGGGTCATCTATTTCGTCATCTCATACAAGTGGCTTCTTACTTTATTTGAAAATAAAAATAATATTATTTTTTTGTTTATTGACAATTTTTATTGCCCAACCATAAACTTTATTTGAATAATTTTTTCAAATGTATAAACTATAATTTAATTTTATTATATATACATAAACAAAACATTTAATTGGAAGTTATCAATAACGACACACATCCGGTCCCCGTCTCCTGCTTCAAGACTCCCGACTCCCGTCCCCCCATTTATAATCTATATACTCTCAACCCTCATCCCCCCAATCTCAACTATATACACATCCCTCAATCCTCAACATTTTATCTACACCCCAACTACCCTCTAAAAACTACCCTTTATTTTTATTTTTTTTTTTTTTATGAATTTTAATTAAGGGATGATATAGAACCGGCCCTGTTTCCCTACTTCAGTTCAGAGAGGCTTGGTTAATGTAAAAAGGAAAAGTGAGGTTAAATCCAGAGTTGACAGTCTACATTTTTGTTGTTGATATGTCATATATGTAAGTAAAAAAAGTGAATAAATTTAGTTCGAAGAGATTTAATAACAGTTCATATATTTTATAGATACCAATTTCAACAATGGGTCGTTCTGAATCTAAAGTTTGGAGACATTCTAATGTTGTTGCAAATCCTAAATGCAAATATAAAACAGGAAGTTGTAAATATTGCGGAAAAAAAAAATGTTTCGAATGCTGGTAGAATGATGAAGCATCTTGCTCAAGAATGTCAAAATTGTGATAATGAAGTTAAAACAAATTTTATGGAAATGATTGTGCCAAAAAATAACCCTGATGTCAGACAACCATCTGCTTGTGAAAAAAATTGGAAAGACTTTTCAAATATTTATACAAAAAAAAGAAACTTATTATTAAATGATCGTACTCAAAAACTTGTTAGTATCAAACACAATTTACCACTTATTGAACCCGCTCAATCGACAAAATCATCAGTAGGAAAAAAATCATTAGCAACAAACAATGATATGAGTTTTCAAGAATTTGTTGGAGAAATATCAGATGATGATGATGAAATATCTGATTGGGAAGATGAAGATTGGAACGATTGTTCTCTTTATGATGATGAAAGTGAAAATCAAATTTAATTGTTGACCGTTAGATGCGGAGAGTGTTTGTACCGATTATTATCTCTAAATCCATGAGGTTTTCTACCAGTTTTTTATCGTTCAAATACATACATACTCTGTTGTTACTGATTCTTGAGACAAATAATTTATTTATTGGTTAAATTATGACGCCAACAGCAATCGTATATTTTTTTACTGTGTGACCTTCAATCGCCCCCTAGTAGAAATATTTCTCCGACTTTTCTCCAACTTTTTTCCAACTTTTTTTCGCTATTTCTCACTTTGTTACGAAAATGACCCATGGTAGGAGAAATGGCGAACAAATTTCTCCAACCTTTCTCCAACCCAAAATTCACTCGACCTTTTCTCCACCATATCTCCGACTTTTCTCCAGCTTTTTCGCCATTTCTCCAACCTCAAATTTACTCGAACTTTTTCGGCCATCTCTCCAACCTGAAATTTACTCTAACTTTTCTCTACCATATCTCCGACTTTTCTCCAACTTTTTTCGACTTTTCTCTAACATTTCTCAAACATTTTTTCAACATTTCTCAGCCATTTTTCCACCTAAAAATGATTTATTCATTTTTCAACAATTACTGACCTTTATCCGCCTGAAAGTTATTCTGACTATTTGCCACCTGAAATTTATACAAACCTTTTTCGATCATGAAACGATGACAGGAGTTTTATAGAACAAGAACCTTAGGTATATCAACTTTTTGGAAAAAAAGTGTCTTCCAATTTTAATTTTTCGAAAAAAATAAACATCATTATGCTTTGCGTTATGTAACAATTAATAATTAGTAGATTTTTTTTGGAAAAATTGAAAATTGAAAAAGTTGGAAAAAAGTCAGACAAATGGTAGAGAAAAGTTGGAGAAATGGGAGAGGATAGTTGAATAAAGGGTTAAGAAAAGTTAGAAAAAAGTTGGGGAAATGGTGGAGAAGAGTTGAAAAAAGTTGGATAAAGGGTGGAGAAAAGTTGGAAAAAAGTTGGAGTAAATTTTAGGTTGGAAAAAGGTTGGAGAAATTTGTCCGCCATTTCTCCAGCTATGGGTCATTTTCGTAAAAAGGTAGAGAAAGTTGGAAAAACGGCGGAGAAAGTTAGAAAAAGTTGGAGAAATATTTCTACCAAGGCCTTATTAAAAGTTGCTTCTTCTTTTTCCTGGTGAAAATAATTTTGACAAAATTTGACAAATATTATCTGGAAATTTGTCAAATAATTATGAGAAATTTTGTCACATTTTGTCAAATTTAGCCACAATGTGTCAAATTTTTAGAAGAAATTGGAACTCTTCGATTTACGACAATTAGAGACAAACTAATTTTGTCAAATTGTGACAAAACCTGACAAAATTTAACAAAATTATTCGTTAAATTTTATCAAACTTAGGGCAATTTTATCAAATTTCGTCAAATTTTGCTAAAATTGTTCGATTTGAAAAAAAAAAAACCTACTCATGTTGTCTGCATAATTATATTATGTACCCAATTTCTGACCGTTATATATCATTTTTTGAAGTTTTATACATCATCTATAGAAGTCTGTCTATCGGTTTAATATTACCATATGAGTAATGGATATATGATTCTCTTTATAAACTAAGAGAACATTTCATGCCTGCATGCGAGAAACATTCTTCAATATATTATTTTCTATTTTCTTCTGTTTGATTAATGTCATCAGTGGCAATGATGGTAACAATTTGACGATATCTTCCAGTTTATCCTTAAATAAAAAAAGCATTGGTGTCATGGCGTCGCATTTTGCGTGCGCATCCAAATTTGAACTTGGCGCTTCATTTTTCAAACTTAGCGTCTCATTTTTGAATTTACTGGAATCTGATTGGGGTATTAGAAGGTCACGTGCATGTCGTATAAATTGATATAGGTGGCACTAATTGCATATACATATGTATGTGTGTGTTGACGTTTGTGATTATAACAACATTTTATATCTGTCAAAAAATATTAATGCCCATAACCTTCAAACGATTTATCAATATTTAATTGAATTGTTATGAATAAAAGAATAGTTAATGTGTTATAAATAAATGAATAACGAAAAATTGAAAAAAAAAGAACTACATTCAAACACAAAAAAAAAAAAGATAGATTCATTTTTAAATAGGGCACGCGGACCTGTAAGAATGAAATCAAGATTTGTACATTTTAATTAACAATAACAAAGTATTGTTAATTAAAATTTTGGAGTAAACAGATTTTTTTATCTAATCATTATTGAAGTACGAAACCTGCATTCATTGGTTTAAATAAACTCACGACATTCTCTTCAAGAAAAAAAAAATTACCTAATTTAACAATATTTATAAATAAATGTTAACAATTGTTCGAGGTGACATGTAATCGTTAACTAACAATTTTTCATATTATTTTCCACTGAAGTACGAATTCTGCTATTATCAGCCAACGTTTTTCTCTCCAAAGATAAAAAAAGAATTATTTAAAAGGATTATTCTATTATTTTGAGCGTGTCATGTAATTGTTTATTAACAATTCCATGGTGTCTTAAAAAATAAATGTTATTGAATGATTTGTTTTTACTCTCGAAGGAAAAGTCATAGGTTAATTTATATTGATAATAACAGAATTTGTCCTTCAATGGAAAATAATAGAAAAAAATTGTTTGACGAAAATTGATTATTAACAATTGCATGGCACCGCGGATAATAAATAATGATAGATAATTTTTTTCTTTATTCTCGAAAAAAAAGTCGTGAGCTTATTTGAATCAATGAAAGCAGGATTCGTACTTTAATAATATTTAAAAAAAAAATAGTTTACTCGAGAATTTAAATTTACAATATTTGTTGAATAATCAGTACATTTTGTACGACAAAATTAAAATATTTGCTCTAAAATATTCATATTCGCAAACGCAACGAGTCTTTTTGATCGAATTCTCATCTAATTTAAAGAAAAAAGCAGAAGCTAATTTGCACTCATAAAATCGGAATTTGTACATCAATAATAATAACAAAATATTGTGAATTAAAATTTGGAGTAAGCTATTTCTTCTTACAATAAATAGCAGATGATGGTAGACGATAGATGAAAAAAAAATTGTTGAACGACAATTATTTATTAACAGTTGCATACCGCCTTCAATAAAAAATATTTCTAAAATTTTAAATAATTTTTTATTATTTTTGATGAGAAAGACGTGAGCTGAAAAATTCTAATTTACAATTTATGTTATTGTTATTGAGGTGTAACTTTTTATTTTATTGATACAAGTTGTAGCTTTTCCCTGGTGGAAATATTACTCCGGCATTACTCCTGCATTACTCCGACATGAGATTGATGCCGGAGTAATTTCGTCGGCATGAAATTAGTCCCGGCAAAATTATTTCGGCATGAGATCAATGAAAGAGATAAAAATCCAGCATTGATCTCATGCCAGAGTAATTTCTCAAGAAATTGACCAAAAACGGAGTAATGCCGGAGAAATATTTCCACCAGAATTGCTCTTTTCTTTGAAATAGATAGGAATTAAATGGAAAAAGGATTCATCATTTAAAGCACCATGCCTCTGTATATTGTGTAAACATTTTTTGGAAAAAATTAATTTTTTTTTTTTTTTTATTTTGTCGTTATTCTTCAGGTGAATAATTCCGATGTTAATAGCACAAATTAATACAAAATAATTCTGATCATTTAGCAACTTTTTCATGATTCCGAGTCAATTCGAAAAAAAATTAACCTGTCCTCCACCTTTCAATAACGTGTAAATAAAATAATTGTTGACATTAAAATTACATTTAAAAATAAGTACAAATCAAAAGGCTTTTAATGGATTTCGTATCCGCGGGCTGGTCTCAAGCATTCTATTAGGCATCCTCAAATATTATTTATAAATTAATTTTTTCTCCAATTAAAAATTTTCCAATTTTCATTGTTTTTTTTTTTTTCTTTTTTTGTTAATAACATCACATGATGACGTGTCATTGGAATTTAGCATACACTGAGAAAAAAAAACCACAAAAATTGTTGTGAGAGCACAACAAACTAGAGGCGAAATCCTATCCTGTCGCTTTTTGTTGTGCTGCAACAAAAATTGTTCTATCGTTAAACAAAATTTGTTGTGCTACAACAAATTTTATTGTATCGTTGAACAAATTTTATTTAGCTGCACAACAATTTTTACCATCCAATAATATTTGTAGTGTTGCTTAATAATATTTGTTCGGCTGCTCAATAAATATTGTCCAGTTTCAAGGCAAATATTACCGTGCTGCACAACAATTTGATTTTCGGGTGTTATCGGTAAGACTCGGTCTTGTTCGTGTGCCTCGGTATATCTACATGGCATTGTGTGGAATTTTCTAAGTCAGTCTAAGTTGAGATCAGCTTTGGTGTGACTGACGTTTTAAAAATAAATTAATTAATCCCAAGATGTCAAGTTTTAATAACATTTTAATCATTGAATTATAAACTAAAATATTTGTGAGCAACTAGATAAATAACCAAACTTGATATTTAACAAATCACATCAACAATAAAGTATGAAATTATATGAAAATGACAAACATAACCTGCATCTGTCATTTTAATGCAGAGATTTTTTATTTTTAATCTTTAATAATTATAAATATGAAAAATAAATCAAAGCATTAATTTGAATTAATTTGTTCCTCAATTGTTTTCCTTCTTCTTTTTAATTATCATAATGAAAATTTATTTCGTAATTTTGAAAAAAAAAAAATTTAATATGTTTTTAGATTTTTTGTTATGTGGAATAATAAAAAAATTATTAAACTAAATACAAAAATTGTTGTATGTTCAACAGTTTTTGTTTGGAGCATAACAAATTTTGTTGTATGTCTATTAATTTTTGTTTGGAGCATGACAAATTTTGTTAAACAGCACGGTAATTATTACTCTGCCAGATGAACAAAAACTGTACTACCAGCAGAACAAATATTATAGAGTTTCAACTTCGCCTCTACTTTGTTGTGCGGCACGACAATTTTTGTCCTGTTTTCTCAACAATATTTGTCGTTTTTTTTTCTCCGTGTATATATAACATATAACATATAGCATAGAAACAACTGAGGTGGCAAAGTTTGATAAAACTCGACTAAATTTGACAAATTTTGTCATATGTTTCCAAAATTTATCAAAAAAAAAACTTATCAAAATTGACAAAGTTGAAAAATATTGACAAAATTTGTTAAAATTAGACAACTTTTGTCGAATGTTTCCAAAATTTATCAAAAAACAAACTTATTATAATTGATAAAATTTGACGAATATTCAGAAAATTTGACAGAATTCGTCAAGTTTTTTGTTAAATTTTGTCAAATGTTTCCAAAATTTATCAAAAAAAAAAAAAAAATTTATCAAAATTGACAAAATTTGACAAATATTGCCAAAAATTGACAATAAAAATTTTGACAAATTTTGACAAAATTATTTTCACCAGGGATGTGGGAAACAATGAACGTTCAGCTGCTTTATAATATGTTTGTCTGTTTGATTGTAAGCAATGAATTTGTAGATTACTGTTGAACTGATTAATAGGTGATGTTCTGTTATCGGAAGTGCCCATTATGATTTTTTGGTTTTGTTTGTTTTCTCGGAAAATCCAGGTCGACAAACTTTGCATTTATTTAATTTTAATATATACTTTGCACTCGCAAGACACTATTTCAAGAAAACAATTGTAAACACGGACCTGCTATACACACGACTGCTTTCTTCAACGTTTCAAACGAGACTTAAAAAAAAAAAAAAAACAAAAAATGAATCCTTCTGAAAGCAGTGTTAAAAATGACTTCTTTCACATTCAGTACATCTGAGATATTCAATTAACTCCCCAACAATTACTTAACTTTAAAGCTCTAAAACCAAAAATCGAATTAATAGCGATTGCTGGAACTAGCTTATCCAAGACCTAAACTCCGAGAATTTCAAATAAAATGATAATTCAAAATAAAATGTTAAAATGTCTGGGATGAGCTACGAATAAGGAGTGAAAGAGAATCCGTGTTCCTTTTTCACAATCGACCAGAGGCATTTTTATCGATAATTTAAAACGCGATTTCCCGGTTAACCCTTTGAAATACGCGAAAAACTCCCGATAAATAAATTAAAGCTAGTTTTTTCCCTACAACTTCATCTAAACTATTTTCCTCTAAACCCTTTACTTTCCACGATATTCCCAAAAAACCTTGCTTTTTAAGTTTTTTTTTTTTTTTTATCATCTAAAAAAATTTCACCCTCTTTTCATTACCACTGTTACGTACCAAGTTGAAAAATTAAAATTAAACTATGAAATAACAAAAAAAAAAAAAAGAATATGTAAAACCAAAATTAAATAAGCAAATAATCATAGAATAATTAAAATAAATCAACTTGGTATTTCACGTTAATATTAAAAAATCCTCTTATTTTGTTATTCCCTACAGGGTAACGGGTTAGGAGGGAATGTGTATGATTGTAGATGTACCTTGATGTAAGAATAATCCGAAACAATTGTTGTTGAGAGCGTGTCAATCTGGATGGTCACCTGTTGATGTTGGTAGTCTCGAATAATCCAAACGGTAAAATAAACTCGAAGCACAGAAAACAACACCCCGGAGAAATGTTACAGTCAATAATTTTATAGTATTTGGAACAGTCAATCTATAAACGGAAAAATAATAATTTAAACACAAAGATTATTTAATTTAAATTCACTTTAACATTTTATTTATTAGAAACAAAAAACTTCAATTAATTTTATTATTTATTTAATTATATTTGATTTCATAAAATTGATTTAAATTTAATTTAGATATTGTCCAAACAAAAGTTGTTGCAAGAGTAAAGCTCCTTAAATTCTAAAATAATAATTCCTATAAAAATTAAATTAAAAAGAAAGGATGATTTAAAGTGGGAACATCTTGACCAATTATAATTTACCTGTCCACGATAGTCGGCATTTAATATTTTACTTAAAGAATTATTTGTAACGTCAATGGATGTAAAATATCTAATCTTTTCTAATTTAAAATCACATTTATATTTTTTGATCACATTATGTGATTTATTTATTGATCACATTGATAGAATAATCACATAATGTGATCAAAAAAATATAAAAGTATTTTAAATTAAAATGTGATGAAAAAATAAATCACATAATGTGATCAAAAATATAAATGTGATTTTAAATTAAAAATGATTATTTTGTCATAATTAGTGTGAGTGCTGTGTGTGTGAGTATGCAGCTGCGCATTCATCCAGCGAATTTATGATTTAGCTCTATCTATCGAATTTTGAATTAATTAAAAAAAACAAAAACATTTTAATCCATAGCGCGTAAACACACACGTGGGTTCAGACGCCATAATGATGATAATTATCGACGCTCGATTCTCATTGGTCAACTTAAAACGTTAATAACTCGGGCACAAAGCGTCGTAGACCCAAAATTTAAAAACACGTACTATTTAAAATTTCACGTTCAATCTCGTGGTATACCTGGCATGCGCGACTTACGAGACATCCTGTATAATACCGCAACGAAAAAATCTGATTATTTTTTTTTAAAAAAAGCTCGACATCGATATATGGGATCATTACCAAACCTCAGCATCCTCATTCAACTCTATCATATTTTAATTAAATTTCTAAAAGATTAAGGACGGAAGAGGACAAAATATTTGATGTATAATAAGGCACGGTAGTAGTAGCTCTCATCATCACACATATTCTCATCAACACATATATATTTTTTTTTTTCTCATACTTGATTCGAGGCACTACCGTGCCTCTTGATATATCGTTTTGTATCTTCAGATCTCATTTTAATTGAAATTTTCTAGCAGTTTTATGTCGGGATATCTTTATAGATGTATTACATATATATCTTGATATATGATGTAATGTCCAAATATCTTTTGATATATTTTCAAATATATACATGTATTAAGAGATATGGAGACACAACAATGTTCATCCTCTCAATTATAAAGGGTACGATTAAACAAATTATTTCATATACAAATATCTCTCGATATATACACAAATATAAGTATATATCTAAATATATGAAGACACAACAGTGTTCATGCTCTGAATTGTAAAAGATTTATTAAAACATATTATTTCATTAACAAATATCCTTATGGTTATTATGGATATGGTTTGATATTTAGATATATCCGGAGATCTTCCGATATGTTCTTACCCGTGTAAGAATTGCCAAGACTCACAACACGGCCAAGTCTTGTCCCAATAATGGCATTCAATGCTCGGCAGCTGGAGTGCGTTCCGTAGAGGATCACGGTCCTTTTTGTCCATAATCAAAGTGGATCTATAAAAATTAAAAATCTCCCTAGGAATCCCTAAAAAATAACCAGTCTCATGTATACTCTTTTTTACACCTTTCCATGTATGTATTGTTATTGTTGTGGAGTTTACTAAATTTTGTACTGAATAAAATTATTAAAACAATAAAATTATCAGCCAGTTTAAGATTCTGGAAGATAAAAAAAATATAAGTGCTGTCCTAACCTTACACTTGCTAAATAATTGAGATAAAAACAATATACACCTACCATTTTAATTGACAATTTTTTTTTATGCCAAATTATTTTTTTCTTTGTAATATGTTAATTATATTTTATGTCACAAGGGCAGTGGGAATAATGTGTGAATTTCTAAAAAGCGCACTACCCTTCAGACGCACTACCCCTCTTACGCTTTGGAAATTCACACATTATTACCACTGTCCCTAGTAACATAAAATATAGTTCGTTACATGTGCCCAATCAGAGAGACCGCTCACAACTCATTTGGAGGGGAAACACTCGCCAAGGCTCCAAATTCGTTAAGAGCACACTCTCTGCTTGGGCACTTGTAACGAAATATACTAGTATATAACTCGTACGTGAAGAAGGTGATCAACTTTGGTGATCGTCATCAGGTCGTTTTCGACTCGCCTTCGGCTCGTTCTCAACTCCTGGTGACTCGTATTGACACCTTCAAAATCGTGCAAGAATCACCTACTTCACGTACTAGTTATATAATATACTATTTCAGTGTTTACGTTCGTTTATGTTTGTTTACGTTTTGTAATACTCAGCAGTGCTGACACTACAACGAAATTAAATTCACCATGATAAACCACGCTTATTTTTGGTGAACCGCGGTCCTCTACGGAACGCACCCCTGATTGTGCACCATTTATGGGCTGAGGCTTCTCTGACTCACGGTTGGTTCTTTGCTTACCAAGGCTCTTATCCCAATGCTTGTGCCGACCATTGGTTGAAGAAGAACTGGCCAGCTCTTTTCAAGCCATTTAACGGCCAAGTCTCTCTGTCAAAGTTATTTGTTGGACTAGTTGATCCATTCCTCGAGCTAGAACGACTTCCACTCATTGAATTTCTATCTGAAATATTTGTTGCAGTAGTTAATCTATTTCTTGAGTTAGAACGACTTCTACTAATTAAATTTCTATCTAAAATATTTGTTGAAAATGACAATTTTTTTTTCATTAGATAATAATAAAAGCACCGTCTAATGCAGACAAGCTATTTTTTTCCAAAACCGTGTCACAAGAAATGGATAAATAATATTGATATGTTGTGTGACACTTTCACTTTATTCATTAGCAGTATTAACGATTATTACCAATTTCTGTTTTAACCGCTTTAATACATTTTTATCCATGCCAATTTTATTTTTACTTGACATTTCTAGTTGACATCTTTCTTCATACTGGCATACTTTAATATATTCCAGACGAACTCATTAGCCAATTTTTTTGTTAATATTATGACTGCTATCATAGTAACTTTTTAAGTGATGTACCATAGTAACTTTTAACATTATTATATTTTTTATTTTTTTCGTATTCATTTTGAAGTTTGATTTTCTTCGATTTTCTCCGATTTTTAAAAATTGGAGTAATTCGCAATGAATCGGAGAAAATGCGGACAAAAATCGAAAAAAACCGGAATAAGTAGGAGTTAATAGGGAAAAGGATTTTTTGTTTCACTCCGATTTTTTTTCGAAATTTTTATTCCACGATATGTGAAGAAAATCGGAGTAAAGCGGAGTAAAGCGGAAAAATTCGTAGAAAATCGGAGAAATACGGATTAATGCGGAGAAAATCGGAGAAATTCGGAAGAATCATTTCCACCAGGATAGCCACAGAACGCACCCCTAGTTCTACTCACCGTCAAAACATTTAGAACACTTCACCTTGAAAATCTGTTATTATTCCTTTTAACAAACTATAAAATTTTTAAAACGATTTATTTTTTATTAAGGATAAGTTAAGGTTTCCTTGATCCAATCTTGATCGTGATCTTGAAAAAAATGCAAGTACCGAAATGTATACTGATTGATCAATTCTTGATCAAGTGTGGATCAGGCTGGCCTTATTAAGGATGAGTTAGGTTTTCTTGATCAATTCTCGATCAGGCTGGCCTTAATAAGGATGAGTTGAGGTTTCCTTGATCCAATCTTGTTCAAGATAATCTTGGAGAAAATACAAGTAACGAAATATATATTAATTGATCAATTCTTGATTAAGTTTGGATCAGGCTGGCCTCATCAAGGATGAGTTAAGGTTTCCTTTATCAATTCTTGATCAGGCTGGCCTTAATAAGGATGAGTTAAGGTTCCCTTGATCCAATCCCGATCAAGTTATCCTAAATCAAGCTTCTCGATCAAATCTTGACCAAATTTTGATCAGGCTTCCCGTGTTAAGGGAACATTGATCAAATCTTGATCAAGACTTGAAGTCAAATGAGGCTAGCCTGACCAGATTTCGACTCGGGAAGTGTTGGTCTATTGAGAGCATATAAAAAGAGTATACAATTATGGGTAAGTATATATATATATCTTATCTATTCCATGATTTACACATTAGATTTGTTATCAAGTATTTAATTAATTATTTATAGATAAATAACATATAGATGAATAAAACCCTTACACGTATTTAGAATAAACTAAAGAAAACAAAGAAAATTATTACCTCATCAAAATTATCTAAAAATCAAGTAACAAATGAACTACACCTCACAATAGAAAGTGTAAGAATATTATATTATATTATAATTTGATTTATTTCATTTTCAATATAAATAGATTTTAAATAATGAAAATTTTAGATTCAAACAATGACTAAGAACCTACTCGATGCATCATATGAGTTAGTGAAATTGGAGGCAGCTTAAAATAGTAAGTTGTTTATAATATTCTTAATTTGATTATATGAATTGCATATAATATATAAACTAAATTATGTTTCAGTGATACTCAAAGAAAAGAATACATATGAGTTCAAAATTGAACAAAGAAATAATAAAGAGAGGATAAAGGAAGAAGACTTCATTGATGTTGAATATGAGAAAAAAAAAGAACTTTCAATTTTGAATACAAACTCATCAAAACCTGTTAAATTTATTTGAATTTTAAATAAAAACGAAAAAAAAAAAAATAATAAAAAAAAAGAGAAAGAAATAGTATATTGTTTTACGAGGGCGCAATGTTGGTGTTTCTGGCACGATTATGCGTTGAGCGAGACGCATGCGCGAGACGTTGGCTCGATTGTAAAATTTCGATGTCAAGTTAATGGGAAGAGTCGAGCCGTAGGCAATATTTCGTGTTGAAATAATGCAGGAAATGAAAAAGTTTCCTGCATTATTTCAACTATGTTTCAAACGAGTACTTTCCGAACTAAATTCAGTGTCAGAAACTAGTGTTTCTCGAGTACGGATAGTAAAAAAAATATTAGCTAGGGAAAGGATGTTGTTCACATAATAATTAATATGTGAACAACATCCTTTCCTTAGCTACCAATTTTCCTATAGCTTTTTATTTATTTAAAATAATAAAAAGCTATGGGAAAAATGGTAGCCAAGGAAAGGATGTTGCCTACATGTTAATTTTTTTGGCTAAATTAATTTTCTATAAATTAACATGTAGGCACCATCCTTTCTTTAGCTAATATTTTTTCTATAGCTTTTTATTATTTTAAATAAATAAAAAGCTATAGGAAAAATATTAGCTATTTGCTTAATTAATTATGGCAAAAATATCTAAGGAAAGGAGGTAGCCATATAAATTAATTAACACTGTAGATTAATTTTACACCCATTTCACACAATAATTGTATTTGTAAAAAAGACCTGGTAACGTTTGTTGGAGCGTGTTGCCCGCGTTACCCGTTGAAAATTAAAAATTTTCAATACTCCGGCTGGGGCCATGGTTATCTTAATTTTTCAGATATAATAAAATTATGGTTTTTAAATAATTTTATGGTTTATTGAAAAAAAAATTATTCAAAAATAAATTTTTATGTTTATTTTTTTTTTTTTCTCAAAAAATATTGGAGATAGCAGAAAGAACCCACAATGCGGGCGATAGAGTTTTTTGAGACGCAAAATAAGAGCCGATTACGAAGTTTTTAATCCAATTCTACGTTGAGTTATTTATTGCCTAATTTTTCAAAATTGTTAAAAAATTAATTAAAAATGCTATAACTTTTAAGATACTGAAGATAGAAACATTGTATTAGGCTCAATTGAAAGTTATTACTGCTGGTGAATGGCTAAGGAATCGGTGTGTTTTACCTGTTAATTTCTGAGTAATTAATGTAGCCAAAGAAATTAACAGGTTAGTCACATATTTTTTTCAGCCATTGGTCGTATATATATCTTTTATTATATATCTTTTATGTATCTTTTTTTTTTTTTCAAATTTCAAGGTTTTTATTTTCTGCTACAAAAACTATTGTTCACAGTAGAAAAAGTCCATGTTGCGGGTGATATTTTTCTCGAAAATATAAAACTACAAAACGTTTGAACATGTTTGAATGTTTCAAAAAATGAATAAGACTGAAATTTAGAGTCAAAAACAGTCAAAAAGTACCAGGCGAAGCATTGAAAATCTGCTGAAGTAGTTTCAGTGTGTGTAAATACAAGCCGCCCTCACTCATACTTCTAAAGACGCGGCAGTAAAGTATAAAAATTTTAGACATAAGAGGGCGCCTATTATTTCTTTTAAATATGGTTACAAGGGTGCCTCTTTGAACCCAAAGAATTGTCCTACTTTGGGACTTACATAACGCCTTAAATAGATGTGCTCACCTTTCTTTTCATTGAAAGAATTTTCTACTTTTTACGGGTCGGTTTGTAAGAAATAAAATAATGTCACGTAATAACAAATTCAACTTTTATCGATCCCTACAAAATATGTGATTTGTACGGGGTACAGCGTTTAATTGAAAATGCATTTCAGTTATTAAAAATAAAAAATTTTTTTTTACTTTTTACGGAATCATTTATTTTGAAGGAACTTATATATAAATATTTATTTTCCGGTTTCTTTGTTCCTCACTGTCCTGACTGGGATTCGAACCTATGACTCTACCTACACCTATTGAACCTATAATCTAAAACCCCGTCTGTTATCCCCTAAGCCATCGCGCATTATTGTAACGACAAAAAATATTCGTCCTTATTAATAATGACCTCCAAAAAATACAAGAAAATAGATTAGTTGATTATTAACGTGAATAAATCGAAAAGAGAATGTATGTAATTAGAATTAAAATGATAGTAATTAAAATAAAATATTTATTTAATAAAAAATGTCTAAGGGCAAGCAGTAGCTGAGGAAAAGATGAAGCTAAGGAATTAATGTGACCGAAGAAATTATGTGGTAAGCAACATTAATTCTTTAGCTTTATCTTTTTCTTATCAACTGTTTTTTCTTGGTACTAGTGTTGTTGACGGCCGCAAGCGGCCGTTTCCGTTGGTCAACTGTCAATGATAAGACAAAAAACAATTAATGAAATTTTTTATACAAAAAAAAAGGATTTAAAATAAGTTGCGTTACCGGTATAAGACTTTGTAAATTTTAACTCGAGAAAAACGAAAAAAAAAAAAAAATTACTTAAAAATGATCATATACAGATGCACGCCTTTTACATTGAATATTTTCGATTGTTTCCCTATATTTATTTGAAGAGAGCGAGGGATCATTTGAACCACTAAAATCAGAATTTGATCCTAAATAACAATAACAAATTGTAAATTTAAATTCTGGAGTAAACTATTGTTTTTGGAATAATCTTAAAGTACGAATCCTGCTTTCATTGATTTAAATGAGCTCACGACTTTCTTTTCGAGAATAAATAAAAAAATTATTCACCATTATTTATTATCCAAGGTGCCAAGCAATTGTTAATAAACATTTTCATCGAAGAATTTTTTTATTATTTTCCATTGAAGGACAAAATCAGTTATTATTAATACAAATTAACCCATGACTTTTCTTCTAAGAATAAAAGCAAATCATTTAATAATAGTTTTTTCCGAGGTGCCATGTGATTGTTAATAAACAATTGCATGAAACCTCCAAAAAATAATCCTTTACAGATAATTATTTTTTTATATTTGAAGAGAAAAACGTGGGCTGATAATAGCAGAGTTCGTTCTTCAGTAGGAAAAAAATATAAAAAATTGTTTATTAATGATTGCATGTCACCTCGAACAGCTGTTAATATTGATTAATAAATATTGTTGAATAATTTTATTTTTCATTTGTGAAAAGAAAGTCGTGAGCTTATCTAAACCAATAAATGCAGATTGCAGGATTTATACTTCAATAATGATTTGAAAATAAAAATTGGTTACTTCAAAATTTTAGTTAACAAATTAACAAAACTTTTGGAAAAAATAAGAAGCCCTGTGGTCTAGTGGTCAAGGCGTTTGCCCGGAAAGCAAAAGACCCGGGTTCGATTCCCGGCGGGGGAACTTCGTTGTTTTTTCTAAGTTTCTGGTTTTTTTCAACTTCGTTATTGTTAATTATGTACAAATTTTGATTTCATTGATACAGTAAAAATATAAAAATAAAAAAATAAATATTTCAAAATTAATTTCATTTTTTTTTTTTATTTAAAATAAATTTATTACTTTTTATTACAGAGAGAAAAAAGAATAATAAAAGATAATTCAGTGACGTCAGGCGGGAGTGCATAGTGAGCGCTAATGTTGTTTTTTTTTTAAGAAAGAGAAAAGAGAAAAAGGGAATGAGAAAGAGTGAGTTGTGTGAGTATGTAAATGACGACCAATAAAATGACTGGAAGCAGCGTTAGTCATCAACTTTTTATAAAGGGATTCATTTGATTTACTTAATAAATAAGATATATGTTATTTATTTTTAAAAAATAAAAATGTCCAAGGAAGAGAAGTAGCTAAGAAAAAGATGAAGCTAAGGAATTAATGTGACAAAAGAAATTATGTGGTGAGCAATATTAATTCCATGGAGTTTTTTTATCGTTCAATTCCATTGGAGTTGTAGACTTCCATGTATAATTTCTCAGATTCATCTTTTTAGCTTCAGCTACTGATTTTTCTCGGATATTTTCGTTTATTTAATAAATAAAATAAATGTTTGTTACTAATTAAAATGATATGCATCGTGTCAAAGATGACTGTTCATTATTTTGTTTGTTCTTCTTTAGACAAATCTACGGAGTACTTCGTAAATATAAATTTGGTGACTCGTCAAAATGTTTATACTTTTTTTATAAGTACGGGGTGCCCCGTAAAAATAAATTCTCTATTTTGTAAAGCCTGTAAAATTTGTTTGTTGTCATAATAAAATAAAGGGAGCTGTAAAAGTACAGGGTACACTGTACATATAAATTTTACAACGGGTAAAAATAATGACTTTAGCGGAAACGTACGGGGTACCTCGTAAATATCATTCGGTTACTTGCAAATTGCCAATGTTTTACTAATTTTTTTTCGTTTTTATAAATTTCTTAGAAAACGTTCGATATTTACGGGGTCATATCGGAATATTTGATGATATACTCACAAATAATTTATATCACCTTCATCAAAATTACGTGAATACACTGTAAAATAGTCTATTTTCTACATAATAATCTTGTCATTATAAATTATTAAATTTTTACGAGAGTTTTTTGTGAATAATGGGAACCGCACTTGCAGAAGTATTTGTGTAAATAAATAAATAAATACGGGAATCTCGACTCGGCCCATTTTGTAGTGGATGCCCCGTAGTGATGTAAATGACGGTCATTTTTTTTTTTTGTGTCACGTCATGTGGTATTTTTTTTAAATCTTCAAAATAGTTGTAAAAAAGACCGTCACAAAATATTTCGTCACAAAATTTGTTATTTAAGGGAGTTCGAACAACACTCGATTCTATTTAACTTTTTATTAAATTTTTAGAGTAGGTTTATGAAATAGTTATCCATCTTATGCCAAAATTTCAGAAGTCTATACCTGCTAGTAAAATAGTTATTAATGTTTAAAGTCAACAACTTTTAACGTGTACGTTTACGGGAAAGTCGAAAAATGTTAAAAAAAAAACAACATATATCAAATTTTTACCGTGTTCTTAAATTCAGACCTAAATAACAAACTATCTGTATGAAACTTTAAAATCTTAGAATAATTATAGAAAAAAAAAAAATTTAAGTTATCTGCTAGAAAGTTAAACAATCATTGTTTAAAAAAAAAAAAAAAGTCAAAGAGTGAAGGAGTGGAGGTAACAAAATACGTTTGTGTGCATGTAGATACACACAACCGCACATGTATTGGTGGAAAACAGGACCGTCTACGCAGAAAAAAGTGAAGGGTGCCGCATAAAATTTTATAAATTTTTACTATAGCATTGAGGGGCCCACTAGGTCACATTTCTTGTTTGTACTTTTTTCGTTCGAACTCCCTTAAAAAAGCTAGATAAAAATGTCCAAAATTTAATATTGTTTTTATTTTTCTATATTAATTGCAAATTTATTAAATAGATATTTAATTGTTGAATGCTATTCAATTATTAAATGGTTAAATTTAATATTTTATGTTAAATGTTGAGCATTTATTATTGTTTTTTTTTTTTTATATATTAAATATAAATTTATTCAATTGAACAAAAAATATTTGTTACCAATATGGTGATTGTTGGTTAGACTGCTGTGTGTGATAAATAATTAGATATTTAGTTAATAATATTAAATATTTATAAATTTTTATTGATAATTATCAATTACAGATAATTGTTTATCAATAATTTATAAGATTTTCAACTCTGTCTGTGTGTGTGCGTCTGTCTCTTTTTTTGATAAAAAAAAAAAAATACGAAAAAATTCAATAGATGGCATACTAGATGTAAAACTGACGGTCAGCCGATAAGTCGTCATAAATTTGGTCACAAAAGTTGGGTCATGAAAATGGTCATGATTTTTGCCCGCGTCACAGACGGTCACAGACGGCGTCACAAAACGGTCATGTGACGGTCACAAATTTTTTCACATCCCTAATGCCCCGTGAAAATAAATAAAAAATTCTCTCAGTGTATTTTCTACGACAGCGTGCTCGCATTTGGAAGGAGATCGAATACATTTATAGTTTTGGTTCATTTTCCTTAAATTGAAACTAAGAAGACTAGAGACCCAGGTTTCTAGTCTTCTTGATTGAAACTCTTTTTGAACCATTACTGACCGGTTCTTTTATGGTTGCAACATTTCTAGCCGATAACCGAAAATAAACTCATTTTAGGGGGTTCGATAAAGGTTTATTTATGGTTTTCGGTTTCATTTGCGCAACTTGCAACTCTCAATAAACTGTTATTAGAAATTCTCACAGTCGTGTACAGATGAATCTGACAGCATAACCTTACTTTTAATATACAAACAGAATTGAGTTTTTTAAATGGAAAAATTATTTTAAAAAAATTTTAATGTGTCTTAAATTATGAGAATAATATTTGGAAATTTTTAGACATAATATTTTATTTTTTAAATACTTTTTACTATTTATTATTATGACTTGAAAATCCTTATATTCGTGTGTCGTTTTTGTATGAGATCAGTACACAAACCAACTGTCGGATAGGTGTCGTCATTTTTGCTAGGGTGGTTTACATTCAAGACCTTTCTAGCATTTATTTCAAAAAGTTTTTTCGTCATTATATGAATAATTTTTCTTTTTTTAAAACCAATTTAGTTTTATTTCAAACCTTAATCTGTCATGTTTCAAGAATTTTTTTGTCTTTTAACAAGAAGTTTTCCATTTATAATAAGAATTTTTTTTCTTCTTTCACATCTAAAAATTTCCTTGAACAAAAGTTCTATCTGATAAAACTTTTTTTTTTCAGTGTATTTTTAATAATTAGTTATGAATAATTTTATCGATCAACATGAAAAAAAAAAAAAAAAAAAAAAGACCACTGTATTCAGAATTAGAAGAGCTACTTGTATGTAAGATTAAGGAAAATTCTCATCATTTTCAGAAATAACATAGGACTGGTAAATAACATCTTTTAAGGAGGTTATGCACAAATTCATTGCGGGTGTTGCGGGGCGCTTCTGACGTCACAGACAAAACTGAAATCGGGCTACACTGTAAAAAAATAAAGTGAAAAGCGCCTGCGCCCCGTATACAATATATGGGATTGCGGGTATGTGTGTGTGTTTGAACATGCCATACGTTGCCACATCTAATTTTTGTAAAGTTTATAATTAATTTCTCATCACTTGACCGATCAACATATGAAAATTTTTTGCGCAATTAATAAAACTCGGTTTCTAGTATATGTGTGATTTTTTTCAAGACTTTTTCATCATTTTTTCTATCCGAAAAAAATGGTTGAAATCTCCATAAGAGCCAATGTTAAATATTATTTTCAATAATTAATTACAAAAAATTTAACTGATCAACATAAGAAAATAATTATACCGTTGTATTCAGAATGAAAAGATCTACTTGTGTACAAAATTTCAGAACATTCTCATTATATTTAAAAAAAAAAAGAGTAATTTCTGCATAACCTCCTTAACAAAACCAATAATTTTAAACAGAGTACTAGACAGATTGACCATTCAATGACAACAATTATTATAATCAATGATGATTTATTATGTGACAGATTAAATTATCATAATACTACACAAAATTTTTTTATAACGGTATAAAAAATTGTAAATTCGATTTACCATTATGTTTGTGGAAATTATTTCTTCTAGTAATTCAATTCTTTATAGGGTGTTTATGTGTGGCATCATTAAATATTGGTAAAAAAAATTATTTATTATAATATATAATCATTATTATGTCATATTTCATAATAATAGTATTCATTTTTTTTCCTACAGATTAAAAAAATTGTTTTTTTTCAGCAATCTTGCATTAAAAGTAGTTATTATATTACTATCGTATCAATTTAAAATGTCTCTTCATATTATGTAGTTATATTCATTGATTTCAACAATATTATCAATTTTAGTTTTTTGGCAGAAAAATGATTTATAAATTTAAGCTACTATATAAAAACATTATTTAGGAATTTTTAATTTGTGCGATTGGCTATTTCTAAGATTCAGATTGGGTTATGTTAATGCAGTGTGATGTCACAGTTTAGCCTCCTTATAAAACTCTCAAGCCAAAAATGAAAAAACAAACGAGGTCAGATTCCTCAAGACACCATTTTTATTTATTTTAAATCTAAATAAATTTTAAAATATACTGTTCTAATTTATAAACAACAAATTTCTATAAAATGCAATCTATTATACTATAATGGTAGTTATAAGAATAAATTTATTTTATTCAATATCAACTTGATCAATTAATTGAGTTTTCATGTATAAAAAATATACTTAATTATTATTTTTGAATTTCAAATAGATTGATTGACCTATAAAAGTAGAATAAGAGAAGATACTACCGTATCTGTTCGTCGACGTCAGAATTATTTGTGGATTGTTCTAAGAGCTGCTTGTTAACAAAAAAAATAAGATAAGCTGTTGTTTCAGCAGCTTGTAATGCCTCGTTATTGGTCATTGGCATGACATGTAAATCATTGTAATGATACCATTGATTACCATGTTTAACATAGCTTGTGTAATGCCCACAGTCCATCGCAGCACCAACATGTGCAATTATGCACACTGGCTCGAAAATATTCTTAACTTTCACACTTCCATTTATGTCTAAATTTAATGATTGTGGGATTCTAACTGGTGTATTTATTTTAGCGACATAACCATCACTAGTCATGCCATAACGTTTCACTTGGACAATCAATATATTCGGTGATTCTCTAAATGAGGCATGAACATTATGTTTTGGTGATCTACACTTGCCACATGTTAATGTGCGTTCTTCTGATTCTATGGATTTATTGACACTCTCGGCAAGATCAATACTATCTAGTTCATTTTCAGGAAGATCAACATACAGCATTAAATTATCAATCTTTTGCTGACGATGATTTGAACAACCCTGACAAATATAATGCTCCATCATATTGAGTAGAAAATACTCATCAATTGGGTTAGTACAAAACATTTCATCGTCTTTCAACAAATTTTTCCCATCTGTTTGTTCATTAGACCTATCTACGTTTTCTTGATAATTAATACGTCTTTTGAAAGGTGACAAAACCGCCAATGGGGCACGTTTTATTGGATTATTTACAGATGATTCAAATATATGATTTTCAGAGTTTTCATTACTTTTCTTCGTCATTATCTTTTCAAAATCAGTTTGTACATGATTTAGAAAAATCATGAGAAATTCTGAAACATCTTGTTGGCGTTCAGATGGGTACGAAGCATCAAGAACATTCAATTCTTTTTTAAATTTCGTTATTGTTTGATAAAATTTCAACTTTTCACTTGATCCTTGTTTCCAAAACAACTGCATTGCAACAAGTGTCTTTGTTAATTTTGAACAGTTCTTGATATAAATGCTGTCCAGTTTGTCAACAAGTGGCAGAGCGAATAAAACATGCAAAGTTGCGTTGAGCCAACAACGATTTTCACCAGGGGGATTTGGAAAACCTATCATATAGTACGGTATTTCAGAACTGTATGAAGATTTGTATGAATTTTCAGGATTATATAAATTATCAGCAAAAAAATCAGTCGGGTGTGAATCTAATGGAAAAGTATCTTCATCCCAATTTTCAGCTCTGTGACTGAAGATTGGAAGTTGATTAAATTCTTTTTCACTTAGTATGGTATCATCTGCTATCATTTCTCCATAGTCATCATTTTGAATGACTTCTTTTTTTTCAGTTACATTTTCACTATCAACTTTATCATCATTTTCTTTTGGAGACATAGACATCTTTAAAAATTTAACAGGCTGCGATGTTCGACCGGTCTTTTTCTTTTTATCAACACTACTATTTGAATTTTCATCTAGAATAATAAATTCTTTTTCACTTATATCATTAGAATCAGGTATTTCTTCGTCATCAAATATCTCATCAATTTCAGATAATGATCTTTTATTTAATGGCTTCGTAGATATACGTAAAGCTTTTTCTTTTTTGATTTCTATTATATCTGTTTTGTCCTGATTTGTGTTTCTATCTTCATTCCTCACTGCGATAAAGGTTTCTATACTTGGACTTTTTAATTCATCATAAAGATTATTGGTATTTGTAAAATCATTGTTTTTTGATGCCGCAACAAGTTCGTCACGACAGTTCTTGGGTATGACATTGACACAGTTCCATGATGGTATTCCATTTTGTCCTGCTCAATTAATAATAAAAACGATTTAATTATCTTCCATTTATACAAATTAGCTAATATTGGTACTTGAACTAATTCATTACCTGAACCTGATGAAGTTGTAGTATTTGATGGGCACATGGTATGATGATGTATCGTTGCTGATGTCACACTCAACATTTTTATTAATAACCAAAAACAAAAAACACTTGAATAGGTATTCAATAAAGATCAAGTAACAACTGGTTTGAAAGTATAGTCAACTTTGCTTGAGAATAATATGAGACAGTATTTTGATAATTCAGGATCAATAAAAACCGGTGTACGTTAATTAATTTATTCAAGAGGCATTGCAAGCCGATTGTAGCTCAATTCTAATATATGTATCTAAATGATGCACTGACAAGAGAACATCTACGGATGTTTGGCGCCAAAACATTACTATCAATCATGGAGGTCTACAAGGAGCGTAATCTCTCGAATTTTACTGAAGCTCACAAAATACTGTAACAAGTATAAGATACCTCTGACGCCATTTTGAACATTCTTATTACGACTGTCCCACACGACTCGACAATTAGTTCTTATTGCTCGATATATGGTACATGTAATTTATTTGTTATATAAATATATATATAATATCAAGAAAACCAGTAAGGAATTAATGTTGCTTGAAACATAATTTTTAACATTATTAATTCCTTAGCTACTTTCCTCGACATTTCTATTTATATTAAATAAATATTATCGATATTTATTGGTAAATGTAATTTATTTGTTATATAAATAATATAATGTCAAGAAAAACCAGTTTTAAGAAAAGAATGTAGCTAAGGAATTAAGGTTGAAAAATTATGTTTCAAAGAAATAATGTTGCTTAGAAATATAAGTCTTTGGCAACCTTAATTCTTCTTCATGCTTTTCTGGACCTTTAATATTTATAAATAAAATACATGTCAATTTATTTTTCAATAATGGAAATGTCAAAGGAAAAGCAGTAGCTAAAAAAAGATGTAGCTGAGGAATTAATGTTGCTTATGTTTCAAAGGAAATAATGTTGCTTAAAATATTTATAATTCTTCGGCAACCTTAATTCCTAATTATTTTCTAATACTGCTTTTTCTTGGTTTTTATTTTTTAATAAATAAAATACATGTAAATTTATTTTTTAATAATACAAATGTCCAAGGAAAAGCAGTAGCTAAGAAAAAGATGTAGCTAAGAAATTAATGTTGCCAAAAAATTATGTTTTAAGGAATTAATGTTGCTTTAATTTTAAATAACTAATTTTTTAAATAAATAAAAATCCCAAGGAAAAATAGTAGCTAAGGAAAAGATGGAGCTACAGTTGCCAAAGAAATTCTTTTTTAAGCAACATTAATTCCTTAGCTACATCTTTTCCTAACTAACTCGTTTTGAAATTTTTATTTATTTAATAAATGAATTACATGTATTTATCGAATAAAAAAAAATTGTAGCACGAAGGTTCCACTTTTATTCGTAGAAGGCGCTGGGAACGCAATGTAAGATACCTCGATGTATGAAACCGATGATGTAAGATACGGTATCTTACATGGTATCTTACACATGTAAGATACCAAGGTATCTTACCTACCCAACACTGCTATCAATCATGGAGGTCTACAAGGAGCGTAATCTCTCGAATTTTACTGAAGCTCACAAAATGGAACAAGTCAGTTCACATTATCACTAGCAACGGCGCTGGTGGCGATAAGATCCGCACCCGTATTCAGAGGATGTTCTCATTAGGGCGTTTTTTTTCCGATGGTGGCGCTTGTGAAGCTTTTCTATGTAAAATCTATATAAAAAGTTCACAAGCGCCGCCATCGGAAAACAAAGCCCTAATGAGAACATCCTCTGAATACGGGTGCAGAAGTCACATGGTGTTTTTGTTTATTATTTGTTTTTGTTTGGCTCGGTTAGAGTATTCTTTCGTGTAAAAAAATGATACAACTATAATCAATACCATGGTAGAAATATACAGGTAGGTCCATGCGCATACGTTTTTTTAAGCCAATGAGAAGTGCTGACCACCGGTTGCCATATTGGCTAAAGTGGCGCGACTTTATTTAAATCATAAATTAAAATACATATTAAAAATGATCTTAATAAAAGATTGAAATAATAAAAATACATAAACACATGATTAATTATATAAAAAATAAAAAATAAAATACATATTAAGCTTTGTTACATATTTTTTTCAACTTATTTTTCTTTTTTTTTTTTTTTATCTTCTATAATTTGCTCATTAGAAACTCTGAGTCAAATGTACGTACAAGTATGTACCAAACATTGTATTGCATCCAGTGCAATATTTATATCGTTCTTTTTATCCAAACTTCTAGTTTGTCAACTAAATATGTAAAAATTTCTTTTATTTTTTCAAATTGTTTTTTTGTAAAAAAATAAAAGTTCAATTTCTAATTGTTTTGCAACATCTATAAATACGTAGAATTATCAAATATTATTTTTAAAGTTTTTATTTATGATTGATGTAACTTTTAAGCATGCCATACATAAATAATTAATAGTACAATAATAATAATATGACGGACACACAGATTTACACACATGCAAACAAGATGGCCGCCAATGGCCTGCGCAGTAGATTTTTATTTTCGACCGAGGCATGGATATACCTGTATATTTCTACCATGATCAATACATTATTTATTCAACAAATAAAATTAAAGAAATTTATTTTAATAAAAAAAATTCCAACGACAAGCAGTGGGTGCATTCCTTCAATAAAAATTTTTTTTTCGTTTTGCAATTTCGCCCTGTAATACCGGCCAAAATTTTATAGGAAAAAGCTGTTTCGTGTAGTGGCAGTACTGGCACATGACATTATTTTTTTTGGCTTCTAATTATTAGATGGATAACTGTTCAATGTTTATATCAAACTGAAATAAATAGAAAATTGACTTGTTGTGATTGTTTGTTATTGTCACATAGCTCATACCACACTGAGAAATTTATCACTGCTTGCCCTTGGTATTTTTTTTATTAAAATGTATTGCTTTAATTTTATTTGTTAAATGAATAATGTATTAATTAGTTGAATTATTTTTTTACATAAAGTAATACTTTAACTGAGCCACACAAAAAAAAAAAATAAATAAACAAAAAAACACCATGTGACTTCACACCCGTATTCGCAGTCAAGGTCCCTAGATGAGTGACTGGATTTAGACAGGTCATCCTAAGCTAGAATTTGGGACGCCATATTGGGGATCAGTAGTTGTGTGCATGCGTATATGTACACAAGATAGGTACGTATGTATGCGTGGATAGTCACACACATTCACACATGTTTATCAATGTTTATATTTGACATTGTCTGACGTTGAATTGAATTTAATTTGTTAATTATAGATACTTGGGTGCATTCTTTTAATAAAAATTTTTTTTTCGTTTTGCAATTTCACCCTGTAATACCGACTAAAAACTAGAAACAGAAACAACGACAAAAGTGATAAATTTCTCTATGCAATATTCCAGGCTTTACAGTTTACGATAATGTGTGGTACGAGCTATGTGACAATAACAAACAATCACAACAAGTCAATTTTCTATTTATTTCAGTTTGATATAAACATTCAACAGTTATCCATCTAATAATTGGAAGCCAAAAAAAATAATGTCATGTGCCAGTACTGCCACTACAAGGAACAGCTTTTTCCTATAAAATTTTGATTTATCTTTTATGTGTTTGTAAGCAAGTTGGTACAGCTGAAACAATTTTAAGAAACGACTAAAACGCCGCCCTATAGCCGTCATATGTGAACTTTTCCTTCCATAGCGCTATGGCATATGCTAGTGGCCACAAGCCCTATGTGAAATCTATATGAAAAAATTTTGTCAAGCGCCATCAGCGGAAAGAAAAGCCCTAATGAGAACAATTTTGCCCCGTGAATATGGGTGCAGTGTTGGGTAGGTATAATACCTGTGTATCATCCAGCAGTATCATACATGGTAGAAATACTACAGGTATGGCAGTGCGCAGCCTGGTTTGGCCGCTGTGAATCGACCAATCAAAAGGTCACCTTGTCGCCACAAAAATGGAAGACTTTATGCGCGCGCGATACAAATTTGTTAAGAAAATTTTCAAGTTTTTTTTAAATTTTTCAAAAGTTATCATATTTATTCAACTAGATTTGGTATATTTTGTAATGATTCACATACATCAAAAATAAAAATTAATTATTTATATTAAATAAATAAATCCAAGTATAATAAATACAACACAACCTCTATTGTTTGTGGCATAAAAAAAACAACAATAATGAAAATATTATAATTTATTTGTTAAACTGTCTTGGTTTTTTTATTTTTTTGATTTTTTATAAACATGCTCCACATATATTCATTAGTATTTACAACAATATAAAAAATAGTTGTCAAAACAGTATGTTAGAGAGAGAGGCTCTTATAATAGAGATTGCATGTTAGAAAGAAAAGCAAAACAGCTCGATGGCGCGTTGTTGATTGGTTGAAAAAATAGGGCTGCGCAGAACGCGACGAAAAAAGCATGGACTACTGCCATACCTGTAGTACTTCTACCATGGTATCATACACTGTATCATACGCTATCTATCATACACTAAAAGCGTCTCTACAATTTACTTTTCAAACTATTTTACTGACGCCATTTTGCCTATCCGCCATTGTACACATATTTGGCGTCTAAAACCAATATGTCAACATAATATGTAATTTTAAAAATTTATTAATATTTATTAGCCACAACCAACGACTAATGATTGGGTATATTTTATTTAAAGAGTCTCAAAAAATAATAATAAAAAAATAACATAGTAGACCATTACATGATATGTAGAGAAGAAAGGTTTTGACAGGTTTGAAGAAACATCATAAAATGCCAGAAAAAAAGATAGTTCGATTATAGCTTGCAAAAATGAAATAATAAATACAGTAGTTACGAGATTACAATCACACAGATAATTTAACATCACTCAATATCACGAATATCTTTCTCTTATCATTTCCCATTATGAGAAACCCATTAAATTAATCTGAGAAACCTATTTGCCAAGTTGACATTATTCTCCATATTGGCATACTTTCATATATTCCAGACGAACGCATAAGCCAATTTTTAAAAATAGTCATCATTTTAACTGTAATATTATTTTCTCATTCAATAGTTCAATTATAATAGAACTTGTTACATACGTTAATGAATTAATTTATTATTTATTGTTGTGTAATAAGAAAAAACAGTTTGACAGTTGTGTATAGTGGTGTGGGTTTAATAAAATCATTTACTTCATTTTATAAAAAAAAGGGCACTTTCAACTATCATACACTTTATTTAGTATCATACATATGATACCCCGAAAATCGTCGAATGACCGGCAGTCCAGCATCCGTATTCAGAGGATGTTCTCATTAGGGCGTTTTTTTTCCGATGGTGGCGCTTGTGAAGCTTTTCCATGTAAAATCTATATAAAAAGTTTACAAGCGCCGCCATCGGAAAAAAAAGCCCTAATGAGAACATCCTCTGAATACGGGTGCAGTTTAGGGCTTTTTTCCTCAACTGGCGGCGCTTGTAGAGCTTTTGTATGTGAAATCTATAAAAAAAAAATTTTACTAGCGCCATCAACGGCAAAAAAAAAGCCCTAAATTGTCAAAAATATGCCCTGTGAATTGGACTGATGGGGTGCATTCCTTTAATAAAAAATTTTTTTTCGTTTTGCAATTTTGCCCTGTAATACCGACTAAAAACTAGAAACAGAAACAACGACAAAAGTGATAAATATCTCTATGCAATATTCGAGGCTTTTCAGTTTACGATAATGTGTGGTACGACCTATGTGACAATAACAAACAATCACAACAAGTCAATTTTCTATCTATTTCAGTTTGATATAAACATTGAACAGTTATCCATCTAATAATTGGAAGCCAAAAAAAATAATGTCATGTGCCAGTACTGCCACTACAAGAAACAGCTTTTTCCTATAAAATTTTGGCCGGTATTACAGGGCGAAATCGCAAAACGAAAAAAAATTTTTTATTAAAGGAATGCACCCCTGCACCCGTATTCACGGGGCAAAATTGTTCTCATTAGGGCTTTTTTTTTCCGCTGATGACGCTTGACAAAATTTTTTTTATATAGATTTCAAATAGAAAAGCTTCACAAACGCCACCATCGGAAAAAAACGCCCTAATGAGAACATCCTCTGAATACGGGTGCTGATCATCTGCAGTCCAATTCACAGGGCATTACAATTTAGGGCTTTTTTTCACCACTCACAGCGCTTGTGAAGCTTTTGTATGTAAAATCTATATAAAAAAAATTTTTACAAGCGCCATCAGCGGCAAAAAAAGCCCTAAATTGTAAAAAATTTGCCCCGTGAATTGGACTGCTGTATGATATCATACACTGTGTCATACAGTATCATACATCTCCATTATCATACGCCATGTATCATTAGAGTGGGTATAAGCAGTGATGGGTAATTTTTATAAAATGAACTAAATGATTTATTAAACTCTCACTCACACCACTGGAAGGTCCCTAGAATGATTCCCAATATACAGGTCATCCGAAGTAAAATCGTCGATATCCCCAATATGGCGGAGCCACGCGAATTCAAACTGCTACGGAGTCAAGTTATATAAATTGCAGTCACAAAATAAATGATTAAAATTTTTTTTTCGCATCTGTAATCATCATTAATGATCAATATATTGACATGAAATTAAATAATAATAAGAATATTAATGTTTATAAAATATTATTCAATAAAATAACCTGAACGAAATTTTTTTTTTTTTTCTTTTAAATAAAATATAATTATGATAGTATATTAATTTAACTTTGTCTATTTGAATATAGGAGTACTAATATTATCACACAAATTGCATTTATAATTAAATATCAAGTTGTGAGGTGTGGATTCCTCACTTTATTTATTTTATAATTTAATTTATTTTCAAACAATTATTTAAAAGAGAGACACGAAATTTATATAACGAAAAAAATTTTTTTATTAAAAGAATGCACCCATTGACTTCTTTAAAAAATTCGCTCAAGAGTTTGCCTGGAATATATTAAAGTATGCCAATATGATGAAGGAGGTCAACTTGGCCAATAAGCTTCCCGGATTAATATAATACGTTCCTCATAAAGAACGACAGGGAAAATATATTTGTGATATTAAGTGATGTTAAGTTATCCGTGTGATTATAATCTCATAATTACTGTATTCATTATTTTTTTTTTGCAAGCTAATGAAACTATCTGTTTTCCTGGCATTTCATGATGTTCCTTAGAACTTGTCAAAACCCTCCTTGCCCACATATCATGTCTATTATCTCATTTTTTTATTGTAATTTTTGAGATTATTCAAATAAAATACAAACAATCATTTTTCGTTAGTTGATTTATTAATAAATATTAATAAATTCTTGAGATTACATATTATGTTGGATGTTGACATATTGTTTTTGGGCGCCAAATATGTGTACAATGGCGGATAGGCAAAATGGCGTCAGTAAGATAGTTTAAAAAGTTAAGTGTAGAGGCGCTCTTAATGTATGATACATGGCGCATGATAATGGAGATGTATCATACTGTATTATACAGTGTATGGTACACCGGTATCATACCTACCCAACACTGGGTATAAGCAGAGTGGTGCCAAGGGCGAAAACAGGCGAAAACCTGCCCAGAAGTGACGTCACTCTGCTATACCAACTACATACAAAAAGCAGGATATAGCGGACCCGCTATTGGCACCAATCTGATTATACCCACTCTATGTATCATACATTAAGAGCGCCTCTACATTTTACGTTTTAAACTATTTTACTGACGCCATTTTGCCTATCATTCATGGAGGTCAAGAAGACTAGAGACCAGGAGTGCTATTCTTGGTCCCGTATTGCGGGAGTTATTGCGGGTCACGCAATAACGATTCGCCGACAAGAAATGTCAGTCGTGATAGAAAAACATGAAGGCGCTTGCTGTTGCTTTCATGTAAATTCTACTTTATTTTTGCATTTGCATACGACCATGGCGGCTTTACATGAAAGCAACAACAAGCGCCTTCATATTTTTCTATCGCGACAAACATTTCTTGTCGGCGAATCGTTATTGCGGGACCCGCAATAACTCCCGCAATACGGGACCAAGAATAGCACTCCAGGAGAGTCAACTCCCTGTAGTGGGGGATAGGCTGGATGGGACCAAAAACGTCGTAAACTTTTACACAGGGGCAGGCTTTATAAAAACGCCGTTTCAGCGCTGTTGTCGACCCACGAACCACGCACTCATGTATTGAATATAATACATATAATACATATACTTAATAAATTAACATTCTATTTAAATTAATTCCTTAATCACTTGCCACCAATATTTTTATTTATCATAAAAAATATGATATAGACTACAAATTAAATTATTTGGCTAAATCAATTATTTTATCATATACAAATTATTATATATGATAAAGCAAAATATTGGTGGCAAATAATTGAAGAATTAATTTAGACTGTTAATTTATTTATTTGGTTCCATCCTTTTCTTAGAAAATATTTTCCATAATTAATCGATTAAATAGCTATTAGAAAATGTATCTAAGGGAAAGATGTGGCCAAATAAATTTATATGTTGTCTAGATTAATTTCTTGGCAACATTTTCTATAATAAATTAAAATATTTGTGGCGAATAGTTGAGCAATTTTTTTAGACTACGAAATAATTTATTTAGCTACATCCTTCTTTTAGCAAAAATTATTACATACAATCAATTAATTGTATAAATTTAGATAACAAACTTGTGGCGTATTTTGATATCAAATTGATATACGTAAAATAGAACAAATCAGCATTAAAATATCAACAACAATTGTGAACAATTTCGGTTCGCGAGACGCCGAAAGCGCCTCTCTGTGGCCAAATGTACAAGCCTTATTTCACGACATATTTTGTCCCATTCCCAATGTACATAGTTGACTCTCCTGGTTTCTAGTCTTCTTGGGGAGCGTTCGATAGCTGGCCGAGGGCCTCGGCCTGGGCCAACGGAAAGACAACTTGATAAATCAAAAACTCACTATGAGAAAATCCCATGTAAATATTTGAAATTATAATGTAGCAGTGCTGACACTACGAACATATAAAATAAACCATGATAAAAAATTGGCCGGATTTTTGGCCTCGGCCAGCTATCGAACGCTGCCCTGCACCCGTATTCAGAGGATGTTCTCATTAGGGCTTTTTTTTCCGATGGTGGCGCTTGTGAAGCTTTTCCATGTAAAATCTATATAAAAAGTTCACAAGCGCCGCCATCGGAAAAAAAAGCCCTAATGAGAACATCCTCTGAATACGGGTGCTGATGGAGGTCTACAAGGAGGGTAAACTCTTATGTTAGAATGGAGCAAGTCAGTACCTTTTTTTGCCGGTGATGACGCTTGTGCTCCCACGGCCCCGTGTCACATATTATTTTTGTTTACGTTTTTTTATGATATGTTTCATGATATGTGGTAATGTGCCAATTTAAATTATGATCATAGTAGAATAAATTAATTAAACTATTAATAATTCTACATTTCGAAGTAAGTAAGTTCTTATTTTTTTTGTTATAAGTTATATAGATGAGTCAATCCTTTTGTTTATATAGTTTTAATGTTAAAAACATTAGCATTATATTATTAATTACAGCTTCAAGTTATAACTTATAACTATATATTTATAATTGTTTCTTTAGCAAGAAAAATGATACAAAAACGTATTGTTTTTAACTGTCAAACATCAAAGGGAAATAAAAATGATATTTATATTTTTTTTTTATGAAGACTAGTCTTCATGTATGAAACATCACCAATGAATGCTATTGCAATTGATAATATTGATTATTCAACCCTGGTGAAAAAAAACTGGCAGAATCTGGCAGAATAATCTGGCAGAATCTGGCAGTTGTTCCAAAAACCGGTCTAAATCTGTAAGAATCTGCCATAATCTGTAAGAATCTGCCATAATCTGTCATAATCTGCCATAATCTGTAAGAATCTGCCATAATCTGTCATAATCTGCCATAATCTGCCATAATCTGTCATAATCTGCTATAATCTGTGATAATCTGCCAGAATCTGCCAGACTATTTTTACGAAAAAATTCTAAAAAAAAAAAAAAATTCTGGACGAACGATTGTGGTTATTACAAACATCACGGTAAGGTATGAAGAAACTTCAATCTCGAAGCGTTGCATTTTTTTTTTAAACTTGAATATGTGTTTATAAATTTTTATAAGTATCATAATCTCAGTTTCTATATATGTGAATTAACTCTGACCTGGGGGGCTATTCTCGAATGAATACGAGTCGACTCGTTCACACGGATCGAGGTCCGTGGACGGATTGAGTAGAGATGTGAGATCCGTTCACGGACCTCGATCCGTGTGAACGAGTCGACTCGTATGAATTCGAGAATAGCCCCCTTGAGCACATGTGAGAATCGTTGAATAACAACTAACGTAAACCCTGGCAGAACTGGCGTGATCGCTTGTGTCGCCAAAGCCAGAGCAAAACCAGAGCAAAGCCAGAGATAATAAATACAGAATATTAACGATATCAAACGTTAATTAGGGCTTTATATAGATATATTATTTGAATTCAATTATTATTTAACTTATTTTTAGCAATAATATTGATGTAAAGAGATAAATATAAGTAGAACAAGTAATGTAAAAGTTGACAGATTTTGACGTTTTGAGGTTGACTTGAATCGACTAAACACAAAAATCCCTAGCGTGAAGCAATAGTAAATCCAGACCTTTTCCAGAGTAAAGCCAGACTTGTAAAAAAAACATTTATTTATAACAATATCACTAATTATTAATAAACAATAATAAATTAATGAATTTTAATGACTTTTAGAGACTTTTTTATTAATATAATTAATTTTTAGCGTGAAAAAAAAAAAAAAACACATCAATCTCTGCCCTCTGGCAATACAAAAGCCAGAGTAAAGCCAGAGTAAAACCAGACAAAAGCCAGAGCAAAGCCAGAGTAAAGCCAGACTTGTAAAAAAGACATTTAATTATAACAATATCACTAATTATCAATAAACAATAATAAATTAACGAATTTTATTGACTTTTAGAGACTTTTTTATTATTAAAATTAATTTTTCGCTTAAAAAAAAAAAAAAAAAACACATCAATCTCTGGCAATACAAAAGCCAGAGGAAAGCCAGAGTAAAGCCAGAGTAAAACCAGACAAAAGCCAGAGCAAAGCCAAATTATATTAATAAAAAAGTCTCTAAAAGTCATTAAAATTCATTAATTTATTATTGTTTATTAATAGTTAGTTTTATTTATATAAATAAATGTCTTTTTTACAAGTCTGGCTTTACTCTGGCTTTGCTCTGGCTTTTGTATTGCCAGAGATTGATGTGTTTTTTTTTTTTTTTTTTCAAGCGAAAAATTAATTTTAATAATAAAAAAGTCTCTGAAAGTCATTAAAATTTATTAATTTATTATTGTTTATCAATGGTTATCGCTATTGTTATAAATAAATGTCTTTTTTACAAGTCTGGCTTTACTCTGGCTTTCCTCTGGCTTTTGTATTGCCAGCAGTCCAATTCACAGGGCAAATTTTTTACAATTTAGGGCTTTTTTTGCCGCTAATGGCGCTTGTAAAGATTTTTTTTATATATATTTTACATACAAAAGCTTCACAAGCGCCGTGAGTGGTGAAAAAAAGCCCTAAATTGTAATGCCCTGTGAATTGGACTGCAGAGATTGATGTTTTTTTTTTTTTCACGCTAAAAATTAATTATATTAATAAAAAAGTCTCTAAAAGTCATTAAAATTCATCAATTTATTATTGTTTATTAATAGTTAGTTTTATTTATATAAATAAATGTTTTTTTTACAAGTCTGGCTTTACTCTGGAAAAGGTCTGGATTTGCTATTGCTTCTCGCTAGGGATTTTTGTGTTTAGTCGATTCAAGTCAACCTCAAAACGTCAAAATCTGTCAACTTTTACATTACTTGTTCTACTTATATTTATCTCTTTACATCAATATTATTGCTAAAAATAAGTTAAATAATAATTGAATTCAAATAATATATCTATATAAAGCCCTAATTAACGTTTGATATCGTTAATATTCTGTATTTATTATCTCTGGCTTTGCTCTGGTTTTGCTCAGCACCCGTATTCAGAGGATGTTCTCATTAGGGCTTTTTTTTCCGATGGCGGCGCTTGTGAACTTTTTATATAGATTTTACATAGAAAAGCTTCACAAGCGCCACCATCGGAAAAAAAGCCCTAATGAGAACATCCTCTGAATACGGGTGCTGGCTTTGGCGACAAAAGCGATATCGTTTTCTTCTGGCTTAGCTCTCACCATTTCCGCCAGGGAAAATAATGATAAGTGACCTATAAAAGAATGAATTATAACATACTAATAGTTCGATGACGACTTGATGTCTCCTAATCAGTTGTATTAATTCAAAAAAATCAATTTATTGAAAAAAAAAACAATATTTATCAATTGAACTGGCAGAATCTGGCAGACTGTTTGAAATCAAATATGTGGCTGACAGAATCTGGCATGCTGTTGGAAGTCGAATTTGTGGCTGACAGAATCTGGCAGAATCTGTAAGAATCTGCCAGACTGTTGGAAGCCGAATATTCGGCTGACAGAATCTGGCAGAATCTAGCAGACTGTTAAGATCGAGTATTTGGCTGGCAAAATCTGACAGAATCTGGAAGAATCTGACAGAATCTGGCATACTGTTGAAAGTCGAGTTTTTAACTGGCAATACCTGAGAGAATCTGCCAGAATCTGACAGAATCTGGCAGACTGTTGAAAGCCGAATATTTGGCTGGCAGAATCTGCCAGAATCTGCCAGATTTTTTCATTTTTTGTTGAATCTTGCAGAATCTGCCAGAATCTACCAGAATCTAACAGAATCTGCCAGATTTTTTTCACCAGGGAAAAAATAATGGCTTATTACTGGTAATAATAAAAAGAAAATCTAAACAATAAAAAAAAATAATAGAAATAGAAATAAAAACAACACTGTCAAATGTCAATTAACAAATTTGTTTCTTTTAAAATAAAGAAAAAGCAATGGTTTTTTCTCTCAAAGTATTAATTAAAAAAAAAACAATAAATTATTTATTTTTCTATATTTACAAATAAATTTTTATTTTAGGAGTCATAATCTTGTTAGGAGTTGATGCATGAAATTTGGATAAACATGCTAATTTTGAATAAATATGATATTAAATTATATTTAATTTCAAAAGGTTTTTTTACGCATCATCTTACGATTATTTAACTGAAAATGGACAATTATTATTGTCACTTTGTAATGGACAGGGTGGTACTATCTTTGATAAACCCCAAAGAAAATGGAATGATTCATGGAAAGTTGAAGAAATGGCTGCTGTTACGTACCAAGTTGATAAATTAAAATTGAACTATGAAATCACAAAAAAAAGAAGAATATGTAAATCCAAAATTTAAAAGGAAAATAATCATAGAATAATTAGAATAAACCAACTTTGTATTTCACGTTATAATTAAAAATTCTCTTATTCCGTTATTCCCTACAGGGTAACGGGTTAGGAGGGAATGTGTATGATTGTAGATGTAACTTGATGTTAGAATAATCCGAAACCAATATTGTAGAGAGCGTGTCAATCTGGATGGTCGCCTGTTGATGTTGATAGTTTCGAATAATCCAAACGGTAAAATAAACTCGAAGCACAGAAAAACAACACCCCGGAGAAATAACACAGTTAATAATTTTTATATTGGATTAGGAAGGTTAAATTTATAACGGAAATACTTTTATCACAAGGATTATTTAATTTGAATTTACTTTTAAATTTAATTTATTTGAAATGTAAAAGTTCAATTTATTTTATTGTTTATTTAATCAACTTTGATTTTATAAAAATTTATTTGATTTAATTTATGATTTGAATAGAACGAAAGTTGTCGCAAGAGTGAAGCTCCTTAAAATTATATATATTAATTTCCATAAAAATTAAATTAAAAAGTAGGGATGATCTTAGGCGGAAACATCTTTGACCAATCAAAATTGATGGTTCTCATGCTAGTCGGCAATTAATTATTCATTCTTCATAATAATTGTTAAACTCAACGGATGTTGAATATTGAGTTGCTGATGTAAAGATGCAACGGTGACGGGCTGCCCTTTTTTTCACGTCGAATACCGTACACCAACACAACCGTACACACTTGTATTGTACCAACTGAAACTGTACACACAAGAAATCGTACAAAGCAAGATTGTACTCACGAAAACTGTACACACAATAATTGTACTCATTTCAAATTCTACAAAAAAAAACTATACACGCGAAAATTATACAATGTTAAATTAAACTTATAAAAAATTATACACACGATAAATTATACATTCCTAATATTATACTCAAATTTACTGTACACATAAAATTAAATTAATACTATTTTCCGATGATGCCCGAATGATCCAACTTCTGATACTTAGTCGGTAAAAACAAATCTTATTTAGTTACTTGAATGTCATAGAGATGTCGACTCAATATCTATTTTTCAACGATATAAAAAAATGAGAAAGAATTATTTTAGTTTTGTGTATTTAATTATTTGGCATAAAGATGATAAATTAATAGAGCCTCATTAACATATAAATAATAATATTATCTTTTTTTATAAATTTCAATAATAATTTATAATAATTCTTTTTTTATAGAAATAATAATATCAAATTCAGTTTTTAAAATAATTTAATAATCATATCTAAAAATAAATAATGTCAATAAAATACTTGATACAACATGATAAATTTTTTTTATTGATTCATTTAATTTAATTTAGTTTATATGAAAAAAAAAAAACAATTACGTGTTATAATCAATATTTTAACAAAAGTAAAAAGAAAAAAAACACTCATATATATAATAATTTTATTTTTATTTTATTCAACTGAAGCAAAAAAAAAATGATGCATATAACTCTTCATACAAAATAATTATATTATTTAATATTATATCTACCGAAATTAATTCTCAAATGTGTATATAATGTATGCATATATATAACAACCATTTTTGGATTTTTTTTTTTTATTTTATCCATGACTGGTTATTAGAAAAAATTTCTTTCTATCAAAGATTGTTTACGTTTTCTTTTTTTTTGTAATTCAAATACTGGTGCTTTTTGTAAATTTTCTGTTGACGAATCATTTTTGTCAAAAGACATGACTTCATCTGATTTATTTATATGTGTATTTTTTGATGATGATGGTTGTACTTGGTCCAGCACTAATGTTTTTTCTGTAAAAAATAACGTCAAAGCTGAGTATAAGCATCACAAAATAAGCATTTTCTTTTACTGATGTAAACAAATGAACAAATGATAAAGAATGTTTTATAAAATAAATCAAATTGTTTGAGTTTATACCTGAATAATTATTGATGGATTGTTTTGATTTTTTTGGTGGTAATTTTATGGCTTGTGAAAATTCCTTTGTAGAGTCTAATTTTTCAGCTACCGTATCTACTGATGCATCAATCGGTTTTTGCAGTGGTCTTATATTGTTATCAGTCTTTTTAACTTTTTTAGGATTTGTTTCCTTTTTGGAATTTCTTTTTTTTCTCTTTTTTTCTGTAATTTGTAAATAAATGTATATATAATTACTGTTTTTTTAATATTCATTACTTTCTAACAAAAACAAATAGTTCGATTGGTACCTACTTCCATAATCTGGTTTGCTTTCCTCTGGTGGAGTTATTATTTTAGTTTTATTTTCAGCAAGGATTTTGAGTTCTTCTTTCTTTTCTGGATTTTCCATCTCCCAATATTTAAATTTCATAATAGATTCTTGTTTCTCCTGGGACATAACTTCATATAAAAACTCTTTCACGTTAATACTAAAAAAATTCGGTATAAATATGATTATTTAATTATTTAAGTTTGAGTTATGATATTGCAAAAATTATATGTACCACGTAATCATTTTTTCACTTACATTCCATCTGTTAGATTTTCTTGTGAATCTAAGATCAATTGATTTTTACTGTGAGATTGTACTTTATTTGTCTGTCTGTGCACTCTGAAGTTTTTTTCCATGTTTTGAGCTTCAACGGTAATAATATTATGCCAATTATCTGTAATGAATTATTTTATTTGATTAAAATTTTTATCCTATATTTTTAAATATACAGTGACTTACTGAGAAATTCCATTAGCGTGGGGGTCTTTTTTCCCATTCTTCTGAGCAATGACCTATTAAACGTCTCTGAATCATTGTTTACTCTAGTTGGATTTCCAAAGCTGGACAAGATGTATCCTTTGCCAGACCATTCATTTATTACGTATTTCTTAAAAACTTCTAAATCAGGCCATTCGTTTACATATTTATCTATTACCTCGGCCATGTAACTGAGTCCGTCTTCTATTTTATCAACAGGAAGTAACGGAATATTTCTGCATAAATAAAGAATTTCTCGTGGAGCTCTTTTTGGGATCTTTTCACTTTCAATTTCTTTTTTCGTAAGTTTTTCAACTAAATCAAGGTCATCCCAATGATTGGTTATTGCCTAAGGAATTAATTTGAATAAGAAACCTATAAGACTTTTTTTTTTAATTACATAAATACCTGGGAAAAGTGAAACCAGCATCCTACTATTCGAGCATATGGAAACATTGATTTAAAAGCAATTATTGCCGCTTGCTCGAAATCTGTATAAATTATTTCTAGTTTTTTTTCTAAGTCAGGTGCTCGTTTTTTCAAGTACTCTAAAATTTCAATGTAAGTACCTTGGTTGGCGTTTGTACACCAAGCAAAACCAACAAAAATAGTCTGAAATCAAAGTAAATTATTAAGTTGAATGAAGTATTGTTTTTTTTTTTTTTTTGGAATCGCATTATCAAAATAATCAACGCTAAAATCAACACTCAGTGAATTCACGCCTGCTTAGAATATACCTCGTACATATATACCTCGTAAAATAGAATACGGCCAAAATATACTTATACATATATTTATGCATCTTAGTTCATGAATTGCGTTTATAACACATTAATTTTTAATTATTTAGATAAATAAAATTTTTATGGAAAATCTATTGTTTTAATAATAGCATTAATATAACGCATGTAAATTAGATAACGTTTGAATATTAATATATTGGAGTCACCAATATCAAAAAATGTTTGTCGGACTATAAAATTTTTACGGAAACGCCTATTCATAAAAAAATTGTTATCCCCACTATTATAATACAATATTTATATTCCCTGAAATTTTTATTTAATTACGAGGCATATCGAAATTTTATCGAAAAATCACTTAAGCTTTTATTCATGCCCATATATTGCCAATGTTACTTTACTAGTTTCAGGTGAGTGCAAAACTACTGGTTTCCATTTAATTCTATTTAAAGACGATGTTTATCAAATTTACTGACCTCGGTGCTTTCGGGTCCATGTTCTCTCATAATAATATTCCACGTTTGCATGGATGCTGGCTCAGAAGGAACAATCTGTATGAATAAGTCAAATCAATTAATTAAATATGTTGATTTAATTTATTTAAACTAATCATATATGCTCATTAAATGTAACAACAAAAAAATAAATAAATAATAGTAATATCGAACCTTGAAATTGCCATCGAAGAATAATTCCTTTGCATTATTCAGTCTTTCAATTGCTTTGGGGTGGGCAAAAATTATAATTTCGCCATCCTGCTGATTCCCGGGATGTGTATAAATTTGGAAATAATCTTTGAATTTTGGGTGTCTTGATATAACTTCTGCTTGTTCTTCTAAGGTTTGTTTTATTTCTATTTGATAACCTTTTTTAGCATTGTTAACCACAGTTTCAACTTTTTTTGGTTTCATCAACAATGCAGCTTTTTCATGTCTACATAAACCCGGAAACATAAATTAATTAGAGCTTAAATAGTTGATATTATTCTAAATAATAATTTTTCTAAACGCAAAATTTTGATATTTAAAAGTATAGTTTCGTTTAAACATCCAAACATTTTGTTTTTTACACTTTTTTTCAACGAATCATATCATAGTTCGGTTCTTAGGCTGCAAGCTATTCCTACACGAATTATAAATTATAATAAAGATGAAAAAATGTCTATTAATATATAATGTACAAACCTTGGCGCAACTCTATCATAAATAACTTGAGGAGTTCCTGGAAATTTTGCAGCTTCTTGTAATTCTTTGATCATAGCAACTGTTTCCAGTTCGTAAGGAAATGATCGATCTTTATGTATTCCCTGCGACGTGTCCAGTATCAACTTACCATCGATTCTTTTAATTTTTACTGGGCAGTTTATCAACGCATGGCGTGCTTTCAAGCATTCATATGTTTCTTTATTAGAACAGGTGTTGCCAACTTTATGAAAAATATGACCTCGACAAAAATAACGCACTGTATTCTTATGTTTTCCATCTAATTTTATTAATTCATCTTCAGCAAGGAATATACGCCCAGCCATTGCAGAAATAATGCATTAAATCTAGGTCCGTCTCGAAATGCAATGACTGTCTTAAAATGAGTATACAGTTAAATCGAATTTGATCATTCCCTTGTAAAGTAAACAAGCTGCAAAAATATAAAGATAATATAAAATAAAAACGAATAAATAATAAATAGCTAAAGTAGCTCGGACGGACGTCGAAAAACGCTCGATTCGACATCTATACAGAGAGAGCTCTAACATAATTCTGTGAGTGAGATTGAGGGCAAGAGGTTCTCATTGAAAGAACACTCAGTATAAAATAAATAAAAAATGTCTAAGGAAAAGCAGTAGCTAAGGAAAAGATGTAGCTAAGGAATTAATGTGACTAAGGAATTATTTCCTTGAAACATAAATCTTTGGCAACCTCAATTCCTTAGCCACATTAATTCCTTAGCTACTGCTTTTCCTTGGACATTTGTATTTTAAAAAAATAAATTTACATGTATTTTGATTATAAAATAAATAAAAAATGTCCAAGGAAAAGCAGTAGCTAAGGAAAAGATGTAGCTAAGGAATTAATGTGACTAAGCAATTATTTCCTTGAAACATAATTCTTTAGCAACCTCAATTCCTTAGCTACATTAATTCCTTAGCTACTGCTTTTCCTTCGACATTTGTATTTTAAAAAAATAAATTTACATGTATTTTGATTATAAAATAAATAAAAAATGTCCAAGGAAAAGATGTAGCTAAGGAATTGAGGTTGCCAAAGAATTTTGTTTCAAGGAACTAATTCCTTAGTCACATTAATTCCTTAGCTACATCTTTTCCTTAGCTACTGCTTTTCCTTGGACATTTTTTATTTATTTAATGAATAAAAAACATGGAAATATATTTTATAAAAATACAAATGTCCAAGGAAAAGATGTAGCTAAGGAATTAATGTGACTATAAGGAATTATTTCCTTGAAACATAATTTTTTTGCAACATCAATGTAGCTAAAGAATTAAAGCTGCCAAAGAAGTATGTTTTAAGGAAATAATGTTGCTAAAAATATAATTCTTTGGCAACCTCATTTCTTTAGCTACATCTTCTCCTTAGCTACTGCTTTTCCTTGGACATTTGTATTTTTGAAAAATCAATTTACATGTATTTTATTCATAGAATAAATAAACATTTCCGAGAAAAAGCAGTAGCTAAGGAAAAGATGTAGCTCAGGAATTAAGGTTGCCAAAGAATTATAATTTGGGGAAATAATGTTGAGTAAAATATAATTCTTTGACAGTCTCAATTCCTTAGATATAGGGGAAAGCGGGGCAAAATGGAACACTTAAGGGAAAAATATAAATCAATGTGTGACAATAGTATTTTCCGATTAGTTTTTCTCACTTATTAATAAAAAAAAACATAAATAATTTTTAAAAATTAAAAAAAAAAATTAATATTATAAATTTATTTATCGTTGTTTAATAAAATGTGATATTAATCACAAAAATTAACTTTTTTTTTTTTCTCTTCACTTATAATTACGAACAATTGCTTTTAAATTAATTCATCACCATTTTTCTCGACGAACAAAAAAAAACATATAAAAAATAATTTTCTTTGTTCTTAAAAAAAATGCTCAAAAAATTTTCTAAAAATTTTTTTTTTAATTGCATCTATTTTTTTCCGGCTTTTTTAATCGAAGAGTGACGTAAAAATTAAAAAAAAATGTGAGTCAAAATATTTTTTTGGGTGTTTCATTTTGCCCCACCGTTCTATTTTGCCCCACTTTCCCCTATCTTTTCCTTAGTTACTACTTTCTATAATTTACAATAAAACTTTATAAAACAATTAAATAATAACATTTTTAAGTTTTTTTCCAACTTTTTTTTTTAAAAGCTAAGAAATTGGTATCCACAACTAATTGGTCTATTCAGTTACATCCTTTTCTTACATTATTAATGAATTAAAAAATATTGGCAAATATGTATCTAAGAAAAAAATGTAGCCAAATAAATTCATTTGTTGTCTAGATTAATTTCTCCAGCTTTAACAGAATAATTTTAATTTACCATAAAAAATATAGTTAAGGAATTGATGAAGATTGATGATTAATTTTTTTTAGTACATCTTTTCCTTAGACACACTTGTCAATAGCTTTTTGATTAATTAATAATAGCAAATGTATCTAAGGAAATAGAATGTGACCAAATAAATTAATTAGTAATCTCCATTGATTCCCTAACTACATTGACTATATAGTAAATTGAATTATTGTGTCAGAAGGCTGAGGAATAAAAAGAAGAATGTACCCATGAAAAATAATTTGTAGTCCAGATTAATTTCTTAGCCATTTTTAGGATTTACATGATTTAATTTATTATGATAAATATAGTTGAAGAACTAATGGAGACGAGTTGGATACATTTGTCATAATCGACTAATCGAAAAGCTATTGACAAGTGTATCTATAGATAGATATAGAAGATATAGAAGTGTATCTTTATAAAGGAAGGATCTAGCCAAATTGATTTGTATAGTCGTCATTAATTACGACGAAAAATAAAATTTTTTATACATCGAATATTTAAAATGATAATAATATAAACGATAAGCTGCTAAAAAAAGTTAATAATTTCAGTTTTATAATAATAATAAAACAAATTATAAGCTGCGAGAAAAAAAAAATATAAGGTTTCAATTTTTTGTTCTGTGAATTTTTTTTTAATGCAGTTTTATAGTAATAATAGTATAAACTATAAGCTATAACGAAAAAAAAAATTCAGGTCGACGTCAGGTGCATAAAAAACTTCTAAAGAAAAAAAAATCTCTAATCATTTTTTATTCTTTTTCTTTTTATAATTAACAAGAAAGTTTGGTGAAAACCCGAGTGGAAATTTAGTTAAGGTTCTGATCAGAACCTGATTTCAAATCGGAACCGGATCAGGAATCCTGTTCAGGAATGGATCAGAATGTAACGCTCTTTTTTAGGATTCTGATCAGAACCGGATCAGGAAATCTGGCCAAATTGTAGGGTTAGAGCCAAGATACCTGAACAGGAATGAATCAGGATTCCTGACTAGAATATAACCAGGAATCCTGTTCAGGAACGGATCAGAATGTAACGCTTTTTTTTAAGATTCTGATCAGAATCGGATCAGGAAACCTGACCAGGATACCTGATCAGGAATGGAACAGGATTCCTGATCTGAAACGGATCAAGTAATTTTAAAAAAAAATTGTTTTTTATTATTTGATGTTTTGTAAATGTTTATTAACAGTTAGCCGACAAGTAATGGGCCGACAAAAAAACAATAATTGTAGCTGATTGTACTTGGATTGTAGATGATTGTAATATATTTAGTTTTGTTTGTCAACCCCCTCATTAATTTTAATTAATTAATGAATATTTGGAGTTGCCAGATAGCCGACAATTTATAATTTTCAAATGGCTGATATTTTTATAGTAATAAGATGCTTAATCGATAGCAAATCGTTTGTACATCATTATTTTTCATTGTCATTGTTCAATAATTGTTATTTTTTAAAATATTAATTAAAAACTATTGTACTATTCACCCCCCTGTTAATTAGAACTTGCGCATGCGCGAGTAGACTGATAAAAAATGACGACCAAATGTCATGTTGGTGTTGGGCAATGTTGAGGATTAATAAAATGTGTACAATGATAAACAATAACATTTTTTAAATAATCAACAACTAAGTAAATATTAAATTACTATCTTATTAATTCATTATAGTATTTAATAAAAAAAAAAAATCAAACTTCAATATCTGTTATTTTTTATCACTGTAACCGCGCATGCGCAAGTACTAATTAACAGGGGGATGAAGAGTACAATGGTTTTTAATTAATATTGAAAAAAATAAAAATTATTGAACTATGACAAACAAAAAATAATAATGTACAAACGATTTGCTATCGATTAAGAATCTTATTACTATAAAAATATCAGCCATTTGAAAATCATGAATTGTCGGCTATCTGGCAACTTCAAATTTTCATTAATTAATTAAAATTAATGAGGGGGTTGACAAACAAAACTAAATATATTACAATCATCTACAATCCAAGTACAATCAGCTACAATCATTGTTTTTTTGTCGGCCCATTACTTGTCGGCTAACTGTTAATAAACTTTGTAAATCGGTAAACTTACTATATAGCAATGTTAATGATGAAAAAGATTGAATGATAGGATTGTATATACCTAACATAACTTAAATTACGTAACCACAAGCCGGACGCGAACTCGGAACTTTCAGATTACAACTACGGGTCTTAAAACGCGCAGCCATGCCGTCTATCGATGATCCGATGTGATTTTTTGCTGTCATAAATTACATCAGCTAAAAAAAACTTAAATTAGCGTAAAAGTATCTCCTTACGCACTATATTGGCGCAAAATGGCGTCCGTATTACAATAATGTATATAACTCGTACGTGAAGAAGGTGATCCTCCACGACTTTGAAAGTGTCATACTCGTCACCAGGTCGTTTTCGACTCGCCTTCGGCTCGTTCTCACCTCCTGGTGACTCGTATTGACACCTTCAAAATCGTGCAACAATCACCTACTTCACGTACTAGTTACATAATATACTATTTAAATGTTAATAATATGAACAATAAGCTACAATATTGAAAATAAGATAATATAATTGAGGTAAACGTCAGAAGCATAAAAAAGTTAGAAATAATAAAAAAAAAAAAACTTTTAAATACTTTTTTTTCTTTTTCTTTCTATACAATAAACAATAAAGTTCCGATGCAAAGTCAAGTTTTTTATTATTTTAATGAGTTTTTTTCAGTCATTACTCATTAACAATAAAGTTTTGTGTCTTATAAAATGTTAATATTAGAAACAATAAGCTGCTACAAAAACATTAAACAACAAAGTTCAGTTGCATATTCAAGTTTTTTATAGTTTTAATATAGGTTTTTCTGTAATGAACAATGAAGCTTTGGATTTTTTAAATTAGTTTGAAGGATTATGGGGTGCGTGAACCTGGCCTGCATAAGTCCTATAAAAATAATCTAGGATACTCATTAGAAGCGTCTTGATTTGTACTAATTTGTACCACCATTGATTTAATTTGTACCTCAAAATTAAAGGGTCCAGAAAGGGTTGAATATCGACTTTTTTTCTAGATGACTTAGAGCGGTAAAAAAAATTGCTACAGACGCAGAATAATTTGTACTAATTTGTACCACCAAGCCCGGAATTTGTACCTCAAGAATAACAACAAAAAAAAATTATTTACTCCAATATGATAATTAACAATTGCATATCTACTTTAATTATTGAGGTACAAATTCTAATTTAATCGGTACAAATTAGCTCTTGTTCTGTTCTTTGAAATAAAAAAAAAATTATTGAAAAATATTAATATTTGAAGGCGCCATACATGTGTTAGTAAAAATATTTTATCAACAATTGCATGGCGCCTTCAAATATTAATATTTTTCAATAATTTTAAAGAACAAACAAAACTACCGATAAAGCTAAATTTAGACAATATAATAATAAAGTATTATCAATTGATATTTCGGAGTAACTTGTTTTTATTATTATTATTGAGGTACAAATTAAATTTATCGTACAAATTAGCCTTTTTCTGCTTTTAAAATAAAAATTATTGAAAAATATTGATTTTTAAAGGCGCCATGCAATTGTTAATAATATTTGATAAACAATTGCATGGCGCCTTCATATTAATATTTTCAATAATTTTTTAAAACAGAACAGTAATTTGTACCGATAAAATTAATTTATACCTCAACAATAATAATAAAAAACAAGTTATGACAGTTGAACAAATATTATTGAGAGTACAAATTGTAATTTTATCGGTACAAATTAGCTGTTCTGCTCTTTAAAATAAAAAAAAAAATTATTGAAAAATATTGATTTTTAAAGAAGCGCATTGCAAGTGTTAATAAAATATTTTTATAACAAATGCATGGCGCCTTCAAATATTATATTTTCAATAATTTTTTTGAAAACAAGGTAATATTTATATGAAATTGAATTTGTACCTCAATAATTGAAAAGATATGCAGTATCAATATCTATTAAAATAAACTGTGTCAGTTAAATTCTAAAATTCTGCGTCTGGCATTTTTTTATAAATCATCTGAAAAAGTCGATATTTCTGAAAATTTTGATTTACAAATTAAATCGTTTTATAAACAAATTAAGACAGCTAAAGTATCCCTGAATATTTTCAAGGACTTTATTCACACCAATTATGTTGAAAAAATAAGCTTTATAATTTTTTTTTTCTTTTTATAATCAACAATGAAGTCTTGTTGCAAAATCAAGCTTTTTTTATATTTTTAATCTTTTTTATAATTAGTGCCTGAAAATAACTATAACAAAAGTAAAATAAAAAAAATGACGTCCATAAAAAAGGGGCTTCGCGAATTTTCGAAAATACAATTCCTGGACAACAACAACGTTCTGTTGATTTATTCATAAAAAAAAATAAATTTTTAGTTTCAACAGTACGACTTGAATCATGAATTAAAAAATTAAAAATTGAATAAAAAAAAAAATGAAAAAAACATTTGAGGGAATTTAAATATTGCTATGTTGTTTTTTCTTCTTAGTAATCTTGTACAAGAAATATGATCAATATTTATTGTCGAACAAGTTTATTTATGTTTCAATATGTTTTTGAAAAATCAAGATTTCCATATATACATATTGTACTGTTTTAAAACGTCATGTGATCGTGATAAAATTATAAATTATTTAGGTTATACTGTAAGTAATGATGTATTGCTTCTAACATTAAATCAAAAATAAATTTTACAAAAAAACTGCAGTATGTAATATTACGTCATAATAAAAATGCATCAACTGTAACGAAATTTAATGAAAAATAAAAAAAAAATAAAATTAAGAGATCAGTAATAATAATTTTAATATTATTATTATAATTATTTTATAATGATTACTTTTTTTTTATTATGTGGACAACATTTATTATTTATTATTATTTAAGCCGCATCCCTTACTGAGAAAAAGATGGTGTGTTTATCCTCTCTCTTTTTAAGTGACGTATAAGAATAGACATATTTTTCCCTCCCCCCACTTCCCTGCACCCTTGTATACCCAGATAAGTGTGAAGAGGGGCCTGACGCGCAAACTACAACCCAGTGGATGATATCGACTACGTGATCATCGGCATCTCGCGCCACGGTCCCCCCTGAGGTAATCCTCCAAAAATAAATTAATCAATAATTAAAAATAAAGACAAAAAAAAGTATGAATATTTAGAAACTTAATTCAAAATAATCTTACTTGAATAATACATATAGTTATTATTATTTTTTTTTATTCAACTATTTGAAAAAAATTTTCTGTTAAGTAACTTTCCTGACAAATATCTTATTTACAAAATAATACAAAAGACACACTTGGTGATGTCTTTTTTGTGTTTTCGAGATGAATAAAATAAAGCCAGATGTTAATGCTTCTTGGAAATATACAAAATATGATTGAATAAATTTCTTTTTTTTTTTTTTTATAAAAAATCTTTTTTTTCTCTATTTTTTAATTTTAAGGAACAAATGACTAATTGTCATATAAAATAAAAAACAATAATACCGTAAAAATCAAAACCACCGATGCTAAATTAAAAGGGTGTGTTTAAGTATTTCAACGCGATAACTGTTTTATGGGAAAAAAAAAAAAAATTTTTATGTAAACAAAAATTAATTAATTGATTTTTTGTTGTCACATATTTTCATTGATTAATAATCAATCGGGAAATTGACTGCGAACATCGGACGGTATTTTTTTTTTCTCGGTGTGGCAGATAAAGGAAGATAAATTTTGTATATATTTAAATTAATGCATTTCTACCTCGTTACGCAGCTGATTAAATCTGATATAACTTACCGAATCTTGATTCATGATATAGACATTGATCCTTGGTCTCAATTATTTTTGAAATTTTTTTTTTGTTTTCTACAAATCAATAAATAAAAGCCAGATGTTATTGGTTTACTGCAAAAAACACAAAATTGTTAAATTAATAATTTTATATATTATTTAATATATATTTTAGCTATTAAAATAATAAAAATAAAATCCTAAAAACATGCTTGATTTTATCGGAATGTATCATAAATTTTATTATCATGTTTAATTTTGTAAATGATTTACGATTATAATTATCAAAATAATTATAATTGCTCGAAATATAATTTATTTATTTATTTATTACCATTCATTATTTTTAATTTTATTCCTCATATAAAATATATATAAATCAAACTGCGAACTTTACCCTGACATTTTTGTTTTTTTTTTTTTTTTTTTTTTTATATGTGGACAACCTTTAACTATTTATTATTATTTAAGCCGCATTCCCTACTGAGAAAGAGATGGTATGTTTATCCTCTCTCTTTTCAAGTGACGTATAAGAATAGACATATTTTTCCCTCCCCCCACTTCCCTGCACCCTTGTATACCCAGATAAGTGTGAAGAGGGGCCTGACGCGCAAACTACAACCCAGTGGATGATATCGACTACGTGATCATCGGCATCTCGCGCCACGGTCCCCCTTGAGGTAATCCTCCAAAAAAAAATTAATCTATAATTAAAAATAAAGATAAAAAAAAAGTATAAATATTTAGGAAATTAATGAAAAAGACACTGTATTATTTTTTAACACCGTGTTATCAATTGTTCACAGAACAAAAAAAAAAAAAAATTTCTAAAGTAATGGATTATTAAGTGATTGTAGATTATTCTTTGTTTGATTTCAAATTTACTAGCATAATTTAGGTAAAGTAATTAGACAAGTCTTCTTTTTACAATTGAAAAAATGACAGAAATAATATGGCTAAAATGTTATTAACAAAACTTACCAGTTTTTTTTTTCTCTCTATAATTAATTCAATTTGTCAATTTTCAAAAATTACACTATTGCAGCTCACAATCATTAATGATAATCGTAAATAGTCAGTTAAAACGCACAAACAAAAAATAAAAGTACACACTCGTGGCTGCTGCAACAATACCGGTGGAATGATGAGGTCCGTCGATGAATTAGAAAAAAAAGGCGAGGTCTGTCGTGGTTGGTTAAAAAAACCGGAGAATATCGGAAAGAGTGGGGGACTGCTAGAATCTTTGACGAAAGATTGAAAAAAAAAAAAAAGGGAAAACTAAACAGGCTCGTCCATTCCACCGGTATTGTTGCAGCAGCCACGAGTGTGTACTTTTATTTTTTGTTTGTGCGTTTTAACTGACTATTTACGATTATCATTAATGATTGTGAGCTGCAATAGCTATTTAATTACATTTAAATTAATTATAGAGAAGAAAAAAATTTGTTAATAACATTTAAGCATTATTTGTCATTTTCATGAAACTTGTCTATACTACCTAAATATACTGGTAATAATCAAACAGAAATTTGTTCTGTGAGCAATTATAACACGGTGTTAAAAAATTACAGTGTCTTTTTCATTAATTTCTAAATATTTATACTTTTTTATCTTTATTTTAATTATAGTTAATTTTTGGAGGATTACCTGGGGACTGGCGATACCGATGATCACGTAGTCGATATCATAATTGTAGTTTGCGCGTCATCTTCACACTTATCTGGGTATACAAGGGTGCAGAAGTGAAAAAAATATGTCTATTCTATACGTCAGAAAGAGGATAACCATCTCTTTCTCATATGCGGCTTAAATAATAATAAATAATAAATGTTTTCCACATAATAAAAAAAAAATATTTTTATTTTGCCCTTGAAAAAAAAAAATTAATTTCAAGTGAAAATTTTTTTTTTTTTTTTCTTATAAAACAGTTAATGCGTTGAAATACTTAAACACACACTTTTAATTTAGCATCGGTTATTTTAATTTTTACGGTATTATTGTTTTTTATTTTCTATGACAATTAGTCATTTGTTCCTTAAAATTAAAAAATAGAGAAAAAAAAGATTTTTTATAAAAAAAAAAAAAAGAAATTTATTCAATCATATTTTGTATATTTCCACGAAGCATTAACATCTGGCTTTATTTTATTCATCTTGAAAACACAAAAAAGACATCACCAAGTGTGTCTTTTGTATTATTTTGTAAACAAGATATTTGTCAGGAAGATTACTTAACAGAAAATTTTTTTCAAATAGTTGAATAAAAAAAAATAATAATAACTATATGTATTATTCAAGTAAGATTATTTTGAATTAAGTTTCTAAATATTCATACTTTTTTTTGTCTTTATTTTTAATTATAGATTAATTTATTTTTGGAGGATTACCTCAAGGGGGACCGTGGCGCGAGATGCCGATGATCACGTAGTCGATATCATCCACTGGGTTGTAGTTTGCGCGTCAGGCCCCTCTTCACACTTATCTGGGTATACAAGGGTGCAGGGGTGGGGGAGGAAAAATATGTCTATTCTTATACGTCACTTGAAAAGAGAGAGGATAAACATACCATCTCTTTCTCAGTAGGGAATGCGGCTTAAATAATAATAAATAGTTAAAGGTTGTCCGCATATAAAAAAAAAAAAAAAAAAACAAAAATGTCAGGGTAAAGTTCGCAGTTTGATTTATATGTATTTTATATGAGGAATAAAATTAAAAATAATGAATGGTAATAAATAAATAAATAAATTATATTTCGAGCAATCATAATTGTTTTGATAATTATAATCGTAAATCATTTACAAAATTAAACATGATAATAAAATTTATGATACATTCCGATAAAATCAAGCCTGTTTTTTAGGATTTTATTTTTATTATTTTAATAGCTAAAATATATATTAAATAATATATAAAATTATTAATTTAACAATTTTGTGTCTTTTACAGTAAACCAATAACATCTGGCTTTTATTTATTGATTCGTAGAAAACAAAAAAAAAATTTCAAAAATAATTGAGCCCAAGGATCAATGTCTATATCATGAATCAAGATTCGGTAAGTTATATCAGATTTAATCAGCTGCGTAACGAGGTAGAAATGCATTAATTTAAATATATATGCAAAATTTATATTTCTTTATCTTCCACACCGAGAAGAAAAAAGTACCGTCCGATGTTCGCAGTCAATTTCCCGATTGATTATCAATCAATGAAAATATGTGACAACAAAAAATCAATTAATTAATTTTTGTTTACATAAAAATTTTTTTTTTTTTTTCCCATAAAACAGTTATCGCGTTGAAATACTTAAACACACCCTTTTAATTTAGCATCGGTGGTTTTGATTTTTACGGTATTATTGTTTTTTATTTTATATGACAATTAGTCATTTGTTCCTTAAAATTAAAAAATAGAGAAAAAAAAGATTTTTTATAAAAAAAAAAAAAAGAAATTTATTCAATCATATTTTGTATATTTCCAAGAAGCATTAACATCTGGCTTTATTTTATTCATCTTGAAAACACAAAAAAGACATCACCAAGTGTGTCTTTTGTATTATTTTGTAAACAAGATATTTGTCAGGAAAGTTACTTAACAGAAAATTTTTTTTAAATAGTGGAATAAAAAAAAAAATAATAACTATATGTATTATTCAAGTAAGATTATTTTGAATTAAGTTTCTAAATATTCATACTTTTTTTTGTCTTTATTTTTAATTATTGATTAATTTATTTTTGGAGGATTACCTCAGGGGGGACCGTGGCGCGAGATGCCGATGATCACGTAGTCGATATCATCCACTGGGTTGTAGTTTGCGCGTCAGGCCCCTCTTCACACTTATCGGGGTATACAAGGCCGCAGGGAAGTGGGGGGAGGGAAAAATATGTCTATTCTTATACGTCACTTGAAAAGAGAGAGGATAAACATACTATCTCTTTCTCAGTGGGGGATGCGGCTTAAATAATAATAAATAATAAATGTTGTCCACATAATAAAAAAAAATAATCATTATAAAATAATTATAATAATAATCTTAAAATTATTATTACTGATCTCTTAATTATATTTTTTTTTTATTTTTCATTAAATTTTATTACACTTGATGCATTTTTATTATGACGTAATATTACATACTGCAGTTTTTTTGTAAAATTTATTTTCGATTTAATGTTAGAAGCAGTACATTGTTACTTACAGTATAACCTAAATAATTTCTAATTTTATCACGATCACAAGACGTTTTAAAACGGTACAATATGTATATATGGAAGTCTTGATTTTTCAAAAACATATCGAAACATAAATAAACTTATTCGATAATAAATATTGATCATTTCTTGTACAAGATTAACGAGAAGAAAAAACAACATAGCAATATTTAAATTCCCTCATATTTTTTTTTTTTTTTTTATCAATTTTCGATTTTTTCAAGGCATGATTCAAGTCGTACGTACTGTTGAAACTAAAAATTTATTTTCTTTTATGAATAAATCAACAAAAAGTTGTTTTCAGGAATTGTATTTTCGAAAATTCGCGAAGCCCCTTTTTTATGGGCGTCATTTTTTTTATTTTACTTTTGTTATAGTTATTTTCAGGCACTAATTATAAAAAATATTAAAACTATAAAAAGCTTGATTTTGCAACAAGACTTTATTGTTAATTATAAAAAGAAAAAAAAAATTTTTCAACAAGGGTTTTTTTTTTTAATTTTTGACTTTCTTCTGCAATTGATGTCCACTTGGATCATAAAATTTTTTTTTAAAGCTTATTTTTTATATCATAATCCTTTAAACTAATTTAAAAAATCCAAAGCTTTATTGTTCATTACAGAAAAACATATATTAAAACTATAAAAAACTTGAATATGCAACTGAACTTTGTTGTTTAATGTTTTTATAGCAGCTTATTGTTTCTATTATTAGCATTTTAAGACACAAAACTTTATTGTTAATGAGTAATCACCGAAAAAAATTTATTAAAATAATAAAAAACTTGACTTTGCATCGGAACTTTATTGTTTATTATATAGAAAGAAAAAGAAAAAAAAAGTATTAAAAGTTTTTTTTTTTTATTATTTCTAACTTTTTTATGCTTCTGACGTTTACCTCAATTATTATCTTATTTTCAATAACTCATTGTTCATATTATTGATATTTTAAAAAATACATTGAAAACACGAAACGTTATTGTTATTAGAAAGAGTATAAAAAAAGTTTTTTTTTTTTTAATTTATAACTCTTTTACGTCTCTGACGTCCACTTTAATTATTAACTTTTTCTAGTAGATTATAGTTTATATTATTATCATTTTAAACTGCATTGAATTATAGACACGAAAATTTTACGTTAATTAAAGAAAAAAAAAATATTAACAACATAAAAAAATTAATTTTGCACCTGAATTCTGTTGCTACTTATAAAAAGAACAAAAAATCATTAACAGTGTTTTTTTTATTTCTAACTTTTTTATGCCTCTGACGTTTACCTCAATTATTATCTTGATTTAGTAGCTCATATAATTATCATTTTTCAACTGCTTTAAAAATACGAAACTTTCCTGTTAATTATAACAAGAAAATAAAAAATATGGGAAGATTTTTTTTAATTTTACCTCTTCCAATTCTGTTTTTCCCCCGACGTGCACTAAAATTATTATATTTTCCAGTCGATCATTTTTATTTCATTGATATTTTAAAAATGCATTAAAAATACAAAACTTTATTGTTATTTAAAAAAAAAAAAAAAGAAAATTATTTGACGAGTGTTTTTCACCTCTTATCTGCCCCTCATGTCTACTGTATTTTTCTGTAGCAGCCTATATAATTTATATTATTATTAAAAAACTAAAATTATTAACTTTCCCTAGCAGCTTATTATTCATATTATTTTTTTAAAACTCCATCAAAAACACGAAATTTTATTGTAAATTACAAAAAAAAAAAAAATATTAAAACTGCAAAAAACTCGATTTTCCGCCTAAACTATGTTGTTAATTATGAGAAGAAGAACAAATTATATTGAAAGTGTTTTTATCTTAATTTCTAACTCTTTTTTGCCTCTGACGGCTACTAAAATTATTATTTTTCTTTCCTATAGCAACTATTATAGTTTATATTATTATTATTATAAAACTGCATAAAAATACTTGTTAATTATAAAAAGAAAAAAAAAATTATTCGTCAACTGTATTTTTTTTATATTTATAACTCTTTTTCGCCCCTAACGTCCACTTGAATTATTAGTTTTTTTTAGCAGCTTATTGTTTATATTTTTAAACTACATTCGAGACACGAAACTTGATTGTAATTACAGAAAAATACAGTAATAACACCATCAAAAAATTGATTTTGTACCTGAATGTTGTTGTTATTTATGAAAAGAAAAAACAGTCATTAAACGTGCTTTTTTTTTTTTTTAATTTTTTTATGCTCTGACGCTCATCTCAATTATTCTATTATTTTAGTAGCTTATTTTTATTATTATTATTATTTTCAAATTGCTTTGAAAATATGAAACTTTATTGTTAATTATATATAACAAAAAAAAATAATTATTTAACAAGTATTTTCTTTTTTTGTAACGCTTATCTGTACTGACGTCTACTCAAATTATCATTTTCCCCTATCAGTTTATAATTTATATTATTAATATTATTATCATCATTATTATTATTATAAGACTGCATTGAAATCACAAAACGTGGAAGAAATATTGAAACTATAAAAAACTTGATTTTTCGCATCGGTACTTCATTGTTAATCATAAAAAAAAGAAAAAAAAATTATCTAACGTTTCTTTTTTATTTTCAATTTTTTTATTATTATTTTCTTTTCTCGCAGCTTATGATTTATATTTTTATCATTACAAAACTGAAATAAGTAACTTTTTTTAGCAGGTTATTGTTTATATTTTTATTATTTCAAATATTCGAACTATAAAAAATTTAATTTTTCACCGTAATTAATGTAGACTATACAAATTAATTCTGTTAGATCCTTCCTTTAGATACACTTGCCAATCGTTTTCTATTTGATTAAAAATGGCAAATGCAAGTAAGAAAAAAATGTAACGAAATAACTTAATTTGTAGTCTAAATTCATTCCTTAACCTTTTAACACAATAATTTTAATTTATTATGGTATATATATAGTTAAGGAAATAAAGAAGATTACTAATTAATTTAATTGGTTCTATCCTTTCTTTAGATACATTTGCCAATAGCTTGGCAAATTTTTTTAGATACATAGACAAATGTATATGAGGAAAGGATTTATAACCAAATAAATTAATGAGTAGTCCTGATTAATTTCTCTGCAGTATTTTCTATATTAACTTAAAATTATCGCGTTAATGGCTAAAGAATTAACGAAGACTACAAATCATTTTATTTGGTTACACCCTCTCCTTAGATACATTTGCCAATATCTTTTTATTTACTTAATCATTTTATATTTTATTAGTGATAACAGACCGATTAAAAAAATTTTTTTCTTTAAAGGAGAATATAATAACCCTTCGAGGTGAACGAGGTAATTCATACGTCTACTATTATAAAAATCATGTTTACACGTATTGGGAAACGCACTGTGGGCGTGGCCAATCGCTGTAAGCAGTTGGCAAAAAAAGAAACTAATGACTTCCAGTCAAGTATATCCCATTAGCATAGAATTTTATTGTTTATTAAAAAAATGTTATTAACTATTGAGCATATACTTTCATGGGCACGAAAAACGAATTCCTCACGAAATTTCCTTGAAGAAAATCGTATTGTATATGCGGAACATATTACGAGTATTGGTGTAAAAATTGATTCAAGTGATGAGTATCTTGTGTTTGCCACTTGATATATTATTAAAATGTGATTTTACTTTGACAGGTTGTTGTTTGTCTAACCTCGAAAATGCATAGAAACTCAGATCTCTATTTCTCCTGGAATAACTGTTGCAGAAACGTAAAGTCTTGTTTTTAATCAGTTTTGGTGAAAATTTTGTACCAGACATTTCAAACTATTTGTAAAAATATTATTTGTTTAATAATTTAGCATATATACTGTGTATACCACATACGAATGACTGGAAGAGGTAGTTTCCAGAAATTTACCACCAGACGTCGTGGTGAATTGTGCGTTTCCCAATAATCAACATTCAGCCAAAGAAAGAGTACCAACAGCAGAATACGAGCCTGGTCCTGTCGGTTCATATAGATGCAGTTTGTACCAAGGTGCTGGTTGTACAGTTAAATTGAAAAAGCTTTCTAACAATAAAATTGAAATCCACTCAAAAGATCCCATAGGACATGTTCATCCATCTTCACCTTTTTACGTCCAAAAATATGAAATGTATAAATTATTGCGAAGAGAAGCAGCACAAAGCGATGACAGCAATTCTGAAATCGTGTCTCGAGTCCAAAATTTATCACAGTAAGTTGATAATAAAGTTAATTTTAATTATTTCTTGTATCATTTATATATTTTTCGTAAATGAAAAATAAATGTGAAAATAAAAAAAATTTTTGCTATTTTTTATACCAACTTGTAATAAAAAACTAATTGAACGGTATCATGTGTATAGATTCAAGAAAGTCGGCAAATTAGTAATGCACACGACACTTTCTGCTGTAGTCGTAAAAAACAGAAAAATAGCCGAAGAAGAACTCCAATTTAATAGTTGGCCTAATTTTGGCAGTTCTGTCAAAAAATTTCGCTCATCAAAAAATATTTTCATTGGCCAAACCCATGCGGAATCTCAGAGTAACATTGCTTATTTTTTCGGTTGTGAAAAAAGTCATGACCAACTCGAAAATGCAGAAAATTTGCATATCCAAATTTTAAGAAATATTGGATCTGAACTGAAATTTAACATGAGCATCGTTTATTCAATAAAAGACAAAGATGTAAGTATAATATAAAATTTTTTTTTTTACAACTTTGTCAACGTTTTTCTAAAACTTTATAAGAAGATATATTAATTATAAACAGCATGTTTTATTTTAATTTATGTTTAAACTCGACTCTTTTTATATTACTGTCTTAATTTACAATACTAACAATGAGCCAATTTCTACAATCTACAAAAAGTTATAGCTATTTGAATTTTTTTTTTTTATTTTCAGATTTTTCCGGTCGTATTTATTATATATAAACAAGACTCGTATGAAATTTTCAAATCAATCATGAGTTTTCTCGTGAATTATGCAGAAAATATAATAAATGTCGGTAAAATTACAACAGAGCTAAATGAAGATCTAATAAAAGCTGTAAGACGTAATTTTAGAAATTCTAAAATACGTTGCACGCTTTTTTATTATTTCAAAGTAAGACCTTATAATTATTTTACTTTAAAGAATTTGTCGTTAAATTTTTTATTAATTCCAGGAAGTAACTCATTGGTGGTTAGATTTTGGCCTGCCGTTTGACAACATATATCTAAAAAAAGATAAAATGTTGAGATATGTTTGGGCTATTCCATTGGCAGTAGAACATGATGTTGAACCAGGAACTTTTACAAACTCAGTACAAATAATCAAGTCTGAAAATATTCTTGAAAATCGAAAAAATCTTCCAAATATCAAAAAATTTATGGATAAATTAGAGAATAACTGGTCTTCTAGAATAAAATACATATCGCCATATTCATCGGATGAATCCCAAAATTTAATTGAAGCTCATGAGCGGCGCCTGAAATTGGAATTTTCAAGGGGTCCAATAAGCACATCCAAAATCTTAGGTAAACTAATAATAATAATAACAATAATAATAATAATAATAATAATAATAATAATATATGATAGTATAACTTGATAATAATACTTTTAGAAAAAGTCAATAAACAGCTTGCGAATATTGGAATCAAGATAAAAAACTTATATAAACTATTTAAAGTTCATGATAAAAAAACGATTATCGATGCTGGCCTAAATTTGATAGATAAAAAGTATGTTGAAAATTTAGAATATTCTCTTGTTTGTTCACTCGTATTTAGCATTAGCGTCTCATTTTTTTTTTTTTACACAGATGGGCTTTAGATAAATTTCTTGAAAAGAGCTTATCAGAAGCAGCTCTTTTAAATATTGAGTGTTGTGTGAATCAGGATATATCTTGTAATTATGACGCAAATGGTGTTTAGACGCAGCCATTACATTGGTCCAGAAGAAAGGCAAAAAATTAGGAAGAAACAAAAAATTAACCTCGATATAACAATAGATGAAGTTGCTAAGAATGTCAGTCCAATGATGACATATTCAAAACAACTAACATCACATCATTTTGACTCAAATCAAGGTAATACACTTCTTTTTTATTTATACGTCATTAAACTGACTACTAATGTTAATATTATTAAATAAATCAGACCCATAAACGAAAAACATAGTTTAAAATCGTGTCATCAATTAATTGCGGAATTATAAATCATATTTTTGAAAGTATTAGAAAGTAACTAACAAAAATTTATTAGATTATAAAAGTGCGACCTTGTTATTTTTCCGCAGAGACAACATTAGTGCCGGATCAAGCACAGCCATCAACAATATCATCATCATCATCATCATCATCATCAAGAAAAACACATATGAATAAATCAGATGGAGTCATGTCTTTTGTAAAGAATGATCCATTATTGTCAATGGTAAAAAGACAGCAATTAAATATTAAAATTACAGACCCAGTTTATCAAATGTCATTTGATTCGGAACCTTGCAACTCTGAGACTGTGATAAGTGAGCCTGCTTGGTTCGAAAGTAGCAATGATAATGATGATGATCCAGATCAATTTAAAATAGATATTGATCATGCATCAGTAGATACGGTAGCTGAAAAATTAGACTTTACAAAGGAATTTTCACAAGCCATAAAATCACCACCAAAAAAATCAAAACAATCCATCAATAATTATTCAGGTAAACTCAAACAATTTGATTTATTTTATAAAACATTCTTTATCATTTGTTCAGTTGTTTACATCAGTAAAAGAAAATGCTTATTTTGTGGTGCTTATACTCAGCTTTGATATTATTTTTCCGCAGAGACAACATTAGTGCCGGACCAAGTACAACCATCATCATCATCATCAAGAAAACCACATATGAATAAATCAGATAGAGTCATGTCTTTTGTAAAGAATGATCCATTATTGTCAATGGTAAAAAGACAGCAATTAAATATTAAAATGACAGACCCAGTTTATCAAATGTCATTTGATTCGGAACCTTGCAACTCTGAGACTGTGATAAGTGAGCCTGCTTGGTTCGAAAGTAGCAATGATAATGATGATGATCCAGATCAATTTAAAATAGATATTGATCATGCATCAGTAGATACGGTAGCTGAAAAATTAGACTTTACAAAGGAATTTTCACAAGCCATAAAATCACCACCAAAAAAATCAAAACAATCCATCAATAATTATTCAGGTAAACTCAAACAATTTGATTTATTTTATAAAACATTCTTTATCATTTGTTCAGTTGTTTACATCAGTAAAAGAGAATGCTTACTTTGTGGTGCTTATACTCAGCTTTGACGTAATTTTTTTACAGAGACATCAACATCAGATCAAGTACAACCACATATGGATATTCGCGATACTGATAGTTCTTGTAACTATACTCATGCCAGATACAATCAGGCTCAGTTAATACTTCAGGAACATGATTATTATTCTAAACTACAGGATGACAACAACAAAAATAATTCAGGTAAAAACAATTATTAATTGATTTGTCATTAGTATATATCACTATTAATATTGACGTTTAGAAATCATACCTTAAACCATTTTCATAAAAATTGAAAATATTTATACGCATTATCAATGCCTTATTGTTTACGTAACTTTTATATTATTATTTTATATAGGTATGCTGCAAAATTGTTTTAATGGTTTGGCTCGTTATGTAAACATTATTTGACTTTGATAATTATAGAAAAGACTCTGTAGGAATAATAAATAGTATTTTTTTAATGAAATACCTAATCATTATTATTATTTTTTTTACAGATACATTATTGTCAGAACCACTGCAAAAAACAACATCAGCCAGTTTTAATAGAAATAAATCAACATCACCAACAACATTGGTTGAAAATAATTTCAAAAAAATGACACATTTAAAGATAGAGGCACTCTCGAATTCTAAGAAAAATATAGTGATTAAATCAGATACAACATTATTAGTACCTATAAAAGGTATAAAGAAAAATGAAAATAAAGAAAATTCACAAAAGGCACCAGTATTTGAATTACAAAAAAAAAGAAAACGTAAACAAACTTTGAAGGAAAAAAATTTTTTCTCATAACCAGTCATGGGTAAAATAAAAAAAAAAAAAAAATCCAAAAATCGTTGTTATATATATGCATACATTATATACACATTTGAGAATTAATTTCGGTAGATAATATTAAATAATATAATTACTTTGTATGAAGAGTTATATGCATCTTTTTTTTTTTTTGCTTCAGTTGAATAAAATACAAATAAAATTATTATATATAAAAGTGTTTTTATTTTTTTTTATTTTGTTAAAATATTGATTATAACACGTAATTGTTTTTTTTTATATAAACTAAATTAAATGAAATGAATCAATAAAAAAAATTTATCATGTTGTATCAAGTATTTTATTGACATTATTTATTTTTAGATATGATTATTAAATTATTTTAAAAACTGAATTTGATATTATTATTTCTATAAAAAAAGAATTATTATAAATTATTATTGAAATTTATAAAAAAAGATAATGTTATTATTTATATAGTAATGAGGGTCTATTAATTTATCATCTTTATGCGAAATAATTAAATACACAAAACTAAAATAATTCTTTCTCATTTTTTTATATCGTTGAAAAATAGATATTGAGTCGACATCTCTATGACATTCAAGTAACTAAATAAGATTTGTTTTTACCGACTAAGTATCAGAAGTTGGATCATTCGGGCATCATCGGAAAATAGTATTAATTTAATTTTATGTGTACAGTAAATTTGAGTATAATATTAGGAATGTATAATTTATCGTGTGTATAATTTTTTATAAGTTTAATTTAACATTGTATAATTTTCGCGTGTATAGTTTTTTTTTGTAGAATTTGAAATGAGTACAATTATTGTGTGTACAGTTTTCGTGAGTACAATCTTGCTTTGTACGATTTCTTGTGTGTACAGTTTCAGTTGGTACAATACAAGTGTGTACGGTTGTGTTGGTGTACGGTATTCGACGTGAAAAAAAGGGCAGCCCAACGGTGACTTGAGAAAATAAACGTTAGAATGAAAAATAATATCGAAAAAGTAAATAATATTTAAATAAATGTCAATGATGCTAAAAAAAAACATTAATTATTGAGAATAAAAAGAAAAAATTGATGTGTTACTCGATATTATACTATATCCCTTGAATTTACCAAATATTTTTATTAATTAATTATTTTAAGCGTCTTAAAATAATAAATAATGATGCGCTAGAGACGTGCGGTCATTTAATGAAACTTAAGTAACTAAAATTTCAGTACGACTCTAGCGCTTCCTTGCATACGCTCCGTGCATATGCTCGGTGTGAAAAGTGAACGAACAGCACCCGTATTCAGAGGATGTTCTCATTAGGGCGTTTTTTTTCCGATGGTGGCGTTTGTGAAGCCTTTCTATATGAAATCTATATAAAAAAAATTTTGTCAAGCGCCATCAGCGGAAAAAAAAAGCCCTAATGAGAACAATTTTGCCCCGTGAATACGGGTGCAGCAGTCCAATTCACAGGGCAAATTTTATACAATTTAGGGCTTTTTTTTGCCGGTGATGGCGCTTGTAAAATTTTTTTTATATAGATTTCATATACAAAAGCTCTACAAGCGCCGCAAGTGGAGGAAAAAAGCCCTAACTTGTAATGCTCTGTGAATTGGACTGCAGACCTGTTATTGTTGTCGATTGACCCATGGAGAATAGAAAACAGGAGAACGAACTCCGTAAGCTAAAGATGTTTATAAAAATCGACTGGTGAATTAGTTTTAAAATTTATACAAAGAGGGCGAAATAGCGCTCTTGGACCACCCAACTGATAGCTGCTGAGTGTGTGTTAATGTTTATCAATGTTTATTATTAATAAATAAATTGATCATTTTAATTATTTATTATTTTTTTACATATTTATAATAAAAAAATTATTAATCAATTGTCAACAACATAAAATTTATTGAATGCACAGTTTTTCAAAATAATATATTGAATTAAAACTTGAAAATATTTAATGAGAAAAATATGTTGATCATGCAGGTATATGATAGTAATTGTAATTTAAAATATAATTGTTAAAAGTTATCAAATATATAGTTTAATAAAAAAAACATTAACTTTACATATTGACATGATCAACAATGATAAATAAACATAAACATTGCACCTACACATGTAAAGATACCATTTCATATATTATCACACGTACGTAACTACACACAACTAAAAGTGGTCCAAGTGTGGGGTTAAACACAAATAATTTCACTAGAATATAATTTAATACTAGAAAGTTAAATTTATTTTTTTATTTTTACAAAATAATAGGTGTGTTCGTTCACTATTCACACCGAGCGTATGCACGGAGCGTATGCAAGGAAGCGCTAGAGTTTTGCGGTCATTTGAAGAAACTTTAGTAACTAAAATTTACTAAAACATTCGTTATTTTCAGTCATTGTGTTTATTTTGTTAATTTAATAATTTTTTCTCAGCCGCAAGAACAAATTACCAATTAATAATAATGAAAGAGAGCGAAAGAACTGGAAAAAACTAATAGCAATAAATAAATAGTAAATTTTAGTTACTACAGTTTCTTCAAATGACCGCAAAACGCTAGCGCTTTCTTGCATACGCTCCGTGCATACGCTCGGTGTGAAAAGTGAACGAACACACCTATGAATGCACATATCGATGCACATCCTTACATGAATGACACCATGTCCCCATTGTAATGTAATGTCAAAACAATTTATTACATTAAATAATTGATTATTTATTGAAACACATAATAAATATTGGAGCTATTATTGAGGCAGCTGATTTAATATATGACATAGAAGATGATAATAAGAGAATGCGTGAAATAAGCTATGTATTAATCTGGGAACCTATTTTCTAAGTTGACATCTTTTTTCATATTGGCATACTTTAATATATTCCAGACGAACTCATTAGCCGATTATTTTTAAGTAGTCATAATATTAACTGCTAAATTATTTTCTCATATAATGTTTTAATTCTAATGAAATTTTTTATACACGTTGATGAATTTATTTATTATTCATCGTTGTATAATAATAAAAAATATAATATAATATAATAATAAAAAATACAGTTCGACAGTTGTGTACAGTCGTCTGTAGTGGTGTGAGTGAGTTTAATGAATCATTTACTTCATTTTATAAAAAAAAGAGGGCACTTCACTGAAATATAATAAAACTGGAAGCCGAACTTTGTGTCGCCGAGAGAGAAACTCAATGGTTGGCCTGTTGTCCTTGTCGGTACAGTCACGTCAACTATAATTGGTTGAGACTACTGAAATATAATGTAACTTTTATACCGTGTAGTACTTGTTTGTTTTGACGTTGACTGTACAAGATTTAATGTGCGCATGCGTGAGTGAGAGGGAAAGCCAACCAATATATTGCTATCTCTGGCGACACTCCGTGCATTGGCTAAGCATAGGAGTTCACCTTCCAGTTTTATTATATTTCAGTGGGGCACTTTCAACTATCATACACTTTATGCAGTATTATACGTATCATACGATTGTATCATACCCCAAAAATCATCGAATTACCCATCACTGATTCCGTGAGCTTCAACAGCTCCCTATGCTAATACACAGTGTAACGTCAGAGATTACCCTTCTTATAAAACTCCATGCTATGAATATACATACCAGTGATAGGGTGAATTCCTTTAATAAAAAATTTTTTTTCGTTTTGCAATTTCGCCCTGTAAAACCGGCCAAAATTTTATAGGAGAAAGCTGTTTCTTGTAGTGGCAGCTTAGATGGATAACTAGGGTACGTTCCACAACCTCCGTTCTGTTCTGTATATCAAGATGGCGGACTTTTGTACCCAGTGATGGGTAAATGGTCGATTTTTGAGGTTTCATACACTTACAGTAAGATACTGTAAGATACTGTAAGAAACTGTAAGATACCTGAGACGCCATTTTTGAACATTCTTACCGACTGTCGACTCGACAATTAGCTGTCATTGCTCGATATATGTTGGTACATGTATTTTATTTGTTAAATAAATATATAAGATACCAAGGAGAAGCAGTGGCTAAGAAAAGATGTAGCTCGGAAATTAATGTTGCCAAACAATTATGTTTTAAGAAAGTAATGTTGCTTGAAACAAAATTTTTTTGGCAACTGTAATAATTCTACATCTTTTCCTTAGCTACTGCTTTCCTAGTTTCTCAAATAAATATAATACATGTAATTTTATTTGAAATAAATAAAAATGTTCAAGGAAAAGCAGTAGCTAAGGAAAAGATGTAGCTAAGGAATTAAGGTTGCCAAAGAATTATATTTTAAGCAACATTATTTCCTTGAAACATAATTCTTTGGCAACCTTAATTCCTTAGCTACATCTTTTCCTTAGCTACTGCTTTTCCTTGGACATTTGCATTTTTAAAAAATAAATTTACATGTATTTTATTCATAAAATAAATAAAAATGTCCAAGGAAAAGCAGTAGCTAAGGAAAAGATGCGTGGCTAAGGAATTACAGTTGCTCAAAAAATAATTCCTTATACCCACTGCAGCAACTGTAATTCCTTAGCTCCATCTTTTCCTTAGCTACTGCTTGTTCTTGGGATTTTTATTTATTTAATAAATAAATGACATGTATTTATAGAATAAAAAAAAAATTGTGGCATGAAGGTTCCACTAAAAAATCATAGGAGGCGCTAAGAACGCAGTGTAAGATACCTCAATGTATGAAACCAATGATGTAAGATACAGTATCTTACATGGTATCGTACCCATGTAAGATACCAAGGTATCTTACCTACCCAACACTGTTTGTACCTATCTTAATTGCTGCACCCGTATTCAGAGGATGTTATCATTAGGGCTTTTTTTTCCGATGGCGGCGCTTGTGAACTTTTTATATAGATTTTACATGGAAAAGCTTCACAAGCGCCACTATCGGAAAAAAAACGCCCTAATGAGAACATCCTCTGAATACGGGTGCTGGGTAGAATCGCCGCCATCTTGATATACCGGACCGAACGGAGGTTTTGGAACGTACCCCTGTTCAATGTTTATATCGAACTGAAATAAATAGAAAATTGACTTGTTGTGATTGTTTGTTATTGTCACATAGCTCGTACCACACATTATCGTAAACTGTAAAGTCTGGAATATGGCATAGAGAATTTTATCACTTTTGTCGTTGTTTCTGTTTCTAGTTTTTAGTCGCTAGTTCTTTCCGATTCCCCAGACAAGGTCTAGTTATGTTGCATTCATATGGTAATCCTGTTTATTTTCTACAGTATCGGTCACAAATCTGCTTTACCACCTCAATGGAAGATTTCTTCGAATAAATTGAAATAATATAATCAAAATTATATTTATTAATTTTAATGCAATTGACGATTGAAAAAGAGTTCATTGTAATTTAATTTATAGGATAAATCAAATTATAAAATAAATTGGATTTCTTTAGAAAAAATGTCTAAGGAAAAGAAGTTGCCTACATGTTAATTTCTTAAATATGATAAATTCTTTATAAATTAACATGTGGCAACATCTTTTCCTTAGCTACCATTTTTTTTATAGCTTATTCTTTTAAATTATTAAAAAGCTATAGGAAAAATATCAGCTAAGGAAAGGTAGTTGCCTACGTGTTAATTTCTTTGGCAAAATTGATTCTTTATGAATTAACATGTAAACAACTTCTTTTTCTTAGCTACTATTTTTCCTATGACTTTTTATTTATTTAAATAAATAAAAGGTATCGACAAATGTCCAAGGGAAGGATGTTGCCTACCTGTTAATTTCTTTGGCTAAATTAATTCTTTAGAAATGAACAGGTAAGCAACATCCATTTCTTAGTCATTTGTCAGTAGCAATTTAATTTATTATAATAAATCATCAGCATAAAAAATTCATTTCATATGAAGAATATTCTATATCAATTCAAAAAATGCCGATAAATGAAATGTAAGTAAAATACTTTAAGAAAAAAGTCGGTCTTGTAGAAAGTATATATCGTCGCGTTTTATCTTTCTGTCTGTCTCATTTTCTATCTCTTTCTACGATGAATTACAAATAACCAAATAGTCGCCATTATATTTCAATTAAAAAATGATATATTTATTTTTTGCAATTTTAACTATAAAATTTGAGGATTATAGATTCAAATATATTTAAATCGCTAATCTTCAAATTATATATGATCAACTTGAGGAAGATTTTTTGGAAAAATGTATTTAAATACAAAATAAATTTAATTTATATCTTTCTAGTTGAATTTATAATTTACTTTATATTTTTGAAAAATGTAACTTAAATATAAATTATATCGACTTGATAATTCAAAAAAAATTGATGTTGCTTACAATTTAATTTATTTGGCTGCATAAATTCCTTAGCTACTGTTTTTCCTGGGTATTTTAATTTATCAAAATGAATTTTATTAATATTATTTGTCAAATAAATAAACTAAAATACCAAATAAAAGACGAAGCTAAGGAATTGATATTGCTTACCATTTAATTTTTTAGGCTGCATCAATTTTTAGCTTCATCTTTTCCTTAGTTACTGCTTTTTCTTGGTTTTTACCCTAGCGAAAATGGCGACACCGATCCGACACCAGTCCGACAGTCGGTTTGTGCACTGATCTCATACAAAAACGACACAAAACCGACACACGACTATAAGAATTTCTAAGTCACAAAAATAAATAGTAAGAAGCGTTTAAAAAATAAAATATTATGTCTAAAAATTTCTAAATAATATTTTTATAATTTAAGACACATTAGAATTTTTTTTAAATAATTTTTTTATTGAAAAAACTCAATTCTGTTTATGTATTAAAAGTGAGGTTAGCTGTCAGAATCATCTGTACACGACTGTGAGATTTTACAATTCTCACACAATTCCGACACAATTCCAACACACGACTGTGAGAATTGTAAATCCGACACAATTCCGACACAAATCCGACAGACGTACGACAGTATATTTTTATTTTGTATTTAATATAAAAAAAGAGCATTTTATTAATAAAAATTTTTGTTCAATATTAAAGTTATAATATTTTAATAATTTTAGGCATATTAGATTTTTTTATTCTGAATAAATTTTGATAAAAAAAATAATTGGAATCGTCTGTGAGAATTTGCGATTTGCAAAAATTTTTGTTTAATAATAAAATTATAATCTTTTAATAATTATAGGCATATTAGATTTTTTAATTAGAAAATGATCATTTTTTGGTTTTTTTTTCAAAACTAATACATTTAATCAGTTTCCCACGTATTTGGTATTTTTGTAACTCGAATTCTCACAGACGATTCCAATTATTTATTTTGTCAAAATTTATTCAAAAAAAAAAATCTAATATGCCTAAAATTATTAAAATATTATAACTTCAATATAGAACAAAAATTTTTATTAATAAAATGCTCTTTTTTTATATTAAATACAAAATAAAAATATACTGTCGTACGTCTGTCGGATTTGTGTCCGAATTGTGTCGGATTTACAATTCTCACAGTCGTGTGTCGGAATTGTGTGAGAATTGCAAATTCTCACAGACGATTCCCATTATTAATTTTGTCAAAATTCATTCAAAAAAAAAAAATCTAATATGCCTAAAATTATTAAAATATTATAACTTTAATATTGAACAAAAATTTTTATTAATAAAATGCTCTTTTTTTATATTAAATACAAAATAAAAATATACTGTCGTACGTCTGTCGGATTTGTGTCGGAATTGTGTCGGATTTACAATTCTCACAGTCTTGTGTCGGAATTGTGTGAGAATTGTAAAATCTCACAGTCGTGTACAGATGATTCTGACAGTTAACCTCACTTTTAATACATAAACAGAATTGAGTTTTTTCAATAAAAAAATTATTTAAAAAAAATTCTAATGTGTCTTAAATTATAAAAATATTATTTAGAAATTTTTAGACATAATATTTTATTTTTTAAATGCTTCTTACTATTTATTTTTGTGACTTAGAAATTCTTATAGTCGTGTGTCGGTTTTGTGTCGTTTTTGTATGAGATCAGTGCACAATCCGACTATCGGCATTTTCGCTAGGGTATTCATTCATTTAACAAATAAAGTACATGTAATTTATTTCGAAAAATTATATAAGTATAAATTTATTATTTCATAATTAATGATTGTATTGTATACAAAATATATATCAGAAGGAAAAGCAGTAGCTAAAGAAAAAATAAAGCTAATGAATTGATATTGCTTACCAATTAATTTCTTTGGCTGCATTAATTCCTTAGCTTCATCTTTTTCTTAGCTCCTGCTTTTCTTTGGTGTTTTAACAAATGAAATTAATGCAATTTATTTGAATAATTTAAAATACCAAGTCGCCAAAGAAATTAAATGATAAGCGTTATCAATCCCAATTATTATTATTATTTTAAATTACAGCAGCACGCCGAAGATGTTTATACATATCAAACCCGCGAGTCTAGGGCTTGCGGCCCGGAGCGCTAGTTTCAGTTACACCGTTCAGCTTGAACATCCCAGGTAGGAAGTGACGACGGGCACAAGCCTGGGACAAGCCTGATTACCCGGCTCTCGGGCCTGTGTCGGGCCTGAGACACAAGCCTGTGTCAAGTCTGGAATGTTCACGATGTATTTGCTGGTGTCGGACTAGTGTATCGGGCTTGACACAGGCTTGTGTTCCCAGGCTCGACACAGTCTTGTGTTCCCAGGCTTGACACAGTCTTGTGTTCCCAGGCTTGACACCGGCTTGCAAAAAAAATTATAAAAAAATATAAATAAACAATTATTATTAATTTATTAATTTGACATTATTATTTTTTACGCGATACAATTTGAATTAACGATGATTATATGAACGAAAATAAACGGCGCAACGGGGGATCGATCCTAGGTCTCTCACGTGGAACTCCAATGCTCTATCAAGTCGACCACGGGGGATTCATGAAAGAGTCAGTCAAAATTTTTTATATGAATGAATTTATTCGAGAGTCAATACACAGTCCTTGTAAAAGCCTGGCACGATAGTCAAAACCTAATAATTTTTATTTAAAATGTCTATTTACAATTTATAGATCTAATTAATTTTTTTTTTTTTTTTTAATTGAATATATGCACAAGTCAAGTCCCGTGTGAGGCTTGGTAAAACGGGCTTGACACAAGGCTCGTGTGAGGCCGGGGAAAACAAAAAAAACAGGCTTGACACCGGCTTGAATTATCGAGGCCTGTATGAGGCCGGTTAAAGACAACGGGGACAGTCTTGTGTCAAGCCTGTGTTAACGAGGCTCGTGTGAGGCCGGGGAAAACAAAAAACACAGGCTTGACACCGGCTTGAATTATTGAGGCCTGTGTGAGGCCGGTTACAGGGGACAGTCTTGTGTCAAGCCTGTGTTAACGAGGCTCGTGTAAGGCCGGAGAAAACAATGGGCACAAGCTTGTGTCAAGCCTGTGCTCCCCAGGCTCGATACACGACCCTCGCACAAGCCTGGCACAGTTGTTCAAGCCCGAGAACTCCTACCTGGGATCTGAAAAATAAAGCCTCTTTTAGCTCATTCAGTCCATAATAAAGATATTAGATGTTGGTAATTAGTCAGTTGGCACTATGTCCGATTTGAATACTTCACGTAAATCGACTTTTCCTTAGTTACATATTAAACTATTTTGCTTTTCTCCGGTATAATGTTATGCCACAAGATGAATGATAAATAAGATATATTCATTATGTTTAAGAGTTATAATTTTCGATGATATATTTCTTTTTATTTACTCATATTTTGTAAAAATAAATTTATGACATTATTTATTTCTATTAATTAGCATATTTTAATTTTTTAATTTTTTTAAGGTTTTACCCGCGCATATCTAGAGACCTCTTGCGTATGAAATTTAGAAACATAATATTTCTATGAGTGCGAACGAGATAAAAAAAAAAGGAGAAAATCTTGTTTCTCACTTCCACTTAAGTATTTAGACAAAGACAAAAATTTATTTTTATTTATTGTAAAATAAAAAGGTCTCAAAGCCCTATTAATTTTTATATCAAAAGTTTCCTTATTGTTTCCTCTATCTATACTTAGTTTTTGATAAAGCTAGCCGTATTTTTCGTGAAATGGCTAACCAGGTTTCTAAAAACTCAACCGGGCTCTCCATAAGAACCTATGTATAACCTCCAAAAAAGTAGCCTACTTTATTAATTAATTACTAAGTAATTAGCTACAAGAAAATTATCATAAAATTTGAGCGTGTGTATTACTATTTCATTAAGCTACTTGAAAAATTTCAAGACTCTATCCGTATTTTTGATTTGTGCTGGATATCCCTTAATTCTTGTTATTACGATATTTATCATAATATACGAGTCATCTTCTAACAAAAAATAAAGTTCAATAATTATACCGAATACAATAAAAATCACTAGTAATTTTTTACGTGTTTGTGTCTATCCATCGTCTGAACAATAATCCGTCTTATACTTATATGTAGAAATAGATTACAGACAACAAATAATCAACGGTAAAATCTATTGTAAAAAAATTGGTTCATCTATATACATTGAGTACTCTTATTATGAAATTCCGCTGGTACGAATGAACCAAAAACGATTTTAATCAAATGTATATATAGCTAATTCTACATTTCTATATTAAAACTATTGTTCGTTTAATTGATATAACCGAATAATAATCTATGTATATGATTTTACAACCTCTTTCTGTTTTCAGATTCAATCAGCTAAGCCGATCAATAGCTCTCTGAAGCTGTATTTTTATTGTCCAATTATATACCCAGGAAAAAATCGCGTAGATCTACGTATATCAAATTAGATCTACTTAGATCAAATTAGATCTAACTAGATCTAATAAGATCTAAAAGTAGCAAGATCTACTTATATATGCTTATATATGCTTAATATAAATCTATTGAGATCTAATTATGTCTAACTAGATCGCATAAGATCTAACTAGATATAATCAGATCTAATTATATCGCAAATGCTGCAGGATCGAATAATATATGAGCATATATAATGAGATCTAATTAGATCTCATTAGATCTAAGTATAGATATAATCAGATCTAAGTGAATATAATCTGATCAAATCATATCGAAAATGGAGCAAGATCTAATTATATATAAGCATACATAATTAGATCTGACGAAATCTCATCAAATCTAAGTAGATATAATTAGATCTAAGTAGATATTAGTAACGAAAATTTCAAGAAAAAAAAAATTTTTTTTTTAATCATAGAAATACATTCCAAGGTCTATAAAACTAATACAAATGAAATTTATGTTGAATTGTTTATATCTATAAATATTATTTTATGCATACATAATTTGCCGATCATCAGCCGAATGTCGGTTGATTCTCGGATTGTCATGATAAATATTCAAGTAAAACAAATTTTCGTTGTCTTTAATTATTGCTGCTATGGTTGAGTAGGTAAGGCTCTGGACTCTCATCAAGAAGATATCGTGTTCAAGTCCAGGTGATGGGAAATATTTGTGGTCTAAACCTTTTGGTCCAATAGATCGTTAATTATATAAATAAAAAAATAAAATTGTTTAAACAATTTGAAATTTTTTTTTTTTAAATCAATAAATTTTTGGAATCTCAGTAGATCTACTTAGGTCTCAGTATATCTAATTAGATCTAAGTAGATCTAATTCGATCTACGTAGAACTACGCGATTTTTTCCTGGGTATTCATTTGTTCTATATTTTTTCGCAATGTATTTTCTCCGTTCGAATATATTAACCATTATAGAGTTTCTGAAATTTAATAAAACCCTAGTGATGATTCCATCATGTAACACTTGATTTTTACAATGCTCAGACTGACTTTTTCATTTACGGTGTTTTCTGATTCCTGAGGATTGAGACATGGCGCTGCAGCACCCGTATTCACGGGGCAAAATTGTTCTCATTAGGGCTTTTTTTTCCGCTGATGGCGCTTGACAAAATGTTTTTTATATAGATTTCATATAGAAAGGCTTCACAAACGCCACCATCGGAAAAAAAAACGCCCTAATGAAAACATCCTCTGAATACGGGTGCGGGCCGCGAGCCGAGTCTAGATGGCTCACAAATTTTAACCGTTTTCAACCACCAAGAGACGGAGCCACATACTTGCGCCGATTTATACTACGCATCTTATATCCTTCAATTTTTTTTTCACTTTTTACTATTATTAATTTATTTACAACTAATTTATTATTTTTATCAATTTATTTTGGGATTAATTATTAAAAATTAATAAAATACGGGTTGTATAAAATATATATTGATTTAGTGTTGATTAAATATTATTTATTATTATTATTTTCATCAACTTTGGTAAATATTTTTTCAACAAATGAAAAACGATTCTGGATTTCAAGTTTAGAGGTTATACATTATTTTTGTCAAGGTAAGAAAAAAAACAAAATTTTTAATTGTTATTTGATAATAATATGAATTATTGAATAAATAGTAAAGCTAAATTGTTTTTAAAAATTCAAGGCTAAAAAAAACATCATGGGAAGGTCTGAGTCAGTGGTTTAGAGATACTTTGACCGAGTAACTTTGACAGGCAATGTAAATTAACAACCCTAGTGGAAACATACTGTTTTGAACATCCCTAGTTCTTCCCATTTATATCCGTTTATAATAGTGATGGATTTGTAAGATACAGTCTATGGTCGAATTTCAAGTTTAATACATGACATGTAAATTACTGTAATTTTTGTTATTTATGTTATCAATGTAATTCACTAGATTATAATAGAACTGAAGTTAAACTCTCGCGTCAAAAGTGTCGTTAATCTAACGTGTTCCTTTCTTTGTCGGTACAGTCACGTCAACTACAGGTAAGTTGAGACCAGTGATGGGTAATTCGACGATTTTCGGGGTATCATACAATCATACGTATGATACTACATAAAGTGTATGATAGATGAAACTGCCCTCTTTTTTTATAAAATGAACTAAATGATTTATTAAACTCTCACTCACACCACTGTACACAGCTGTCAAACTGTTTTTTTTTTATTACACGATAAATATTAAATAAATTCATCAACGTGTATAAAAAATTTTATTAGAATTAAAACATTATACGAGAAAATAATTTAACAGTTAATATTTCGACTTCTTTAAAAAATTCTCTCGGGAGTTTGCCTGGAATATATTAAAGTATGCCAATATGATGAAGGAGGTCAACTTGGCAAATAGGTCTCCCGGATTAATATAATACGTTCCTCATAAAGAACGACAGGGAAAATATATTTGTGATATTGAGTGCTGTTAAATTATCCGTGTGATTATAATCTCATAATTGCTGTATTTATTATTTTTTTTTTGCAAGCTAATAAAACTATCTTTTTTCCTGGCATTTCATGATGTTCCTTAGAACCTGTCAAAACGCTCCTTGCCCACATATCATGTCTATTATCTCATTTTTTTATTGTAATTTTTGAGATTATTCAAATAAAATACAAACAATCATTTTTCGTTAGTTGATTTATTAATAAATATTAACAAGTTCTTGAGATTACATATTATATTGGATGTTGACATATTGTTTTTGGGCGCCAAATATGTGTACAATGGCGGTGTATAATGGAGATGTATCATACTGTATGATACAGTGTATGATACTGCTGTATGATACACCGGTATCATACCTACCCAACACTGGTTGAGACTAGTGGAATGTAATGTAACTTCTCATGGAGTTTAACAAGGAGGGTAATCTGTGACGTCACACTGTGTATTGGCATAGGGAGCTGTTGAAGCTCACGGAATGGAGCAAGTCAGTACATTTTTTTGCCAGTGATGACGCTAGTGGGACGAGTGCCTAAAGTCACATGTTGTTTTTGTTTATATTTTTTTTTTTTTTTTGTGTAGCTCAGTTAGAGTATTCCTTCATTATGTAAAAAAATAATACAACTACATAATACATTATTTATTTAACAAGTAAAATTAAAGCAATTTATTTTAATTTACAGTGTCTAAGAAAAAGATAAAGCTAAGGAATTAATGTTGCTTACCATATAATTTCTTTATAATCACATCAATTCTTCAGCTTCATCTTTTTTTTAGCTACTGTTTTCATTTGGTATTTTTTTTATGATTATAAATTATTATACACCTCCATGGTAACTTCTATATCGTTTAGGGTAGTGCACAGTGTTGGGTAGGTATGATACCAGTGTATCATACAGCAGTACCATACACTATATCATACAGTATGATACATCTCCATTATCATACGCCATGCATCATTAGAGTGGGTATAAGCAGAGTGAAGCCATAAATGATTTTTATCTCGGAAGTGACGGAACCCTCTTATACCCACTCCATACGGTGAGCTCGGAAGTGACGAAAACCTCTTATACTCGCTCCATACGGCGAGCACAAAATGTCGGACTAATGGGACCTCAGTGGCTTCACTCTGCTTATACTCACTCTATGCATCATACATTAAGAGTGCCTCTACATTTCACTTTTTAAACTATTTTACTGACGCCATTTTGCCTATCCGCCATTATACACATATTTGGCGCCCAAAAACAATGGGTGCATTCCTTTAATAAAAAATTTTTTTTCGTTTTGCGATTTCGCCCTGTAATACCGGCCAAAATTTTATAGGAAAACGCTGTTTCTTGTAGTGGCAGTACTGGCACATGACATTATTTTTTTTGGCTTCCAAATATTAGATGGATAACTGTTCAATGTTTATATCAAACTGAAATAGATAGAAAATTGACTTGTTGTGATTGTTTGTTATTGTCACATAGGTCGTACCACACATTATCGTAAACTGTAAAGCCTGGAATATTGCATAGAGAAATTTATCACTTTTGTCGTTGTTTCTGTTTCTAGTTTTTAGTCGGTATTACAGGGCAAAATTGCAAAACGAAAAAAAATTTTTTATTAAAGGAATGCACTCAATATGTCAACATCCAACATAATACATATGTAATCTCAAGAATTTATTAATATTCATTAATAAATCAACTAACGGAAAATTATTGTGTGTATTTTATTTGAATAATCTCAAAAACTACAATAAAAAAATGAGATAATAGACATGATATGTGGGCAAGGAGCGTTTTGACAGGTTCTAAGGAACATCATGAAATGCCAGGAAAAAAGATAGTTTTATTAGCTTGCAAAAAAAAAATAATAAATACAGCAATTATGAGATTATAATCAAACGGATAATTTAACAGCACTCAATATCACAAATATATTTTCCCTGTCGTTCTTTATGAGGAACGTATTATATTAATCTCGGAGACCTATTTGCCAAGTTGATCTCTTTCATCATATTAGCATACTTGAATTTATTCCAGGCGAACTCATGAGCCAATTTTTTGAAGAAGTCATAATATTAACTGTTAAATTATTTTCTCGTATAATGTTTTAATTCTAATAAAATTTTTTATACACGTTGATGATCTTATTTATTATTTACCGTGTAATAGAAAAAAACAGTTGGACAGCTGTGTACCGTCGTGTGAGTGAGAGTTTAATAAATCATTTAGTTCATTTTATAAAAAAAGGGGGCACTTTCAACTATCACTTTATGTAGTATGATACATATATGTAATACTCCTATATTGCTAACAAGGCTCGATTCTTTCTTCATGGGCAACGGTGCAGACTCTATCGTCTTCCTTGTCGTGCGCCTACCAAAACGACGCGCGCTTGTGACACTCGGCGAACGTCGGAAGCTCACTCACACTATTTATATCTAACTGTTAAATTTATTTGCATTGGTGCAAACAAAATTTTTTACATTAAATGTAGTAGTGTGAGTGAGCTTCCGACGTTAGGTGCTTTCTTTTGGGTGTTTATTTTTTTTCCTGTTTATTTTCGCGCTTGCGCAGTTGAATGCGCAGTCGGCAAAAAGTCAGATTGCAACAGCGTAGCACATAAGGAGCTGGATCAGCCATGTTTTAATTCTTATTTTTTAAGAATTATTTGTTTCGACGCCACTGCTCTCTCCTCAATTTTGCATGACATACGCATGTGCATGATCATGCGCATTAAAGTGAAAAAAAATAAACACCCAAAAAAAAGCACCTTTTCTCCGAGTGTCACATGCGTGTGTCGTTTCGGTAGGCGCACGACAAGGAAGACGATACAGTCTGCACCGTAGCCCATGCAGGAAATCCACTTATTGTAGAGATAGGACGTTAGCAATATAGGAGTATTACATATATGGTATGATACGTATGATTGTATGATACCCCGAAAATCGTCGAATTACCCATCACTGGTAGTGCAGTACTAGTTTGTATATACGTTGACTGTACAAGATTCGATGTAAGCATGCTTGAGTGAGAAGGAAACACCACTTTATACCGCTATCTCTGAGGTGCTATTCTTGGTCCCGTACTGCGGGAGTTATTGCGGCACCCGTATTCACAGGGCATTACAATTTAGGGCTTTTTTCCTCCACTGGCAGCGCTTGTGAGCTTTTGTATGTGAAATCTATGTAAAAAAAATTTGACAAGCGCCATCAGTGGCCAAAGAAAGCCCTAAATTGTATAAAATTCCTAGAATATGGCCGTATCATTAGTATTATACTTAGGGTTTTTCATCCACCGGTGGCGCTTGTGGAGCTTTTATATGTAAAATCTATATAAAAAAAATTTTATAAGCGCCATCAGTGGCAAAAAGAAGCCCTAAATTGTATAAAATTTGCCCTGAGAATACGGGTGCCGGTGCAGGTCCCTCAATAACGATTCGCCGACAAGAAATATTAGTCGCGATAGAAAAACATGAAGGCGCTTTTTGTTGCTTTCATGTAAATTTGGCTTGCGGCCTGCAGCGCCATGTCTCAATCCTCGGGAATCAGAAAACACCGTAAATGAAAAAGTCTTTCTGACATAGTATTGCGATTCCATCTATTGTGAGCTAGAACAAGTTGCCGCCGTAATGTTTTAGCCGACTAGCGGATCTTTCCAAATTCCGAAGTGTAAGCTCTTAAAGCCCGAACTCTTAAAAATAGAAATTATTAATTAACGTTTATAATTATCATTCATAAATTAGATTAGGACGAATTTAGAGATTTCGAATATTGTTGTTTGCATTATATTGAAAATGATAAACATTTTTTTGCCGTTTACTGAATTCTACTAAAAAAAAATATATGTTTCATGTGAGTTGATAATATTTACTAAAAATATTATTAGATAAAAGTATAATTTTTTTTTGTTCATATATTTGGAAAATATATGATATTATCACACTAAACTTTTGATTCTCTTAATACGAGTTGGTGATAAAAGCGAATTTTATTCTACAACTTTTTATCATTTTAATAAATATTGATAAAGAATTAAATGCCACTTTATAAACGATAATAAAATAGAATTCTGAATTTGCACTTACAACCAAATAGTTATGTGTCCACAAATATTGTTTCAATAAAATTAATATTCTATTTCTACACCAATTTTCGAAAATAGGAAGCTGTTATTTTTGTGCACAATCAAAAAAAGTTAATCCGAATAAACAATTCTATAAAATTGCTATGGAACTTTTTAAGCATCGTATAATTGTACCTTAGGCCTATTGTATTGTTACACCAATTTCATAGTCATACGACAGTGAAAATCATCTGTCACCCTGAGTCGTTAAAGTTTTCAATCTTAAGAATAAACAATAGTCAAAAGTGAAAGTAATATAATCAGATTTTTGACCGCTCGTGTGCATGCAACGTTAATACAACTATGTAAATAATGGTTTTTAATTAAACGGTTCTCTACAAAATCCAAAATGTGAAAATCCTGATTCATCCGCCGTATAATTTATCACCCAAAAAATACCGTCGATAAGGCAGAAATTTTAGGCGTACAGTTTTTCTACGATTATTATTATTATTATTATTGTTGTTGTTATTATTATTATCCAGAGCCTTAAATTGTTAATAAAAAATTTTCGATGTTATAATCGATGTAACTAAAAAAAAAAAAAAAAACAACAACAACAATAACAACATTGATGTATGTATTTTGACAACATATTTTGAGGTTATGTCTATAAATTTTAAATAAATTTGAATGGTGTACAGGGCCCTATTTATCGATTAATTTTGCGGATGAATCAGGATTTCTACACTCAGAGAAGGATAAGTTAACAGTTAACATACCAATATGTTTACATTAAACATACAAAAGTTATATATATACATACAAAGATATATATATTAACAATAAACATAGATATCTTAACTGTTAACATACGTATGTTTATACGTATCTTTACGCGGCCAAATATTTTGATGCGCCAGTCTACTTCTTGTCATCTTTTTTTTTTGACATTATATTGTGATACTATTCTAATTGTAATATAATATAATATGTACTCGTGGTGTCATAAATTTATTTAAATTTAGTTTTTTTGTAAATTCATTCTTAATTTTACATTCAATTTTCATATTTACATACGTAAATGTCTTCAACTATCAGTCTAACCTTCAAATTGTGTCAATTACAGATATCTTAATAGTTAACATACGCGTATTAACTATTAAGATACGTATGTTTAATGTTAATATATATATCTTTGATGTAAACTTATCAGCCACCACCCATTTTAACATGGCATATGTTAACATTAAACAGGATATGTTAACTGTGAACATATCCTTCTCTGTGTGTAGTATTTCGTTTTAATAACAAATGCAAATATGAGCATTGTAAAAATCTAGTGTTACATAATTATGATGGAGTCATCACTAGGGTTTTATTAAATTTCAGAAACTCTATAATGGTTAATATATTCGAACGGAGAAAATACATTGCGAAAAATATAGAACAAATGAATATATGATTAGACAATAAAAATACAACTTCAGAAAGCTATTGATCGGCATAGCTGATTGAATCTGAAAACAGAAAGAGGTTGTAAAATAATATACATAGATTATTATTCGGCTATATCAATTAAACGGACAATAATTTTAATATCGAAAAATAGAATTAGCTATATATACATATGATTAAAATCGTTTTTGGCTTATTCGTACTAGCGGAATTTGATAATAAGTGTACTCTATGTATATAGATGAATTAATTTTTTTACGATAGATTTTACCGTTGATTATTTGTTGTCTGTAATCTATTTCTACATATAAATATAAGACGGATTTTTTTTCAGACGATGAATAGACACAAACTCATAGACACAAACTCGTAAAAAATTTCTAGTGATTTTTATCGTATTCGGTATAGTTATTGAACATTATTTTTCGTTAAAAGGTGACTCATATATTATGATAAATATCGTAATAACATGAATTTAAAAAATTAAAAAATTAAAATATGCTAATTAATAGAAATACATAGTGTCATAAATTTATTATTACAAAATATGAGAAAATAAAAAAAAATATATCATCGAAAATTATAACTCTTAAACATAATAAATATATCTTATTTATCATTCATCTTGTGGCATAACATTATATCGGATAAAAGCAAAATAGTTTAATATGTAACTAGGAAAAGTCGATTTACGTAAAGTATTCAAGTCGGACATAGTGCCAACTGGATATTTACCGCCATTCAATATCCCTATTACGGACTAAATGAGCTTAAAGAGACTTTATTTTTCGGATGTCCACCCTGAACGCTGTATCCGAAACTAGCACTCCGGGCCGCAAGCCGTAAATTTTACCTTATTTTTGCATTTTGCATACCACTTTGGCAGCTTCACATGAAAGCAACAACAAGCGCCTTCATCTTTTTCTAACGCGACTAAAATTTCTTGTCGGCGACCCGCAATATTTCCCGCAATACGGGACCAAGAATAGCACCCCTGGGGACACGTCCGTGCATTGGCAAAACATCTCTTATTAGTGTGAATAACATTTTTTGAAATGCTTCCGAAACTAATAATCCTCTCTTCATAATTTTTTTTTCTAATCATTTTACCAAGTATTTCTTGTACTTCTAATCAATTTTGATATTCAATATACCGACTGTCCCATTTTAATATATCAATGGATTTTTTTCGAAAAATATAGCTTAAATTGTGAAATGTTTCAAGTAAAAGTTGTAGGGTTTGGAGGGGGGCGGAGGAAATAAAAAAACAAAAATTCGAAAAATCCAAAATGGCGGAGTTTCCGGTATAAACATAGTTTTTTTAAATAGATACTGCATTTTTTTTTGCACCAAAACGTTTTCTACATCAAAACTAACACTTTTTATTTAAAAAATTTTTCGATAAAATCACTTTTTTTTCGGGCCGATTTTATCTGTTAATGGTTTTTCCTGAAAAAATATGGATTTGATTAAAAAATGTTATTTAGAAAAAGTGTAGCGCTCAAAAAGACAAAAACAAAAAAAAAAAAAAAATTTTTTTTAATTTAAAAATGGCGGAGTTTCCGGCATGAACATTTTTTTTTTCGAGGTTAGGTGTAATTTTTTTTTATTGAAAAATTGTTCACATCAAGGCTAACACTTTTTCTGAAGAAAATTTTCCGGAAAAATCGATTTTTTTTTCAAAACTTTGTTCATGCTTATAACTTTGCCATTTTTAATTTTTTTCGGAAGTTTTTTTTTTTTTTCGTTTTCGTCTTTCTGGGCGCTACAACTTTTCTGAATATCATTTTTTAATTAAAGCCATATTTTTTCAGGAAAATCCATAAACAGATAAAATCGGCCCGAAAAAAATGATAACTTGCTTCAATTATATAGTAGAAAATAAAAGTGTGTGTTAGCTGTATGCACAGGGAAGTTAAAATTCTTTTGCATTTCGTCGTTGTTTGAATACATTCTAAACTAGCACTCTTTTTTTTGTTATACGAGACTGAGATTTGTTTATTTATTTTTATATATATGTACAGATAAATGAAAAAAGACGCATTGATACAATAACGGACTTAAAGTACCTATATAAATACATATCTAATTATTATGATAAAAAACATACGAAAAAACGTAACTATTCCCAAACATATGACATCGACATTCAAGTTAAATAAAAGCGACCGCGCAAGTGGGCGCTCAGTCTCGTATAACAAAAAAAGAGTGCTAGTTTAGAATGTATTCAAACAACGACGAAATGCAAAAGAATTTTAACTTCCCTGTGCATACGGCTAACATGCACTTTTTTTTTCTACTATATATTTGAAGCAAGTCATCAGGGTCAAATATCGAATTTTCATCACTGTTTTTACAACTATACAAGTTTTAGCATTAACAGCTGAAATGCTGTTGTTATTCATTTTTGAAGTGAAACTTCTTTAGAATGGGCAGTAAAAAAAAAAAAAAAACAAAAGATGGATGCAACGAAAGTAACGGTATGAAGTTAAGTAATTTTAAATTATTTTTTATCTTGTTTTATTTATTTATTCCCTTGACAACGATACAAAAAAATTTGTTTAAAATTTGTTTCAAAATTTTAGTTTTATGAAAGATTCAAGAGACAAAGGTGAATATTAAGGTTAAAACTTTTATTATATACAATATATAATTTATTATGTTATTTTTGATCAAATAACTCAAAAATGTCTCCAAAAAACTATAAAATTAAAAAAAAAAAATTCTGATATTTAATTTTTTTTCTCGAAAACCGTTATTGAGAGAGAAAAAAACCCCTAATGCCGTCACTAGATTTTTTTTAAGGCACATAATTTGAGCCTAATACGAACTCCCTATCTTGATTATAACAAAAGTTATGGCTCGCCGAAAAAAAACTTAAAAACGGCGCAATGAATAACTCAACGCGAAATCAAAAGAGAGACTTCGTATAAGGCTTATATTATGCGTCTCAAAAAACTCTATCGCCCGCATAATGGGTTTTTTCCCCTATCTATAATAGTTTTTGAGAAAAAAAAAAAAACCTTCAAAATTTGACAAAAAATTCGGATATTTAATTTTTTTGCTCGAAAACTCTTATTGGGAGAAAAAAAAATCCGTAATGCCGTCACTAGATTTTTTTAGGCGCATAATTTGAGCCTAATACGAACTCTCTATCTTGATTATAACAAAAGTTATGGCTTGCCGAAAAAAAAATAAAAAAAACGGACCAAACATGTCATCATAGAGTTGAAATAAAATGTTTATAAGGCTCTAAAAAAGCTTTGAAAAACTCTATTGCCTTTCTTTTAAATATGAATAATGTTTTCGTTAATTCACGGTTAAAATATGTCTAAGCAATAAAAATAACAATGGCCCTAGCCGGAGTATTGAAAATTTTTAATTTTCAACGGGTAACGCTGGCCACATGCCCCAACAAATGTTACCAGGTCTTTTTTTGGAAGTATCGGAATTCAGGCCCGTGGCACCCCGAGGTGCCCCCCATGGCGGCTTATTGGCAGTTATGGATTTTTCTACTATTCGTAATTTTATTTTATTTTATGCAGTTTTGGCTTCAAAATACGGGACTTAGTTTTTTTTCGTGAACTTTCTGGAATTAGGAAAAAAACTAAGTTTAACTATGGAATTTCCCTTCACATTTTACTTGAAGACTTGAGACTTTTTTTCCGTGAAGAGCAAAATTTTTTACTTATCCGCGAGATTTTTTACTTAGCTGTAATTGTAGCCGAACAATCAATATCTACATTATTTTATTTAGCTAGACTTTTTACTCAGCTAGGTTTTTTACTTAGCTAAACTTTTTTACTGAGCTAATTTTTTACTTAGCTGTAATTGTAGCGAAACAATCAATATCTACATTATTTTAATTAGCTAGATTTTTTACTTGGCTAGATTTTTTACGTAGCTAAATTTTTTCACTCAGCTAAATTTTTTACTTAGCTGTAATTGTAGCCAAACAATCAATATCTACATTATTTCACATAGCTAAATTTTTTTACTTACCTGTAATTGTAGCCAAACAATCAATATCTACATGATTTTACTTAGCTAAATTTTTTACTTAGCTGTAATTAAAGCCAAACAATCAATATCTACATTATTTCACTTAGCTAGATTTTTTACTTAGCTAAATTTTTTTACTTAGCAAAATTTTTTTACTTAGCTGTAATTGTAGCCAAACAATCAATATCTACATCTTTTACTTAGCTAGATTTTTTGCTTAGCTCAATTTTCTATTTAGCTGTAGTTGTAGCTAAACAATCAATATCTACATTATTTTACTTAGCTACATTTTTTCTAAGTCCAGAAAATTTCACGAAAAAAAACCCCTTATTTTGGAGCCAAAACTAGATAAAATAAAATAAAAATACGAATAGTAGAAAAGGCAATAATACACAATAAGCCGCCATGGAGAGCACCATGGGTGTCACGGGCCTGAATTCCGGTGCGTCCCTTTTTTTTTTGAAGAGATAGCTACTAAATTAAAATCAAATTTATTTTCATTATAATTTGTATTAATTTTATTTATATTTTTCAGGCTGTAACATGTGAGATTACGAGGCTGAAATTGACTCAATATTCAATAATATTGAAAGCTTAAGTCATCTGAAGTTGATGTATCGGGAAAATATTAAAAGATATCATCCCGACAAAAATCCTGAAGATAAAAGCAACTGAAAAAACTCAGTATTTCATGAATATATATACATAAAATAAAAAGTATACATAAAATAGTGATAGAAGTGTTCGGCTGACTAGTTGTTCAATAAATAAATATTTATATAAAATTATATTCTGTGTTAAGTTTTTTAATTAGAATTTCATTTACATAGAACCTTTATATTATAACTAATTAATAAATTTAAAAATTTCTATCATAATTGTTAATGACTGAATGAACATAATAGTTCACTCGGAATGAGAGCGAATAAGACAACTAGTCAAAAATATATTAATGCAACGAGAGATCTTCCAATTACTATTTATTAGAATTATTAAAGGAGTTTCACTTCCCTGTGCGTACAATAACACACATCTTTTTTTTTTTATTTAGGTTTTATATTGTGACTTTTTGTTATTGTCATTAGTCACAAAAAATGCAGTCATGGGTAATTTGACGATTTTTGAGGTTTCATACGTACAATACTACATCAATCGTAGGATAATTAGAATTTGTAGTTGAACCGTTTTTCCGGAAAAATTAATTTTCTTAAAGAATACCTTAATAAAATATTGCATAACTTTTTTATTTACAGACCAAAATTCAAACTAAAATATCGGATAGATGCAGAAACATCCTAGCTAATTTGCAGTCAAAAAATTAGAATTTGTAGTTGAACCGTTTATCCGGAAAAATTAATTCTCTTATATAATATCTTAATAAAATATTGCGTAACTTTTTTATTTATAGACCGGAATTATAACTAAAATATCAGATAGATACGGGAACATCCTAGTTAACTTGTAGTGAATAAATTAGAATTTGTAGTTGAACCGTTTTTCCGGAAAAATTAATTCTATCATATAATAAAAAAATTACGCAATATTTTATTAAGGTGTTATATGAGAGAATTAATTTTTGTGAAAAAACAGTTCAACTACAAATTCGAATTTCTTCACTACAAATCAGCTAGGATGTTTCTGTATCTATCTGATATTTTAGTTTGAATTTTGGTCTATAAATAAAAAAGTTACGCAATATTTTATTAAGGTATTATCTGAGAGAAGTAATTTTTCCGGAAAAACGGTTCAACTACAAATTCTAATTTCTTCACTACAAGTTAGCTAAGATGTTTCCGTATCTTTTTGATAATTTATTTATAATTTTGGTCTATAAATAAAAAAGTTATGCAATATTTTATTAAGGTATTCTTTAAGAAAATTAATTTTCCCGGAAAAACAGTTCAACTACAAATTCTAATTTCTTCACTACAAATTAGGTAGGATGTTCCCGTACCTTTTCGATATTTTAGTCTAAATTTTTATCTATAAATAAAAAAGTTATTAAGATTTTAATATTTTGGAGTAAAAAAAAAAAATTTTCTTCACTTTTTTGACCTTTTTTTTTTTTGGGAAACTGGTTTAGTAAAAGTTTATTTATATTCTTCACGAGTTTCTCTTTATTTATTATACTTGTAATTTTTTTTTTATTATAAACAGAATAGTTATGCAATTTTAATATGATTATTGCTCCAAAAAAAAAAATTATTTTTTTTTGTCATCATTTTCCAACTTAAAATTAAAATTCGTTCACTACAAATTACTACAAATTCTAAGAAAGCTATTTGACTTATTTATGACTATTTTTTTTTAATTTTTTACGAAAGTACATTTTAACTCTTTCTCTATCCTTAATTTTTGAACTACAAATTAAACCCTTTTCACTACAAATTACTACAAATTCTAACGAACGTATTGGTCCTAATTTCATCGCTCTAAGTCAATTTTTGAAGAAAGTACCTTCTAACCCTTTCTCCACCCTTAATTTTTGAACTACAAATTAAACCCTTTGCACTACAAATTACTACAAATTAAGACTTTTAAAATGAACCTTACTAGAAGTTTCTACGATAAAGTGGGGTGCTAAGTTCACGCAGCTGGCAGAGTTAGTAGGTGCTTTCCAAGAAGACTAGAGACCAGGAGAGTCAACTCCCTGTAGTGGGGGATAGGCTGGATGGGACCAAAAACGTCGTAAACTTTTACACAGGGGCAGGCTTTATAAAAACGCCGTTTCAGCGCTGTTGTCGACCCACGAACCACGCACACATGTATTGAATATAATACATATACTTAATAAATTAACAGTCTATTTAAATTAATTCCTTAATCACTTGCCACCAATATTTTTATTTATCATAAAAAATATGATATAGACTACAAATTAAATTATTTGGCTGAATCAATTATTTTATCATTTATAAATTATTATATATGATAAATCAAAATATTGGTGGCAAATAATTGAAGAATCAATTTAGACTGTTAATTTATTTATTTGGTTCCATCCTTTTCTTAGAAAATATTTTCCATAATTAATCGATTAAATAGCTATTAGAAAATGTATCTAAGGGAAAGATGTGGCCAAATAAATTTATATGTTGTCTAGATTAATTTCTTGGCAACATTTTCTATAATAAATTAAAATATTTGTGGCGAATAGTTGAGCAATTTTTTTAGACTACGAAATAATTTATTTAGCTACATCCTTCTTTTAGCAAGAATTATTACATACAATCAATTAATTGTATAAATTTGGATAACAAACTTGTGGCGTATTTTGATATCAAATTGATATACGTAAAATAGAACAAATCAGCATTAAAATATCAACAACAATTGTGAACAATTTTTGTTCGCGAGACGCCGAAAGCGCCTCTCTGTGGCCAAATGTACAAGCCTTATTTCACGACATATTTTGTTCCATTCCCAATGTACATAGTTGACTCTCCTGGTTTCTAGTCTTCTTGGTGCTTTCTTTTGGGTGTTTATTTTTTTTCCTATTTATTTTTGTGCATGCGTAGTTGAATGCGCAGTCAGCGAAAAGTCAGTTTGCAACAACGTAGTACATGAGGGACTGGATCAGCTATGTTTTAATACTTATTTTTGAAGAATTGTTTGTTTGGCGCCACTGAACTCTCATGTTTATATAATATGGGCATGTGTATGAATTTAAAAAAAAATAAACACCCAAAAGAAAGCACTTAGCAGGGATATCTTGTATAAGTTTATACCTCAATTAGCAATGGCGCCACTGAACTCTCATGTTTATATAATATGGGCATGTGTATGAATTTAAAAAAAAATAAACACCCAAAAGAAAGCACTTAGCAGGGATATCTTGTATAAGTTTATACCTCACTATAACCCCGTTCGTTCGTAATGGCCGAAGTTAGTGGTTACTTAACCCTGGCATATAAACAAATCCAAATTATTTTATCATGTATACCCTTTGGTACACCTGAAACAAATTTTATCTTTCTGGCAAGTTTTTACAATAAAAAATCGCTTGTTTTTATTATTAAAAAAAATAAGACACTGATTTAAATTCGTTTATATGCCAGCTGGGTTAAGCAAACAATAACTTCTGCCATTACGAAAGGACGGGGTTATAGTTTGGTGTTATCTTGACTCTACTAACCCTAACCCTGCCAAATTGCCATTACAAACGGGCCCCTGCCGATTTGCCTGAATTTGCTATAGAAATAAAAAAATTTGCCTGATAATAGTTTAATTGTTATTAATTATTGAAAATGAATGTGGAAGTTAGCCGAAACAAAAATTCTAATTAATTATCACAAGTTTTTTTTATCGTTAATTTGTCGAGTTCAATTTGCTGGATTCAAATTTTATTGCCTCGTTATTTGCCTGATGATTGTTAATTAATTAAAATAATAATAAAAAGATGTAAATTCATAACCAAGAAGATTAGAAAATTAATTTATTTCTAGTCTTCTTGTTTATAACCAAGAAAGAGCAAGTGCGCTTGTGCGTACTTTATCAGCTGTCACGAGTATGAGTATTACTATTATACGGAAGCCGGGTAGGGACATTGAGTGCTTACGTGCACCCCAAGAAGACTAGAAATACAGGAGAACTTACTCCCTATCTCGCCTGTATATAAAAACCGTATCGCTATATGGTCGTCGCAAAATTGAGGGGCGCTAGTAGTACCACGGTAACGTGCGCGACTTGTATCGCTTTTTTTTTACAATGCGCACAATACAAACATACTCTAACAAACATATTAGATGCTTTCTTTTGTGTATTTATTTTTTTTCCTATTTATTTTTGCGCATGCGCAGTTGAATGCGCAATCAGCGAAAAGTCAGTTTGCAACAGCGTAGCACATAAGAGTCTGGATCAGCTATATGTCAATTCTTATTTTCCAAGAATTATTCGTTCTACGCAAGAAGACTAGAAATACAGGAGGACTTACTCCCTATCTCGCCTGTATATGAAAACCGTTCCGCTATATGGTCGCCGCATAATTGAGGGGCGCTAGTAGTACCATGGTAACGTGCGCGACTTGTATCGCTTTTTTTTACAATGCGCACAATACAAACATACTCTGACAAACATCATGCTCTATTAGTGTTTGTTAGAGTATGTTTGTATTGTGCGCAGTGTAAAAAAAAAGCGATACAAGTCGCGCACGTTACCATGGTACTACTAGCGCCCCTCAATTATGCGGCGACCATATAGCGGAACGGTTTTTTGAGGCAAGTTCGTCCTCCTGTATTTCTAGTCTTCTTGGTTCTACGCCACTGCTCTTTCCTTATGTTTGCATAATATGCGCATGTGCATGATCATGCGCATTAAAGTGAAAAAAAATGAATACACAAAAGAAAGCACCTCATGTGTATAATGCTCTATTAGTGTTTGTCAGAGTATGTTTGTATTGTGCGCATTGTAAAAAAAAGCGATACAAGTCGCGCACGTTACCGTGGTACTACTAGCGCCCCTCAATTATGCGGCGACCGTATAGCGATACGGTTTTTTGAGGCAAGTTCGTCCTCCTGTATTTCTAGTCTTCTTGGTGCACCCGTATTCACAGGGCAAATTTTATACAATTTAGGGCTTCTTTTGGTCACTGATGGCGCTTATAAAATTTTTTTTATATAGATTTCACATACAAAAGCTCACAAGCGCTGCCAGTGGAGAAAAATTAGTAATTATTAGTATTACTATTATGACATATTTTATATACTTGCAATATTGTTCCGTTTTGTATTTTTCCTTTCTTCTCTAGAATAAATTAATAATTTGAATTTAAGTGAAGGATCATTTTATTTGGCTTGAATGAATATGATAAATGAATTTAATCTAAATTATTTATAAAAATATTGTGTTTAAACATTATTGCTATTTCTGAATATAATTGCTCTATTTCTTTGATCGTAAATTTTATAAATTTCTTTGTCTTTATATTTTCATATAAATAACATGTGGTAGAACTTCAGTAGTATTTAGTACGCTTTTCATCATTGCTTGTTGAGAATCGCATTATTGCCAATATGATTTTGAATAATTCATCCTACGACAATATGCGATGAAAAGAATTTTGTATTGCACGTAATACTCCATCTAATCTAGAATAGAAAACTAATCAATTGTTTCAAAAATTCAAGCGACATATAAAAGGTATGTTCTTTCACTTTTCACACAGAGCGTATGCACGGAGCGTATGCATTGCATACTATGCAAGGAAGCACTAGAGTCACGCGGTCATTTAATGAAACTTTAGTAACTAAAATTTACCAAAACATTCGTTATTTTCAGTAACTGTGTTTATTTTGTTAAATTGATATTTTTTTCTCAGACGCAAGAACAAATTAACAATTAATAACAATAAAAGAGAGCGAAAGAATTGGAAAAAATAAATAACAATAAATAAATAGTAAATTTTAGTTACTGAAGTTTCTTTAAATGACCGCAAAACTCTAGCGCCTCTGTGCGTAAGCTCGGTGTGAAAAGTGAACGAACACACCTAAAATATGTCATAATAGTACACGTAGCAACAGTGCCGTAACAAGGAATTTTTGCGCCTTGGGCAAAATTATATTTTGCGCCTTGGGCAAAATTATATTTTGCGCCCTATTTTTATTGATATAATATTGTTCCGGGCCGAACCACATGTCTGTCGGTCCCAGACTGACCAGATTTAATTCTTTTTATTTTTTAAACAAAATACAATAAGTTGATAAGTTTTAAACATTACGATGTTTTTTATGGCTACTTCGTGAAACGACAAACTTTAGAATAACATATGACTAACAATTTGATTTTATATTTTTTCTAAAATACTTTAAACAACGATTTAATTTATGTACTTTTTAATAGCTTTTTAGAAAAAGCTGGTCAACTAATGCATAGATTTTTTGAGTAAAAATCACGTAACAAATAAAACCATAAACTCAAGTTTCTCTTTGGTAATATTATAACATATTTTTTAAAACATTATTTGTCAAGAATTAGAGAAAATCTCACATCTGTCAAACAACTGCACTAACGTATTTTCGATACACAGAATGATCGTAAAATCGACAATAAAAAAGTAAATTTATAACTTTTTAAAATAAACTAAATTCATGAAAACGTCTTGGACTTTCCGGTCGTAAAATCTATATTTTTTGTTTACACATGGTATTTTTTATGTCACCCTTTGGACCACACAAGGCCCAATTTTATGTCTAAAAATTCCACCACCTACACCTAGTTTTTATCCTCTCTTGAACTAATTTTTGACCAATTAAAACTAATTTTTTAACTAAGTACACACCCATTTTTTGGACTTAACAATTTTTAACAAACTGAGAAATCAGTTGCTCTTCAACACTCGTTTACGTAACATCTCTAATTAATATTCATTCGCGTACAACGGGATTTTTTTATACTTACAATATAAAATAGTAGTGTCTGTCCATGATAACACTTTTTAGAGTCAACTCAATATACAATATACAATACAATTAATTATAATTTTAGTGAAATAATAAAGTGAATATATTAATAGAATTTAGGCCACAGTGTTTGGATTTATTTAAAGTGTTATTCCTATTATTTCAATTTACAACCTATCCTCCACATCCTTTGATAGCCCTGTATCAAACTCAAGGCCTTATAACCCTTGTGAAATTATCGTGGTATATTTGGATACGTGGTGCGATACAAATATATAAAAAAGACATCATTTGTTAGGTGTATTTAACAATAATAAATATAACAAGCAAAACCGCCAGAATATATTGAAATTATTTTTTTTTTTTACATAAAAATTGTTGTGAATAATAATATTAAAGACATGAAGAATGAATCATTACAAAAAAAAGTGAATGTTTCATCTATGATGTTATAGTCTGAAGCAATTTTCAATGATTTTATTCTATTATTATTGCAGAGCAAATTATCTAGATGAAATGATATTTGTTAAATTCCTAAATATATTAATTCCTAGTCTAAGTTAATTCCTTAGCAATATTTCCTATCATAAATTGGAATTATTGTCTAAAATAGCTAAAGAATTTGTTAAGACTAGGAAATAATATATTTGGTTATACATTCTTTCCTCAGCAATATTTGCCAATAGCTTTTTTATTAATTAATTATGGCAAAGGTTTCTAAGGAAAGGATGTAACCAAATAAATTAATTTGAAGTCTAGATTAATTTCTCAGCAATATTTTTTATATTAAATAAAAATTTCTGTGTCAAATGGCTGAGGAATAAATCTAGAATAATAGTCAATTTATTTTGTTACATTCTTTCCCTTAGCAACATTTGCCATAATTAATTCATTGAAAAGCTATTAAAAAATATTGCTAAAGAAAGGATGTAACCAAATAAATTAATTGAAAATCCAGATCAATTCCTCAGCCATTTGGCACAATAGGTTTAATTTAATATAGAAAATATTGCTGGGAATTAATCTGGACTGAGAATTAATTTATTTGGTTACATTATTCCCTTAGCAACATTTGCCAATAGCTTTTTAATAAAATAATTACAGCAAAATTAGAAGAGGAAAGTATGTAACCAAATAAATTAATTTATAATCTGGATTATTTCCCCAGCATTATTTTATGTATCAAATCAAAATTATTGTGTCAAACGGCTGTGGAATTAATCTAGATTATAAATCATTTTATTTGGTTACATCCTTTCCTTAGCAACATTTGCCAACAGCTTTTTCAGTAATCAATTGTGGGAAATGTTGATAAGAAAAGGATGTGACCAAATAAATAAATTCGTAATCTGAATTAATTTCTCAGCCATTTGCCATAATCATCTTGAAAATTAATTTTGAAAAAATTAAAAATTAAAAATTAAAAAGATCTGGTAACGTGTGTTGGGGCTGGTGGCCCGCGTTACCCATTGAAAATTGAAAATTTTCAATACTCCGGCTAGGGCCATTGCGTGGCCGTGTTACGCGATTTTGTAAATAAAATTTTTTTCAATAAATTTTTCAAAATGCTTACGTTCTATAATGGCTATTGCTGCTCGACATTAAATACTAAAAAATAAAGAAAATAGACAAATAACTTCCAAAATTATAAATTCATTTAAAACTTTTTTATTTAGTTTTCCAATCGTTAAAAAATATTTTATTAGTTTTAAAATGTTTGTTAATATATGTACAACAATACCATAAGAAAAAAAAAAAATAAATAAAAAGCAACAAGTACATAAATATTTATATATTAATTTTTTTTTTTTTTTGTAACGATTGAGTTTTCGATTTCCGGTCTTCATCAGTTTTACTGTTGTTATTACTTAGAATCATTCCTTATATTAAAATGACGATATCAAATCCTGAAGATGAAGAATTTATCCTGTTTTTAGTGCTAATGAATAATATTTTTTTGAAAAAAAAAAAAGAAAAAATATTAGGCTTTAATTCAGCGTCATTTAAAACTCTATCACGGTCTAACAGATCCAACTCGTTATTAATTTTTTTTTTCCAAGTAAAATACATCAAAATCGAAAAATGAAAAAAAAAAAAACCTTCATTTTTTTTTTTTCCTTAAAAATTATAAATCATAGAAAAATAATTTTATATACAAGTGATGAGTATTTGAAAGACGTATCTTTCGGGCCCTACATAAAGTCGCTGCGATTATTTTATCGAGAGTTATCGATTGAGTAACGTTACGCTAACCATGTAATAACAACGGGAACCTCGATAACTCTTGATAGAATTGTCGTAGGGTTTTCGTATATAGCTTAAAGAATGCGTCTTTTGAATACCATATATTTTTCTACGAAATTTTTTTTTTTTGAATTATAGTTTTCGAGAAAAAAAAAAAAACTGTTTTTTTCGATTTTTATTAGTTTTTTTTTTTTCACTAAAAAGTATAAATAATTAAAAAGTAATTTTGTAGGTGGGTGGAAGGTATTGGATAGACGCTTCCTGGAAGCCTAACATAACCTTGCTACGATTATGCTATCCAGAGATATCATGTAATATCGTGTGAAAATCGAATAGCGAAAAAACTATAAATTTGATAACTCTCGATAGAATTATCGGAAAGACTTCATTCTAGGCTTAAAAGAAGCGTCTTCAAAAACTCTAGAGCCGCGTTTAAGAACCACTCTCCTAGGCATTATTGTTTTTCGCAAAAATAATAAAAAATAAAACAAGAAATTTTTTTTTTTTTTTTTTTCTCAAAAACTATTTTGCCTGGAGGGATAGTTTTTCGATGCGGTTCTAGAGTTTTTAAAAACGCTTTTTTTGAGTCTAAGATGAAGTCTCTACCATGATCCTATCGAGAGTTATCGAATTTATAATTTTTGCAATATGACGTTTTTACACGATATCGTCTCAATAACATAATCCTAGGGAGGTTATGTTAGGCCTAAAAGAAGCGTAATTTCAATACCTTTTACCTACCTACAAAATTACTTTTTAGTTATTTATACTTTTTGGTGAAAAAAAAAAAAACTAAAAATCGAAAAAAACAGTTTTTTTTTTTTTTCTCGAAAACTATAACTGAAAAAAAAAAAATTTTGTAGAAAAATATATGGTATTCGAAAGACGCATTTTTTAAGCTATATACGAAAACTCTACGACAATTCTATCAAGAGTTATCGAGGTTCCCGTTTTTAAGAATTCCCTAAAATTGCCTTAAAATCGTCATTAATGCATCTATTCCTGCCCAAAAATATCTTTTATGAACTTATTCTTATACAGCTGAATCTCTGGAAGAAAAAACATTACATGATTGTCAGTCTAACTTCATTACCCGTGTAGGAGACTACAACACGGCCATGCAACGGCCGATGCATGGCGAAATTTTGCCATTAATGGGCCACTCATACGCCAGGCCTGGCGCGTTACACCATTCTAATATTGGCCCATTAACATTTGCCGAGATTGGCCCATTAAAATTTGCCAAGATTGGCCCATTACTTGCGAAATCAATTATTTTTATAAATAAAAATAAAAAAAATATTTTTTTTTTTCAATTGCATATATAGATTATCGAGTCCAATTCTGTTTTTTTTTATAATAAATGTTTTTTTTTTTCTGCCTCTCGCCGGGCGCGAACTCTCGACCGGAAACCTAAACCTACACTAAACCTATGCTTTAACTAACTGAGCCACGAGCGCGATATATATATTTCGGAAGTTTTTTGTTCTCTTGTAGTAATTAAGTTCACTCGTAGACTTGGTAGACTTTTTTGAAGATGATTATTCAAATACAAATATATTTATTTATTCATTTAATTTTAATGCTCCATTGTTGATTTTTTTTTTCTATTGTCTTGTTTTTTTTTTTTTGTCAAAAATTAGCTGATGGTTGGTAGCCATTAATGGCCAGCCATGAATTTGCCATGAATTGGCCGATAAACGGTAGCCATTAAATGGCCAGCCATGATTTTGCCATGAATTGGCCGATGAACGTTAGCCATTAAATGGCCAGCCATGATTTTGCCATGAATTGGCCGATGAATGGTACCCATTAAATGGCCAGCCATGAATTTGCCAAGGATCGGCCGATGAATGGCAGCCATTGAATGGCCAGCCAATTAATGGCCAGACGTTGGCCAAGACAAGACTGCCAATCTTGGCAACACAATAATGGACCGATCGTTTGCCAAGTATATCCCATTAATGGCTCTTGCTTGGCTACCAATCATGGGCTGCCGTTTATCGGCCAGTGTATGGCCATGTTTCCATGCTTGGCGGTTCCTACACGGGTAGTTTTCACTCTATAATTTTTTGAATAATGAAAAAAATCATCTAATTTTAAGTTTTCTTAAGTTTTCTTAAAAAGAAAAAAATAATGAAGAAATGTTTTTTATCACGTGCGATAGTGTTCTCAGAGACGCATCCTTTGAGCCCTAAACGAACTCTCTAGGACAATTATTTTATAAGTTATAACGGTTTTTTTTTTTTTGCCGATGATTTCAATACTGCGGCTGAGCCTTATGGCTCCTAGCCTCCGTAAAAAATCTAACTTTGAAAAAAACCAGAAACTCAGAAAAAATAACGAAGTTCCCCCGCCGGCACCGAACCCGGGTCTTTTGCTTTCCGGGCAAACGCCTTGACCACTAGACCACAGGGCTTCTTTTTTTTTCTAAGTTTTATCAAGTTAACTCCGACTTCCTTCTATGCGTCAATTCATTTTTTGAAAATTGAAAAAAACACGAGTTATTATTATTATTTTTAACGTGCCTCATATAATAATAATAATTCGTGTTTTTTTCAATTTTCAAAAATTAATATCTCCGTCGGTTACCAATGAATTTGGTAGGGATTTTAAAATTGAATTAATATAATAAAATTAAAAGTATTAAACAAAAAATTAAGTAATTATGAGCTGTCTGAATTATCGGATTTTCACCTGGCTTACCTGTGGATAGTTACCAATCAGGACGGTAGGGAGTAGGTGCAACGTGTATTGGAACTCAAGAACTACCACTGAACAAATATTTGACCATTTAGGTTGTGTCTAGTTTTTTTAGCCATCAGCTTACGGACTATAAACGTTTCTATAAAATGTTTTTATAAAAATTTTTATACAAGTTTTTATACAAATTCTTATATAGATTTGGCGCTTTTTTTATAGAATAAATTCTATAAAATTTGTGGTTGATTTTTATAGAATGAATTTATTAATTTTTTATAGAATTTGGTTAATAGGATTATTTTTATAAAAAAAATGATTTGTATATATCATAATCATAATAATACGCTGTTCTATAAAAATATTCTTCTATAGAATTTTGAATGATTTTTATTAAATATCCGAAACGGAATGTTTTATAAAATTTTTCCTATAGAATAGTTTTTATAGAAATATTATATATAAACTCTATAGAATAGTCCTGTATAGATTTTTTTATATATGTATAACATTGTATATAATTGATTTATTTCATTTATTTATTGCTGTCTTTTTATTTATTGTACAATAATATTCATTTTTTAAACAAAGATATAAACCAAGCCAATTAAACATGATGACACTTAATCCATTGACAAACAGTTACAGTCACTTCTGAATCATCAGGGTCTATCTCATTATTAAACTCGACTAGAACACTTTTTTTTTTTTTAATTAACAATAAATATATATAATAACAATAAATCAAACTATCTTCATAGTATATCAAATTTTATATAATCAAGCATCAACGACCACGCCATTGATGAACGACCATGCGCATCACCTTCTGGCAGTTGACTGAGCAGACTGAGTTTCCGTTGGCTTGCCACACCCGTATTCACGGGATTATATGGTCTAACGGAAACTCAGTCGACTGCCAGAAAGCAATGCGCATAGTCGTTCATAAATGGCGTGGTCGCTGATACTTGATTATTCAAAGTTTTACATATTATGAAGATAGTTCGATTTATTGTTATTGCGTATGATTGAAAATATTTATTGAAATAGATAATATATAATTAAAAAAAAAAAAGTGTTCTAGTCAAGTTTAATAATGAGATAGACCCTGATGATTCAGAAATGACTGTAACTGTTTGTCAATGGATTAAGTGTCATCATGTTTAATTGGCTTGGTTTATATCTTTGTTTAAAAAATGAATATTATTGTACAATAAATAAAAAGACAGCAATAAATAAATGAAATAAATCAATTATATACAATGTTATACATATATAATAAAATCTATACAGGACTATTCTATAGAGTTTATATATAATATTTCTATAAAAACTATTCTATAGGAAAAATTTTATAAAACATTCCGTTTCGGATATTTAATAAAAATCATTCAAAATTCTATAGAAGAATATTTTTATAGAACAGCGTATTATTATGATTATGATATATACAAATCATTTTTTTTATAAAAATAATCTTATAAACCAATAAATCCTATAAAAAATTAATAAATTCATTCTCTAAAAATCAACCACAAATTTTATAGAATTTGTATAAAAATTTGTATAAAAATTTTTATAAAAACGTTTTATAGAAATGTTTATAAAACTTTTTGCTACGTGTACCAAAGCGGGGAAGACGAATTTTGTCAAAATTTGCCAATGTATGCCAAAAATTGGAGATTTTTGCAAACTTTAACTAATTTTGGCAAATTTTGTCAAAATTATTTTCACCAGGGTAATCTTATATAATTTCAACATCTGAATTTCTTTAGATAGACAATTCAACACAAAGCTATTTAAAAATGAGTTACACTGTATAAGTCAATATCTCTTCAAATATACGATTGCTTAAAACTATCATTCATTCATTATTTACTATACATTATTTTATCATCTGTTTTTTTTTCAGTAAAGAACGATGAAAGTAGCCACAACAAATACAAATTGTCATTATCTTCAAAGAAGTTTGTTAACTTCTAAATCTGAGTGATCTTCTGAATTTAATTTCAAATGCAACTGGTCGTTCATATTAAGAAGAAGATGGTGAAGATATTGTACTTATAACTAATAAGTAACATGAAACGTCACTTTTTTATTGTTAAAAAGTAAAAAAAAAAAAATTCATAATAAGAGTTGTATTTTTAGATAATTTTCATAAAAGTTGATAATAAAAAATTTATTTTTATTTATAATTATAGTATATGATTGCATTATACAATTACATTATCTTTCAGGTGTTTGTCTGAGCCCTGAGGTGGCCAGTATACAATTATGATAACTATAAATATTTCTATAATATTTTCATCACAATTATTCCCCTGTTAAGACTGCTAGATTGAATTCATTGATTTAATCTTTTCCTAAAAATCTTTTCATGAAGGCTCCACAAGCCTACGGCACCCGTATTCACAGGGAATTACAATTTAGGGCTTTTTTTCTCCACTGGCAGCGCTTGTGAGCTTTTGTATGTGAAATCTATATGAAAAAAATTTTATAAGCACCATCAATGACCAAAAGAAGCCCTAAATTGTATGAAATTTGCTCTGTGAATACGGGTGCACGTATAAGCACTCAATGTCCCTACCCGGCTTCCGTATAATAGTAATACTCATACTCGTGACAGCTGATAAGGTATGCGCATGTGCACTAGCTCTTCCTTGATTATTAATTTTCAGCTTTTTATTAATATTTTTATAAATTAATTATTATCAGGCAAATAATGAGGCAATGAAATTAGGATCCAGCAAATTGAACTCTGCAAATTAACGATAAAAAAACTCGTGATAATTGATTAGAATTTTTGTTTCGAATATTACTTGAACAAAAATTATTCGTCAAATTTTATCAAACTTAGGGCAATTTTATCAAATTTTGTCAAGTTTTGCTAAAACTTTTCGATTTGAAAAAAAAAAACCTACTCATGTTGTCTGCATAACTAACAGAACATTACATGCCTGCATGCGAGAAACATTTATCAATATATTATTGTCCATTTTCTTCTGTTTGATTAATATTATCAGTGGCAATGATGATAACAATTTGACAATATCTTCCAGTTTATAAATAAATTTTGAAGAATTAACGAAATCATATAGTTTCTTTTAAATTAACGATTTAAAAAAAATTTGGTGAAGTTCGATGAAATTTGACTGAATTTGACAAATTTTGTAAAATGTTTCCAAAATTTATCAAAAAAAAAAAAATTATCAAAATCAACAAAATTTGACAAATATTGCCAAAAATTGCCCAAAAAAAATTTGACAAAATTTGTCAAAATTAGACGAATTTTTCCAATTTTTGTCAATATTTGCCAGTGTTTGCCTAAAATCGGAGATTTTGGTTAATTTCAACTAATTTTAGCAATTTTTGTCAAAATTATTTTTAACAGGGAAGTCAAAGAAAATATTTTTCAAAAATCAATGAAGCTAGTGATTTTTATCACGTCTCTGTGATAGTCAAGTATATGTGTTTATATTGTATAGCAATGGATTCATCAACAGATTCAGCATGTCATTTACAAATAACACTACTTGTAGCATATTATCGTAAAATACACTGTAAAAAAAAAATAATTAGTTTTACTATGTTACTATAGTACTGAGGGACGTTTTCGGAAATATGGTTCAACATATTATTTTTTATAATTTTTTTTACGATGTGCATTTTAAATTTCACGATAGTAACATAGTAAAAAGTACTCTGCTGAGGTAAAACCGGTTTTTATTATGGTTTTAGTAGACTTTACTTGTTCAATAGATAGTCTTCACTATACCAATGATACGAACAACCATAAACTTGTTACTTTGTACTATGTTGTGTGTTTAAATTCACCATGACCGTGAGGGTACATTTGGAAAATGAACCGTACTATGGAAACCTTTAAAATGTGCTATGCAACTCGTAGGTGTTACTATATACAAAATGGTAAAAATTATTAGGTCTGTAGTTAGTTTCACTATGCTAGCATGAAAGAAGAAGGGAATAAAAGAGAATAAATATATATAGACATTTTCGATTCTTCTACTGTTTTATACCGGAATGGCAATTTGGGTAAACGATCGGAGTTCGAATCCAGAAACCCGGGTTCGAATCCCGAGTTAGGTCAAGAAATAGCCAAGTTGAAAAAAATGTATAAACATAATAATAATTATTATAAATAATTTAAAGTTATTTCTTAAATAAACAAATAATTCTGTTTTTTTTTATCGAAAATACAAATAGAATATAATGAAATGTACTATTGAACATCGTAAATCTCACCATGCAACATAGTAGATTCAACGAACGCTAGACTTGACTATGCAACATAGTACTTCTTAACAAGATACATCGTATCTTCTCCAATTGGAACATTGTAAACTATACTAGGATAAAAAATTTTACTATGTGCAATGCACATTGTGCATAGTACATGTTATTATTTTTTCGAAAACGTCCCCGAGTACCAGAAAAAATAGTAAAAATAATTCTTTTTTTATAGTAAAACTAATTATTTTTTTTTTACAGTGTACATATTAAAGTTGTTAAATTTGATTATAGTCCAGTCAAAAAACTTCGAAGTTCGCCAAATTTTTCAACAAGAAAAATGGAAAATATGGGCAGATTCCTTGTGACGAGCTGATTATAGATATGTAAAAAAAAATTGCATCAACCCGTGGGAAAGGATTGAAAAAAAATAAATAAAGTTTATTTTTTAAAAAACACATAGAAAAAATAATTTTACAGAGAAAAAGTTTCGTAACTTTTTGTTGAGAAAAAAATTTGCAATTTTTTGGTTTTTTTAGTTTTTTTTTTTATAGAAGGGTTGATTTAATATCAGGGTTCAAAGTTTAAATTAATCGCGTAATCGTTGTAAGTAGTGGGGGAGCTAAAAGTTTCAGGGGAAAGTTGAGAGGGAAATATATTGTTGTCGCGCTCACACTCGGTTACACTCGGCCACGCTCGTTCATTCGGTTCCTACTATATCTGTCTTCTTTAAATATGTATCTTTCTTTTTTTTTCAAATCAAACTCTGAGCCGATTTTCATTTTCGAAGCATCCGCGGCCGAAAAATAATAACAAAAGCAATTGTTTATTGTTAAATTAATATTAACAAATGGATACTAGCTTCAATAGTTAACCGATTTCAATAATTTTTTTTTTGTTTTAAAGGGCTTGAAACGTGCTATTATATAATTAAATGAAAAAAATTATCACTTAAAAAACAACCATAAAAAAAATTGTTTTTTGTAAAATTATTATTAAAAATTAAATTTCTATTTTAATAATTAATTGATTTGAAAATTTTTTTTTTTTGTTCTAAAGGAGACAAAAAAAACTTCAATATTATTGTGAAAAAAATATTTTCACTTGGAAAATAACAATGAAAGCAATTGTTTATTGTAAAATTGTTATTTAAAAATTAAATTTCTATCTTAATAATTGATTTATTTATTTATTTATTTTTTTTTTTTGTTTTAAAAAAGACAAGATAAACTTCAATATTTTTGAAGGAAAAAAAAAATTTATAAACTTGAAAAATAACAATAAAAAACCATAGATCAAGAATTTAGTATAGTCATATTCTTATGTATATTTTAATAAATATCTATCATAAGATTTCTGGCTTCGAGGTAAAGTACTTGCCTCACAAACAGAAGGACCCGGGTTCAAATCCCGACCAAAGATTTATTATTTTTTTTATTCCATTAAAATTTAAGTTAATTTTTCAAAAATCAATTTACGGGAGGGGGAGGGGGGGGGGAGACTGTTACAAAAATTTAAAAATTTTTATAAAATTTTTATATAGTTAAAATAAAAATTTTATGAAAATTTTATAAAAACTTCTGAACAAGTTTGCCCATTTTTTATAAAAATTTCATAAAATATTTCCGTGGGGGTTAAATACAACAGGGACAGTCTCGTGTCAAGTCTGTGTTAACGAGGCTGGTGTGAGGCCAGGGAAAACAAAAAAAAAACAGGGTTGACACCAGCTTGGACTATTGATGCCTGTGTAAGGCCGGTTGAAAACAACGGGGACAGTCTTGTGTCAAGTCTGTGTTAACGAGGCTTGTGTGAGGCCGGGGAAATCAATGGGCACAAGGTTGTGTCAAGGCTTGATACACGACCCTCGCACAAGCCTGGCACAGTTGTTCAAGCCCGAGAACTTCTACCTGGGCGCTTGGTGCTGTGCTAGGTGCGTGAACCTGACACCCTACCATGAAGACTAGAGACCAGGAGAACTAACTTCGATGGTGGGGTAACATTTCGTGGCTTAAACTACGGCGGCTATGTAGAGTCCGCCACTTTTACTCTTGAACGGCGTACTATATGCAATCGGCCGGCTGAAAGACAAAGATGGGCTGAGGTGAACAAGGATGAAAAAATGCGCTTTAAGGTTCATCGTTTTTTCTGTCTTAATATACATCAGTTTGACTATTTTTTAGATTAAATTAAAAAAAAACTATGGTAAACATAAAAACATTAGTATGCTGCACTAACACTTTACCAGCTAAACACATTCAGTTAAAGAACTTATATATATGTGCGTGACTGCCCAGCGTCTACAGAAGCCTGACCCGACTTTGGTCAGTCGAGCGTTCAGACACGACTTCTGACTGCGGCGCTCCGAGAGCGAACGCGCCTTGGAGACCAATAACATAAAACTTGTATTCTCGGGACCAATCCCAGAAAAATCGATGAAATTTTTTATCATTATTGTTTAAATAACCATTTATTAATATTTAGAAATGTCCCTCATTTTTTATTGTATGCAAATCGCTAACAGGTTTTCATTTCTTTTTAATTTTTCTGTCATTTTCTCCTACAATATTCTTAAGTAACTTTATCAGCTATAATCAAAATTAATTTTGTTCTATTATCTATGATATTTATATTTTTATTTAGAAAAAAAGTATAATCATCATACAGCTGCTCGACTGTTTGGAAGTTGTGAGCGCGCCTTGGAGACCACTCGGCTATGAGCGTTCCAAAGCGCTTGATCACAACGCTCGAACGCGACAGTCCGACAGCCGGCGCAGACGCTCCTTGGAGACCGTACCTTTACGTAGTGCACCGTTCAGGAGTAAAAGTTGTGCACTCTAGATAGCCGCCGTAGTTATAACAACCCCCACCACGGGAGTTAGTTCTCCTGGTCTCTAGTCTTCATGCACCCTACTTTATCGTAGAAACTTTTAGTAAAGTTCATTTGAAAGGTCTTAATTTGTAGTAATTTGTAGTGAAAAAGATTTAATCTGTAGTTCAAAAATTAAGGGTGGAAGTAGGGTTTGAATGTAATTTTTTTAAAAATTGTCTTAAAGCGATGAAATTAGGACCTATACAATTGTTAGAATTTATATAGTAATTTGTAATAAGAAGGTTTTAATTTGTAGTTCAAAAATTAAGGGTGGAGGTAGGGTTAAAATGTACTTTCTTTACAAATTAATAACAACAGAACGAATTAATAACAAAAAAAAAAATTTTTTTTGAAGCAATAATCATATTAAAATTACATAACTTTTTTGTTTATAATAAAAGAAAAATCCAACAATTGTGTTGAATGCAGACGGTCTTGTAGAGAATAAAGATAAACTTTTATTTACCCGGTATTCGAAATAAAAAATATTTCGTGGAATAAATAGTGGAAATATTGCGCTGCCGTTTGTCCATCATTTCTCTTTTTTTCATTTTTTTCTGAATATGATCCATGGTTGGTTTTTCACCTTTTCTCCAACCTTTCACCACCTAAAATTTATTGCGACTTTTTCTTACCATTTCTCCAACCTTTCTCCATCATTTCGAGTTTTGTAGTCCAAGTCTTTCGAAAAAAAAGTGTCTTTGAATTTTTATTTTTTTCAAAAGAAATAAACATCATCATGCTTTGCGTTATGTAACAATTAATAATTAGTAATTTTTTTTGGAACAATCGAAAATTGGAAAAGTTGGAATAAAGTCGGAAAACTGGTGGAGAAAAGTTGGAGAAAATATAAAGTTGGAGTAATTACCGCCATTTCTCCAACCATTGGTCATTTTCAGAAAAAAGAAGAAAAAGTTGAACAAAAGGCCGAGAAAAGTCGAAAAAAGGCGAAGAAAAATTTCCACCAGGGTAGCATCAACATTAAAGGAATTCAATTACACAAAATTAAAAGCTAAACTAATTAATTGCACTTATAGATTTTTATAATGCATAACATTTGGTTCAGTATACACTTTAAGGCATGTCCAACGCGGAATGAAAATACAGAGAAGTTTTTGAAATTTTGACAGTAGATTATTTATGTAATAATACTCAATCCCTAATTTTTTTATAATTTTTTTGTCGGTGGTTTTTTTTTAATTAATTAATAAAGTTGACATTTTTCAAGGAGATTATACATAGGCTCTCATGGCCAGCTGAGTACACTTCACACAAACCTGGTTAGAAACTATATAAAAAAATACAGAGACTATTTCGAAAAACTGATATATTATAAAATGAAAAAAGACGAAAATTTTAAGCAGTATATGAAAAAAGTTTTGTCGGTGGGTTTTTTTTAATAAATAAAAATAGACGCGAAAAATAGGAATTTTTACGTATTATTGTCGGCATAGCTCAAACATAGAGTAAAACAGAGTAAAACTGACAAAAGAAGTTTGCATGAGTGGTCACACAGCCACGTAATTGTCGTGATTTTTTCTGCCAATCGCACTCTATATTCAAGTTGCAAACATTAAATTCCAACATAATTTTTAAGTTATAGTAAATGATATTTTGGATAAATAAACTTAAATAAAATAAGTCTATAAACATTTTTTTATTATGAAATAAGGTCAAATATGATAAAAACAACGTTTTATGATCGATAAAGAAAAAAAATTATTTTTTTAGGGTTGGCATTACATTTCATAAAATGTAAAATAGATAGGACATCTCTCCTCCACAACACGCTAAAACCGGCGTTGGACATGCCTTAAGGCTGAATGTCAAAATATTGAAAAAAAATTCCCTCTCACAGATTTTGATCAAAGTAGGCTTATTTTTTAAGTGAAATAAAGATCTATTTTATCAAATTTTTTTTGTAATCTTCTACCACGATTTAAGCGAGATAATTGGGGTCAAAGTTGACGCTTTTTACACACGCATAGGAAGCATCGGCACGTTTTCACTTCTATTGAAAAAACGCTCTCACAAAAAACCTTTATTTTACTACAGCTAATACTTCTTCAAATTACGAAAATAATGAAAAAAAAATCATCGATTTCTACCACGGATTTTGAAAGTTATTAATTATTTAAGAATATTAAAAACAGTCAAAAAGTACCGGGTGAAGCATTGAAAATCTGCTGAAGTAGATTAGTGTGTGTAAATACACTTATACTTTTAAAGACGTGGCAGTAAAGTATAAAAATTTTAGACATTAGGGGGCGCTTATTATTTTTTTAAACTATGGTTATAAGGGTGCCCTTTTGCACCCAAAGAGTCGTCCTACTTTGGGATTTACATTCAGCCTTAATATGGAAATCCCATCATTCACCACTAGGGAAGTTATAATGCGCATGTCAGATTTGACTGAAGTGCTATCTTGTACATGTACACAATAGCTGTTAACTCAATTTGTTCATAAACTATCGAATAAAAAAAGCATATTTTTTCAATTTAATTACTGAGCCGCGTGTTAATAACTGGAGAATAATCAATAAGTAATCACTAACTCACATCTCTAGGAAATATATTCGAAAATGATCTGCCAGTTTTACTAATGTAAATAAAGACTGATCTATTTTTGCAGTTCTCTTTGATCAGGGACTTTGTAACTAATGTTTTTTTTATATTTATATTATCACATTCAATTCAGACTTTTTATCCGGCCATGGTTTCAGCTTCACTGCACTTTAGATTTAATGCGATTTAACAAAATAAACATTGGTTTAGCTACAACTCGTGTCGTTTTTACTCTTTGATTATTCAATCTCATACATCGGTCGTAGTTGACGTTAGTTTTGAATTTTTTTTTCTATTAGTTGTATGGAAAATATCGTTATTTGTAGTAATGTACAATCGAAGAAGATTGGCTAATTTTACGTATGTTAGTTCATGCGTGAAATATATGATTTTTATTCTTAATTTTACTTTTTGGGTAAGCTTACAAATCAATACAATTTTATTCATTTACTTATTGGGTTGAATCGTTTCAGCTTTTTGGAGGATTGCTGATTGGAGTTGGTCTTTATGCTTTTTACGACAAATGGCAAACTACAGGCTCGATGAGAGTCGAGACAGTATATGATGTTGTACTCAACATTTCCCTCGTCCTGATTATAGCTGGTGGAGTGATATTTATAGTTAGCTGTGCCGGCTGTGTTGGTGCGCTCAGGGAAAATACATGCTTACTTAAATTTGTAAGTTATTATTTCTATTCGACGTCGAAACGAGGTTGAGTGGAGGTTAAAACGAGGCGGAGAATAAAAGATACCCAAAAAGACTTAGATAATAGATATTATACTGAAAAATATACAATAGTATTAGTTATATTAAACGAAAATATGATAATAAAAACCATAATAATGGTAAATTTATTAGGTTTTTATGTATTTTATTTTCTAACCCGATTCAACCTTGATTCAAGCTTGTTTAGACGTTGAAAAGTAACGTTATTCGAAATTGAAAGTTAACGTTATTCGACGTCGAAACGGAGTTAAATCGAAGCTAAATCGAGTTAAAATAAAATACATGAAAAATTATTAAATTTATAATATAATAATAATTATTATTATTATTAGTAATTATAATATATATTATGATCAGAGCCGAGAAGTTCGTCTGTTATTATTATTATTATTATTCTTATTATTATTATTATTATTATTAAAATTATGTTTAGTCAGCTACTGCGTTTTCTTGGACATTTTTTTTTTTTTTTTTTAATTAAATTACATGTATTTTATTAATTAAATGAAAAAAAAATACCAAGGACAAGCATTAGCTAAGGAAAAGATGTACCCGGTCAAAATATTTATATTTATACACGGAGAAAAATTTTCAGCAAATTTTGCTATGGCGCCATATCATTGAGGGTCTATCTTCTGACTATTAAAATATTTACTATCATGTTAACAAAAGAAAACAATTTTTGCTTTGAAAAATTGAAATGTACCATAGCAATTTATATAATGTTTTTTTTTTTGCTATGTTCAGAAAAAAAATTACAACGCTATAAGAAATTTTTACCGAGGCCAAATTTATAAGTTAAAATAATCTAGCCTAAAAATTACATTGTACCATAGCAAAATATATTTATTTTTTTTTTTGCTTTGTTATTCATAAAATTTTACGTTGTTGCTGTGCACAAAATTAAAATGATCCTCTGAAAATTTACAATGTGCCATAGTAAAAATTTAATTCTCTTAGAAATCCTATAGGTGTCACTGATAAATACAAAGCAACATGGTTAAAATTACAATGGGCCATAGCAAAAGCAATGACAGACTCAGAAATGTCAACCACCCCCACTTTTTAGCCGACTGCGCAGGCGTGTCTTTGCTTATGTTTAAGTTGTTAATGAAAAACAAACAAATGTTAGCTTTTGTAAATGTTGTTGTGGCGCAGCGGATAACGCGTAGGAATTCTGTTCGGAAGGTTTGAGGTTCAAACCCTGGTTTAGGTTAATAAAAGAAATAAAATAAAATAAAATAAAAAGAAATGAAAAAAAAACAAATAAATAAATTATAGATATTGACAATAAAAAACAAAATTTTTATAATATTTTCAATAAATGGAATAAATTTTGCGTTTGACCATAACAAAAATTACTATGGTACACAAAAAAAAAAATAGCCACGCCTACACGATATTTTGCTATGGCCCATATGAAAATATCATGAAACCGATAGATGGTGCAGCTCAGCTATGGGCCATTGTAAAATTCGCTATGTTTTTTTCGTAAAAAAAAATAAAAAATTCTCTCCGTGTATGTAACAATATATAGTTATATGATATTTAAATTGGCTTAACAGGCTAATATATAATCATATGTAACTGTATTTTATAATATATAGAAACTTATACCTTAAATTTATTAATTTAATAGAAAAAAATATTTTTTCGTTGTTTAAACAATTTAGTGTTTTTTTATTTATATAATGAATGATTTATTTGTCCGAAAATATTACACTCTAAATACTTGACATCACTAGGATTTGAACACGGTATCTCCTAGTTAAAACTCCAGAGCCTTACTTACTTAACCATAGCAGCAACAATTAAAGGTGACGAAAATTTGTTCTACTTAAATATTTATTATAATCATGGCAATCCAAGAATTAACCGACACTCAGCCGGTATATAAATTTTATTTGTTTCTTATACCCCGGAATGTATTTTCATAATTTATGAAAAAAAAATTGTTTTTCTTGAAATTCTCGTTATGTATAAAAATGAGTAGCTGTTATATATTAGTGAACAAACAAACTTTCAATATTAAATACATAATAGCGGCTTTTAATATATTTATATATGTCAAAAGAATGAAAAATGATTAGTCTTGGTGACCCAAAGAACAATCGACGAATGGCAAGTCATACGTTGGCCAGCCTTTAATGCCTTTAATGTGCCAACTCTTGGCTCAATTGTATATTCCCAGTCTTAGCAATCCAATAATTTACCAAGACTCGGCCAATGAATTGCTTGATAAAAGCTTATTGTGTGTTTGGCTATAATTGAGACTAAGTAAAATACCTAATAGCTGAGTAAACTATTCAAGATATAGGAATTTTTATTCAAGCTTGTTTCTCAAATTCGGCGAGTTTTATTGATTGCCGTTATTAAAATTGAAAAATTCATAAAAAATTTAATTTATCGAAATTTATAAGTTATTATAACTCGAAAACTATTGAAGATATCGAAATTGTTATCTATATTTTGTTTTTATTCAACGAATTTTTACGATTGCCATTATTATATTTAGAAAAAAAAAAAAATCAATTTATCGAAATTTATAAATTATTATAAATCGAAAACTATTCGAGATATCGGAATTTTTATGAGGACATTTTTTCTGCTCGCCGAGTTAAATCGATTGTCATTATTAAATTTTAAAATTAATACGTCACTCATAAAAAGCCGTTTTTTCCATATTTCAACTCCATTTTTAACCACTTTGCGCATTCGTAGGAATTATTTCCGTATTTTTCCCGTAATCGTGAGAGAATTTCCTGACTGAAACGAATAAAAAAACATGTCTGAAATATCGGAATAACCCCTAAATAATATACGTTTTTTTTTAAATTAACTATCTTCTTACATCTCTAATCAAATTAAAATTAGATTTATTTTGGGGAATAAATACTTGTAAAAAAAAAACAATTTTATGTTACAAGGTCAGTGGGAATAATGTGTGAATTTCCAAAGAGGGCTTTATAGTCAATTTTAATTGATATTTCTTGCAATAAAAAAATTTAATGATGAATTGATTAATTAAGACAAATTAATCATGATTGTCATGATAAGTTTAATTTAAATATTGCTCATGATAACGAGGCTTAGAATCATGTTTACAGATGTTGTTCTATTGCTGATTCTTACGCGCAGAAGGTGATTATACGAGCTCATAACATCCTACTATTTCTAATAAACGTTAAGTTACCGGTTTTTATCTACATAAATAAACTGCTGAGAAAATCATAGTCTCCTTTTAATTCTCTGCCACAACTAACTTTACCACGAACACGATTTATCAGCAAAAATATTTTCTTTCTCTGCATGGTGTTATAAAAAAAATATTTGATAGAAATTCAAAGCGCCATAATAAAAGATTAAGGGAGAACGGTACGTATCATATCAACCAAAAGTTTTGTCCCTAAGCTCTATTTTTTGCCTGTCCCAAAAGCAGTCGCTGACGTGAAAACTTTTGATTTTTTCTACCCACACAATTACAAAAAAATTCACACCTACACAACAATAGCGATTTGGCAACGTTTGGTTCAAGTAAACATACGTTTCAGAAACGCAGTGGATAATATATCATCAAATTTATAACAGGAATCCAATGGGTAGTTGCAATATTTTTGTTGACAAGAAAAAAAAAAATGATAAAAAAAGCGTTTTTTTTTTTAATTGCTATTTTTTTTATTAATAAGAAAATAGTAACTGATAAAACTAAAACTGTCAATCTGTTCTACATAACTTTGTTTACTTATATTCACAAAAAAACACTATACAAAATAATTCCGGTCTACACTTTTTTTTACAATAACTACTGTTTTGGAGGGTCATTTTTTCATTACTCCATAAGACCCCACGTTAAATTTTTTTTTTTATAAACATTATAACTTTTTAACTAAATCTGTAAAAGACTTGAGAGTTTGTTTTAATAGATTCATCATCATTTCAACTACCTGAAAAAGAAGTTAATTGAGGAAATTTTTTTTTTTTTCAAAATAAGAAGTGCTCTTCACAAGTCAAGAACATTTTGTTCATGATTCGAAAAAATTATTTGCAAGGAGAAAACTTCTATTTTATAAAAGTATCGATCTTGGTTGTAAAATTTTTTTTCTTCTATGTATATTCTATTAACAGGTATTCATTGATATACTATAATTTCTAAGCAGTTTATTTATGTAGAAAAACCGGTAAGTTAACGTTTATTAGAAATAGTAGAATTTTATTAGCTTGTATAATCAGCTTCTGCGCGTAAGAATCAGCAATAAAACAACATCTGTGAACATGATTCTAAGCCTCGTTATCATGAGCAATATTTAAATTAAACTTATCTTGACAATCATGATTTTGAAGGATTATTTCTTAGATTTTTTTTGGTTCTCAGATGATTGCGAGAGTTTTTATGGAGATCCCACTGACATTAAGACATATATTACGTAAAATTTGCTAAGCTTTTTGAAAAAAATATTTTCAAAACGATCAATGTATGCGCACTTCCATAAAAATCGTTTTTTTAGAACTAAAAAATGGAAAAATATTTTGGAAAAAATATTTTAATTTGCTAAGCTTTTTGAAAAAAATATTTTCAAAACGATCAATGTATGCGCACTTCCATAAAAATCGTTTTTTAGACAAAAAAGTGAACTTTAAATGGTTTAAAAATATTTTGGAAAAAAAAAAATATTTTTTTTGTAAAGCTGACCTTTTTTTACATGGAAAGTGATTCATCATTGAATTTTTTTATTGCAAAAAATATTGAATAAAATCGATTAAAAAAAATTTTTTTTTGCAAAATCGTGAAATACCCCATATAATATTTGCTAAAATAATGTTAGGAAAAACCTGAAAAAATTCACAGACATATATCTCGATATGAGCTACAAAATTTATAAATTTCAATGTGATTGCAGATAGTGACGCACGAACCGTTGATCATAATTGGTAGACATAGCCATATATATATATATTAGACCGTTTCAAAAAAAAAAAAAAAATTTTTTTTTTCTCTCCCACCCCCTAAAATCTTAGTATTCAACAAGACAAACAATCTACTATTTTCAATTTTTTTTTTTTTTTTTTTTTAATGTCGCTCATCGACTTCGAATATTTTCCATTTAAAATACATGTAAGCAGAGTGTTTATTTAATACTTTTGTTCATAACTTCATCAATTTTCAAGCTAGAGACTTGAAAATTCGACCGTTCGAAAGCTTGAAAAAAAAAGGTTCAAAACACATATTGAAAAAAAAATTTTCAATCAACTGTTTCGCGGCTAGAAAACTTTGTAGACGTTTATTTCTAAAAAAACGATAATTTATTTATTCGAAGACCTTTGGGCATTCATTAAAAAATAAAAATTCGGCATATAAGATATAGTGTCTAAAGCTTTTTAATAAAGCTTTCTAAATAATCATCTTGAATTCAAATATATTGATTATTTTGAGAGTTATGATTTTCTGAAACATTTAAAAAAAAAACAGTGTTATTTGTGCAATTTTTTTATAAACGAATAAATGCTGTTTTCATCTAAGTGTTTCAGAAAATTATAACTCTCAAAATAATCAATATATTTGAATTCAAGATGATTATTTAGAAAGCTTCATTAAAAAGCTTTAGATACTTTATCTTATATGCCGAATTTTTATTTTTTAATGAATGAAAGGTCTTCTCAAAAATTTTCAAGAATGAACGTTACAGGCCGGTAATAAATTTTTTAAAAGCTTTTCTCAATCGAACGGTCGTATTTTCAGTCTCTAACTGAAAAAGTATTAAAGTAAATGAACTCTGCTTGTAAAATCGAAAATATTCAAAGTCGATGCGACATTAAAAAAAAAATTGAAAATATAGATTGAACTTGTCTTGAGATAAGGGAAATGACAGTCTATATATACTTTTTTCGTCAATCAACAATTCAATAATAGGTGTGTTCGTTCACTTTTCACACCGAGCGTATGCACGGAGCGTATGCAAGGAAGCGCTAGCGTTTTGCGGTCATTTGAAGAAACTGTAGTAACTAAAATTTACTATTTATTTAATGCTATTCGTTTTTTTCAGTTCTTTCGCTCTCTTTCATTATTGTTAATTGGTAATTTGTTCTTGCGTCTGAGAAAAAATTATTAAATTAACAAAATAAACACAATGACTGAAAATAACGAATAAGTAAATTAGTAAATTTTAGTTACTAAAGTTTCTTCAAATGACCGCAAAACTCTAGCGCTTCCTTGCATACGCTCCGTGCATACGCTCGGTGTGAATAGTGAACGAACACACCTAATGAATGCGTATGACCAGTGTTGGGTAAGGGTGCGTTCCGTCGAGGACCGCGGTCTACCAAAAATAGGCGTGGTTTATCATGGTGAATTTAATTTCGTTGTAGTGTCAGCACTGCTATGTATTAGAAAACGTAAACAAACATAAGCAAACGTAAGCACCGAAAAATATGATCAACGTATTATAAAGAAAAAAATAATTTGGCATCAAAAAAAAAATTGTCAATTAAAATAGTAGGTGTATATTGTTGTTATCTCAATTATTTAGCCTGTAAATTGTATTTCTTCTCAAAGTTAATGCTTCAAAACCTATCATAACTCAAATGTAAGGTTAGGACAGCACTTATATTTTTGTTATCTTTCAAGATCTTAAACTGGCTGATGTTGCTGTTCATTTTCAACAAAAACAACAATTACTACCTACATCAGTCAATAGATAATGTGTTTGAAGTGGAATTTTTCTTTTCATTTTGTTAACTGTTATTAACAAATTTATTGTTTTAATTAGTTTTGATAATTTTATTCAGTACAAAATTCAGTAAGCACCACATCCACAACATTAACAATACATACATAGAAAGGTGTAAAAAAAAGTATACATGAGTCTGGTTATTTTTTAGGGATTCCTAGGGAGATTTTTAATTTTTATGGATTCACTCTGATTATGGCCAAAAAGGACCGCGGTCCCCCTACGGAACGCACCCTAAATGGGCGATTTTTCGAGTTATTTACATTACATGTAATTTACATGTAATTTACGTAAAAAACGTAAATAATGTAAAGAACCCATACCTAGCCCTACCTGATGCCAAATAACCTGTTGTTGTAAACAGAAAAAAACATATGTCAATGTCATCTAGCTTTTTTGTGAGAATAAATACAATAATAAATAAATGAACGAACGATCATAATTATTAGATGAATATTTATATAAAATAGTTCATTATAATATTATAATCAATAGCATTAACAAAAAAATTTAGTAACATGTGTGCCAAAAAAAGCAGAGTTAGTTAAAAAATAAGCATGATTTTTGCATATTAATTTATTTAATAATTACGATTATTTAACTAAATGTAAATAAATTTGTCGTTTTTTTAATTAACTTAAAAATGACATTTTCGGCTAGTCTCATAATTAAAAAAAATTATACGACTTTGCATTAACCAAGAATTTTATATTAGTATTACACAAGAAAAAAATAGTTATTTTTTTGTATCAGATATTTGTTAATTACATATTATATATTTATTTGGTGTTCTGTAGAAAAATTTATAATATTTTCATATTATCTTTAGCAAATTATTGAAATATTAATTATCTGTTAAGCACAGAGTTTTTTTTAGGGTTTTATATTTAAGCCAAATTCTTATTCAGCTATTTAAAATATTTATATATTTGTATTTAACGACATTTAATAAAACATATGTTTGCAAAATGGCTACGAAATACATAGTTCCAGACTCTCCACGGCGAGGCGCGCAAGTCGTGTAGTTTACCATGTACAAAACAAGGTGTAAATTACATGTAAATTACATGTAAACTACATTGTAAATTACAATGGGTTTCATACCTACCCAACACTGCGTATGACATAATATGACACGAGCACCGAATATATATTTTACAGTGTAAAGGGTGGTGTCCACTATGCAATTTTCCCAGATATCACCAAAAAATATAGTTGAATTCAGTTACAATGCTAATAAGCTAAGGGTTTAAACTCACGATAAGCCTAGTTTTGCTTGTAAAACGCACTAGCATGTGTAACAAGTTAGGGTTTAAACGACAAGCTAACGTTTGCTTGTAAAGCGTACTGAGCACGCGCAACAAGTTGGGTTGTGTCGAACTTGTAAACATGGCCGTCCTAATTCTCATAAAACTAGTAATATGTCCCCAGACATCGTGGTTTTTTAGTAATTTTACGTGTTGCGCATGCTTAGATCACTCAGAATTACGTCAGCCATGTTTACAAGCAAAAGTTAGCTTGTCGTGCGTTTGAGCTCTAAGACATTAATTTAATATAATTGAAATACTTTTCATAGATTTTCAAAAAAATCACACTTGTCACGCTCTATTCTTGTCTTTTGTATATGAAACTACTATAATAAAGTCGCGAGTTTGTGACTGCGCATACATTTATGTAGAACGACTACTAAATTTCAGTAAATCTGCATTGGTGTGAAAGTCTAAATTTTATTTGGGAAGAACCGGGTGGGGTCAATAAAATTTTGTCAAAGATTAAGACTTAATTATATGCGTTAAATATTTCCTTCTTGACTTATTTTGGTATTATATCTTTTTGTATCTTAAAAATTAATAAATATCAATATAAAATAAAATTACTATAATCACATAATTAGTAGGGATTTCGAATACTTGACGCTCCTTTTTGTAAAAAAAACTGTTTCTTTTTTTGTTTAGATATCACATCTTTTTGTAAAGTCCTTCAATCATTCGATAGAAAAAACGATAATATTAAAAAGTATATAAAATTACTTGGTACCATCCGTATTAATTTTTGTTCGTTCTAAAAAAAAATATGTAAGCATTTTTTGCATTACTTCGCCAGTTCTTGCTAGCAACGAACAAATTATCAATTTTTATCCAGCTAGTATTCTTGCGTAAATAACTGACAAAATAACTAACTTTATACGTAGAACCCAATCAGCGCCAAATTGGCAAATTTGAGAAGCTCGAGGTACAGGACATATTTTGTCCCATTTCCAATGTACGGAGTTGAATCTCCTTCTTTCTAGTCTTCTTGGTAGAACCACAAATGTGAATTTTAGAAGTGGGTATTCCTTTGATTAAGCAATTATCATTTTTACTTGACCATTTAAATTTATTGATGTAGAGTAGACTTAAAACAATGATATCATTAATTTTGAGGACTTCAATCTTTCTTAGAATTTTCGTTGATCTAAAACAATCGACACATGTACCAACCCCTTTGTGCCACAATGATAGTGATTGATCAATAAGTTCTTGTAAAGTGAATGTGTTATTTTTATTTGGTATTAAAAGATTTATCATAAATTCGTTTGACAAGGAAACATTTACATATGAACACGATTCACATTTTTCTAAATACTTTTGTTCGTAGCTACAATTGTACATTGCTAATGAAAAATAAATAACAACATAGAGCTGTGAAGTCGTAGAGACCGAGAGACCACGATATTCAATCAATATTTCATATTTCTATTTACATATCCTGTAAAAAAAAAAAACTCATTAAACTTGACGGAAAGAAAAATAAACAATAACAACATGAGACTTGGGAACATAGCTTAAAGTATCATTATTTGATTCGCGCCATCGATGCGATATTGAATACTATACTGACATATATAAAGGTTTTTTCACACCATCTAAATATGTTAGCTTTCTTGCTCTATAGACCGATGCTTCTGGCAGCTGATTTAGAAATTCGAAAATAAATCCTTTCGTAAATAGAAATATTTTATATTTTTGTTTACATATGATGTAAAAAAAAAAACTCATTAAACTTGATGGAAAGAAAAATAAACAATAACATGTGACTTGGGAACATAGCTTAAAGTATCATTATTTAATTTGCGCCATCGATGCGATATTGGATACTGAAGTAAATATGAAGGTTTCCCACACCATCTACTATTACCTTGCACAATTTTATTTTTATAATGTTGTCAAATTGCTCTGGACTTGGAAACCTTATTGCTTTGATCTGATTTGGTTTTATAATGTTTGTCAGAGTGCAGTAAGGTTTTAAATAATCTTCAAGAAAAACGCAATTTCTGAAAATGATTTTAAAGTTTTAAAAAAAAGTATACATCTTAAAAATATGTTTTTATTTTTATAAAAAAGTGTGATATTGATTTAATAAAATGATCAGAAGACATAATATATTTATCTGATCAATCATATTTTGAAATAATTTCCCAAGGAATTGGAGGGTTAGGTTCAACTCGATCGCTCACAACAAGCTATTATCGCCAAAGCTCGTGTTTGCCCCTCCAAATTCGAAATATACTATTATTCACCAATCAAAAAATAATTAATTTCATCATATTTTATTTGTTCATAATTCAAAAAAAATATAATTTTATACAAATCACAAGGTCTTGGACTCAAAACAAATCTTAGTTTTATCCAATGAAATTAAGTTTTATTCCAAGGAAATATTTTTCATAAAAAAAGAATATTATTCTTTGTCTTCTGTAGTATTAGACACTTCAGTTGTTAATAAAGATAATCCTTATATAAAACAAGATATTTATGCATTATTTTAAAGTTTCAAGTGATTATATTTAAGAAGCATTGTTGTTGAAAAAAGGAAAATGTTATTAATCTGTACTCGTAAATGCCTAAAATTTAGACACTTTAGTTCTTAACGAAATCAAATGCGTTATCGAGCAAGAGGACGGAACTTCACATGTAGCCTGATATACACTGTAAAAATTATTTGTCGTTTTTAAGACCTAAAATGCTAATGAATGGAATATTTTGTCTGGAAAAAAAAAACAATTGAAAGAAGATAAAAACAGTTTATTTGAAGAAAAAAAAAGTCTTAATAAAAAAACAAATTTCTCATTTATATAGATTTTAAATTCAATTTAAATATTGTAATCATGAATTGGAGTAAGAAAACATTGATTCCCCTGGCGGAAATGGTGAGAGCTAAGCCAGAAGAAAACGATATCGCTTTTGTCGCCAAAGCCAGAGCAAAACCAGAGCAAAGCCAGAGATAATAAAAACAAAATATGAACAATATCAAACGTGAATTTGGGCTTTATATGGATATATTATTTAGATTAAATTATTATTGAACTTATTTTTAGCAATAATATTGATGTAAAGAGATAAATATGAGTATAACAAGTAATGTAAAAATTGACAGATTTTGACGTTTTGAGGTTCAAATACAAATCAAATGCTCATAGATATTATATATTCTATGAGCATTTCAGAGAAAAGCCAGACTTGTAAAAATTTATTTAATTAATAACAAACTAATAATAAAAAATTGACAGATTTTGACGTTTTGAGGTTGACTTGAATCGGCTAAACACAAAATCCTAGCGTGAAGCAATAGTAAATCCAGACAAAAGTCAGAGAGAAAAGCCAGACTTGTAAAAAAGACATTTATTTATAACAATAGCACTAACTATTAATAAACAATGAAATTAATAAATTATAATGACTTTTAGAGACTTTTTATTGTTAAAATTAATTTTTCGCGTAAAAAAAAAACACATTAATCTCTGGCAATACAAAAAGCCAGGGAAAGCTAGAGTAAAGCCAGAGTAAAACCAGACAAAAAAAGTCAGAGCAAAGAGAAGAGGAAAGCCAGACTTGTGAAAAGACATTTATTTATAACAGCCTTTACTATTAATAAACAATATTAATTAATAAATTATAATGACTTTTTAGAGACTTTTAATTAATATAATTAATTTTCGTGAAAAAAAAAAACACATTAATCTCTGACAATACAAAAGCCAAGAAAATAGGCAAAATTAGGGTAAGGAAGCCAAAACAAAGAAGCCAGAGTAAAAGGCAGACTTGATGTGTTTCTTTTTTTCACGAAAGTAATTATATTCTTCCGGAAAGTCATTGAAATCAATTTGTGACTATTATCGTAATAAAAAAACTCTCGACCTTTATATTACCAGAGATTGATTTTTTACCTGGAATTAATTATATTACTAAAAAAGATAGTCAAGTTCTAAGGTAAACCTAAGTGTTCCGTAAATTTTATTTTTTTCTTGCTGTTTACAGAAATATTGTAAAAAAACAGTTTGTGACACTACATATCGCTAAATAAAACAAAAAATAAACGACCGAAAAATTTGAAAAAAATATTGTAGACTCTACAGATGAAGCGTCGTCGATTAAAATATTGCCGGAATTGATCGGTCAATATTTGGAATTGGGCCATGTCCAAAAATGGGCATGTTAAATCTAATAAGGCCTAAAAAGTAAAAAAAAATATCATATCTGTTTTTGGAAAAAAAAAAACCTAAATTTGTTTTAACATCGACTAATTCGTTTAGCGGTTCAAAAAATATCGCGAAAAAACGAAACGTGACACTACATATAGTTGAATAAAAAAAAAAATAAACGACCGAAAAATTTGAAAAAAATATCGTAGAGTCTTCAGATGAAGCTTCGTCGATTAAAACATTACCGGAATGGATCCGTCAATATTTGGAATTGGGCCGTGTCCAAAAATGGGCATATTAAATCCAATAAGGCCCAATAAGGAAATAAATATGACCATTGCTTTTGGCCAAAAAAAATAAAGAAAATGAGCATCTCACAAGCCAATTCGATTCAGGACTTCTCGTTTTATTTCAAAATAATAAAAAGTCACAGAAAAGCGAAAACATAACTAAAAAGTCTCTAAAAGTCATTAAAATTTATTAATTCAATATAGTTTATTAATAGTTAGTGCTATTGTTATAAATAAATGTCTTTTTCACAAGTCTGGCTTTCCTCTGGCTTTTGTATTGCCAGAGATTGATGTTTTTTTTTTTTTTTTTAAGCAAAAAATTAATTTTAACAATAAAAAAGTCTCTAAAAGTAATTAAAATTTATTAATTTAATATTGTTTATTAATAGTTAGTGCTATTGTTATAAATAAATGTCTTTTTTACAAGTCTGGCTTTCCTCTGGCTTTGCTCTGGCTTTTGTCTGGTTTTACTCTGGCTTTACTCTGGCTTTCCTCTGGCTTTTGTATCGCCAGAGATTGATGTGTTTTTTTTTTTTTTCCACGCGAAACATTAATTATATTAATAAAAAAGTCTCTAAAAGTCATTAAAATTTATTAATTTAATATTGTTTATTAATAGTTAGTGCTATTGTTATAAATAAATGTCTTTTTTACAAGTTCGGCTTTTCTCTGGAAAAGGTCTGGATTTACTATTGCTTCACGCTAGGGATTTTTGTGTTTAGCCGATTCAAGTCAACCTCAAAACGTCAAAATCTGTCAATTTTTACATCACTTGTTATATTTATATTTATCTCTTTACATCAATATTATTGCTAAAAATAAGTTCAATAATAATTCAATTTAAATAATATATCCATATAAAGCCTAAATTTACGTTTGATACGTTAATATTCTGTTTTTATTATCTCTGGCTTTGCTCTGGTTTTGCTCTGGCTTTGGCGACAAAAGCGATCACGCCAGTTTTGCCAGGGTCCACATTACTCATATACTTAAATAAATTTTTTTTTTCTTATCTCACATAAAAATTATCTTTACCAATAACCGGAGTGTCTAAATTCTAACCACTTTTTGTCTTGAAGTAAATGTACATGAGTCCTGGTTCATAGATAAAGTCCTTCGATTTTTAAAAACAGTTTCTTAGATCAAAATATAAAGCTTCCCGAGTGGAAATTAAAATCAAGTCTTGATTTAAACTTCACTGGGAAAATTTTTAGTTAAAACTGATGGAATTGTTCTTAATTTTAGAAGAATACTTCTTGGCGAAAAATGGTTGATAATAAAAAAAATTATTTATTTTAAATAAAAAACGATTTGTTTATAAAAAAAAAAATTCTCACTTGAAATCATAATTGGTTCGTAAAATTCAGATAGAGTCTTGTTAAAAACGATAGATAGTTCGGGTCAAGAAGAATACTTCTAAACGTAAACCTCACGACTTCTTGACACAAGCACTATTATGATTATTATATTCCATAAGGTTCTCGTTTCAAACGGCAGAGGGATTTGTTTAAGGAATAAACTTTTAAACTAATAGGTGCGTTCTTTCGTCAATTTTTTGTTGACGCATCATGACCGCGCATTTGCGCAAAAGCTGAAAAAGCACGTAAGTTTTTAATTGTTTTTAAGTGTGAGTAACGCACACATACATACTTTGAAACTTTTACTTGATTTCTCGACTTCTGCGCAAATGCGTGGTCATGATGCGCCAACAAAAAATTGACGAAAGAACGCACCTAATGCTACATGGTGTTTGATTTAGACAGTGGCTGTTTGTAAAAAAGAGCTGATCGTTTATTTAAAACGATATAATGTTTGTTTCAGATGACAGATGACTCAATAAAAACAATCAAAGTAATGAATTAAATAAATTGGATTTTGTTATAAACAAAAAGGATTGTGAACGAATCATTTCTTTGTTTGATACAAACGAAATTTTTTTTAAATCAAACTAATGATGTGTTGGATAATTAAAAATTTTAGATGTCATTCAAAAAAAAATTATTATTCCCGGCAAATCCAAAATTCTTTATGTGTCAGAATTAAGTTTTGATGTCTACATTCGATTTCGCGGTCAATCGGATAACATGCTGGCTTTCCGGTCTTACGGTTCTCAGTTCGATCCCCGTATAAATCATTTAGTTGAGGAAAAGAAAAAAAAAGTTCAGTCTCATAGTTTGATTGAGTTTATAACAAAATAAATAAATATCTACATAGAAAATTTATTTTTAATTATTTTCTACATTCAATCTCGCGGTCAATCGGATAACGTGTTGAATTAAGTTTATAACAAAATAAATAAATAGTTTCATAGAAAAAATAATTGATTAATTATTTTTCTCTGTTCACATTTCCAACATATCATTAGTTTGATTAGGAAAAAATCTCGTTTGTATCAAACAGAAAATTGATTCTTTTAAAATCTTTTTTGTTTATAACAAAATCCAATTTATTTAATATCTACTTTGATTGTTTTTATTGAGTCATCTGTCATTTGAAACAAACATTAGTTTGTTTCAAATAAATGACCAATTCCTTTTTACAAACAGCCACTGTTTAAATCAAACACCATGTGCCATTACTTTAAAAGTTTATTTCTTAAAAAAATCTTTCTGCCATTTGAAACGAGTACCTTGGGGAATATAATAATTATAATAGTGCTTGTGTCAAGAAGTAGTGGGGCTTACGCTTAGAAGTTTCTTTCTTGACCCGAACTATCCATCGTTTTTAACAAGACTCTATCTAAATTTTATAAACCAATTATTATTTCAAGCAAGAATTTTTATTAAACGAATTGTTTTTTATTTATAATATTGATTTCAATGAGCAAGATTGATTTCAAATTCATTCTTGATCAAAACTTGATCAAAAAATTGAAAAAAAAAATTCTTTGTTTCACTGTTATTTGTGGTGTCCTAGAGTAAAGTAAGAAAATAATAAGGATAGAATTTTTTTTTTCTTTTTTTCTAAAACGCACTCGCTGAGGATCAAACCGACGAAGTATAGATTGACGTAGAAAAGAGAACGCTTTAAACCGCTTGACCACCAAGTTATTGAAGCTTATATATTAGAACTGAAAATTAGAATTTTTATTATAATTAATGAATTCATCTGACATTGAAGGTGATAATAAATTAATTTATTTAAGATGAATCAATTTATTCAAAATCAATCAATTTATTCAAGAAAAATTGATTTATTGATCAAGTATTGAGACCACGTTTGGATCAGGCTGGTCTTATTAAGGATGACTCAAAGTATTCTGGATGGTATCTTGATCAGGTCAAGCATCTAGATGAATTCTTGATCAAAACTTAATCAAGCTCCTCGAGTTAAGGCAACTTTGATTCTGTATTGATCAAGACTCGAAGTTAAATTATGCTAGCCTGAACAGATTTCCAGTCGGGGTATTTGTTAGTTTTCAAAAAAAAATTGTTTTCAGTCAATTTTATTTGATATTTTTTTTGATAAAAAAATTCAATAAAAAATCATCTTTTACTTATAGTTTTATTATATTGCAATACTCGACTTTCTATATCGTATTAGCCATCAAGGTTTAGGTAATCAAAATGTTTTATATGAACAAATCCTATCGGGTCTCAGTACACAGTTTTTGCATGAGCCTTTCACGATAATTAAACCTCAGAGTTATTATTTATAATATATAAAAAAATGAGAATTAAATTCATTAATGAGTGTTAAATCCAGCTGAATAATTCATTTATAGTAGTTATCAGTATGTTTATTATTTCAGTTTTATATTTTCCTCAGTAACATATTTTAAATTTTTCAAATACAATTGATATGGAGAATTACGCTAAAAGCCAACTAGCTTTTGTTTTGCTTAAGCTACTTGTTATTTAATTATTGTTGATTCAAGTACGTATTACAGATTTGTAACACATTAATATTTTCTAGACTAGACTTTACTGTAAATAACTTGTCGATTTTGAAATAGAAAATTTTCTAGTTATTAATTGAGTTTTGTCACAAGATTGATCAACAAGCTCACATTTCAATATTAAACCAAAATCATGGAAATCGTTTATTAATTTTTTTTTTTTTCGATTTACTCGAAATTTAACATAGATATTCAGTTCAGCTATCTGATTGTACAGATGACAGGAAAAATTACCCCGGATACGTTTTGTGATCACCAGGAGGTAAAAACTGATTTTCTCATCATCTTCAGGGTTTTTTCAATTCGATAATATATAATCTGTTTTTTTTCTGGTTTATTAAAAGATATGATATTTTTTTTTATGGTTTATTGGAAGATATTATATTTTATTTGGGAATTTTACATTAATGTTTCATGTCATAGAAAAAATAATAATTTGCATTTTCTTTCAAATATACAGCCTACTTAAGATATGTATAAAATCAGTGATGATCAGATAGAGTCACAACGTAGGTGTTCAATTGTCCCAAATGTACAACAAAAAATTATCGATTTTTTACAAAAATATTTGCATAAACATAATTTATTGATAAAATTATTTAAAAATCCATTACAAAATATGCCAACAAATGAATGCAAACTAGTTCTCCGAGCTGATAAAATACCTTTAAATAAACATGCACGACGTTTTAATTTACCTCTTGCTCAAAAAGTAGCTGCAATAATCAATGGAAATGAATTTATAAAACGTAATATTATATTACGAAAACGTAGTAACGAATTCGTAATAGTTCAAGAAACTCATAAGTCATATGATGCTCTACAATATCCACTAATTTTTTGGCGAGGAGAAGATGGATATCATTTTGAGTTGAAGCAAATAAACCCTAATACTGGATTAACTACAAATAAAAAAGTTTCGGCAATGGATTTTTATGTACAAAAACTTATGATACGTAATAATCCAAAAAATTTTTTATTATGTTTAAAGCAATTGTTAAATGAGTTAGTCGTTGATATATATGCGAAAATTGAGAGTGAACGTTTACGTTATATTCGATGTAATCAAAAAATTCTTAAAGTGGAACAATACATTCATTTAAAAGATGCATTCAAAAATGATGAAAATGTAGATAATATAGGGCAAACATTTATTTGACCAGCAAGTTTCATCGGTAATCCAAGACATATGCATGAATATATACAAGACGCTCTTTGTTATGTAAAACATAATGGCAAACCATGTTTATTTATTACATGTACATGTAATAATCGATGGGATAAAATTAAAAACTTATTGTTGCCTCATCAGCAACCAAGCGATCGTCATGACTTGTTAGCTAGAGTATTTAAATGTAAATTGAAAAAATTAATTGATCTGATAACAAAACATAAAATTTGTGGTGATGTTATATCTTGGGTTTACTCAATAGAATGGCAAAAAAGAGGTTTACCCCACGCTCATATTTTAGTATGATTGAAAAATAAAATTCATGCCATCCAAATTGATGATATTATTTCTGCTGAGCTACCAGATCCAGAACAAGATCCACTTTTACACGAAATAATTAAAAAAAATATGATACATGGACTATGTGGACCATTGAATCCTTTTTTACCATGTATGAAAAACGGTAAATGTTCATATAATTATCCCCGTGCTTTCGTTGATGCTACAAGATCAGATAAGAATGGATAGCCTTTATATAGAAGAAGGTAGTTTTCAGACAATTATTAATGCTAAAATTCATAATAAATATGAAAAAATAAATATCGATAATCGTTGAATTGTCCCTTATTGTCCCCTTATTTCTAAAATAATGAAAGCACATGTTCATGTCGAATTATGCAGCTCTGTCGTTGCGGTTAAATATATATTAAAATATATACATAAAGGTAGTGATCAAGGAATTTTTGCCATGGAAAAGAAAAATGATAAAAGATAAAATTAAAGAATATTATTCTAGACAGTATACAAGTAGTAATGAAGCAATATGGCGAATTCTCGGATTTAAAATTCATGATCGATATCCGAATATTCAACATTTGAATGTACACCTCGAAAGTGGACAAAGTGTTTATTATTCAAATGAAAATATAGAAACAAAAGCTTAGACAGCAACAGAAACAGAAACAACATTAACTGCTTTTTTTTAATTATGTGAAAGGGATGATTTTGCAAGAACACTATTATACTATGAAATTCCGAAGTATTTTACATGGGATAATTCAAAAAAAAAATTTAATCGTAGAAAAATCGGATCTGAAGGACTACATTCAGACATTTTTCAATCTGATACTCTCGGTCGAATGTATACTATCCATTCAAACAATCCAGAATGTTTTTATTTAAGAATTTTATTGCATAATGTTCTTGGCCAAATATCATTTGAAGATTTTCGATCAGTCAATAGTATTATTTTTAGTACTTATAGAGAAGCATGTCAAGAATTTCTTTACTTAAAGATGATAAACATTGGGATGATGCTCTAAATGGAGCAAATGAAACAAAAAAATCAAGTAAAATAAGATCATTATTTTCTGTTATCTTAACACCATGCAATCCATCAAATCCTGAAGGTCTATGGGAAAAATATAAAAAATGTATGAGTAAAGATATTTTGTATCGAAATCAAAAATTACGTTGTGATTATGATTTAGACTACACAGATGAAATATTTCCTCATTAGGGCATAATATCACCTGTATGAAATAATAATATTCGAGATTCAGAAATCATACGTGAAACTTCATTTGATATTAATAACTCGGACAAATATATTAAAGACAATGAATTATTATAAATCGACGGCCAAAAAAAAGCATATAAAAAAATTATCAAAATGATTGAAAATGATACAGGAAGACTTATTTTTTTAGATGCCCCAAGAGGAACAGGTAAAGCATTTTTATTGAATTTAATATTAGCAAAAATTCGCATGAGTGGAAATATAGCATTAGCAGTGGCCTTATCTGATGTAGCAGCAACTTTATTACACGGTGGACGTACTGCACATTCAGCACTTAAATTGCCAATTAATTTTAATTTATCTAATGAGCCAATTCGTAATATTATAAGTAACCCTCCAACATGTAAACTGCTAAAGCAAAGTAAAATAATTATTTGGGATGAATCTACAATGGCCAATAAAAAAGGATTAGAAGCCTTATATAGAACTTTGCAATTGCAAATCTTAAGATTTGAATAACAACAAATTTATAATGGGGAAAATTGTTGTTATTTTGGCTGGTGATTTCCGACAAACTCTACCAATTATTCCACGAGGAACATCAGCTGATCAAATGAATGCATGTTTAAAAAAATCATATTTATGGAAATATGTACAATTAATAACATTAACGAAAAATATGCGACTATTCCTAACGGGTGATTCTACTTTAGCAGAATGTTCAAAACAGTTATTACTACTTGGAGATAGAAAATGAGAAAAAAATTCTGATGATACAATCACATTCCCATCAAATTCTTGTAATATTGTAGAATCAATAGATTCATTAATAGAAAAGGTGTTTTCTAATATACATATAAATTATATTAATACTGAATGGTTATGTGAAAGAGCTATTATCGCATCAAAAAATGATAAAGTTAATCAAATAAATAGAAGTATTTTGAATTTCCTTCCAGGAACTTGTAAAACATATAAATCAATTGATACAGTATGTTCTCCTGAACAGGCAATATATTATCCAATTGAGTTTTTAAATTCATCGGAACTGTCTAGAATAAAACTAGAATATTGAATGGATGTGAAAAAGGTGAAGATGTTTTCATTCCAAGAATACCTATTAAACTAATTGATATGCCATTCGATTTTGAAAGATTACAATTTCCAAATAAACAATTTCCAATAAAACTCGCCTTATAACATTAATAAGATTATTAACAAAAAAGAAATTTTAAACCATAATATTTTGTTATATGTATAAAAAATGATTAAAAGATGATTAATTAAAAGAAAAATTGAACGTTAGAAAAATTGAAAAACTTTGTTAAATGATTGATTGATTAAATGACACTAACCATTTTAGACACACATTTTGTAATACTATCCCCTATATAATAAAAATGTTTCGATTTTGATTTTTTACATACATTTATCAATTAATTGTGAACAAATAATTTATATTAATTCGAACATATGTATATATTAGACATATATTTATTCAAAATAATCAAAAAGTTTCATAACAATTTATTTTTTAATCTTTGAATTCTTAATAATTAGTTTTGGCATATAAGAAACTAATTTCTCATAATTCAATACACTAATTCGAGTAGAAGTAAGATTCAAAAATTTATAAGTGAACAAGATTTCGAAAATGACCAAATACGATCGTCAGTAACATAAGTAGATGCGAGATTTAGAATTTTCAAATTATTTGGTACTATGGACCGTATATCGTGGCATTTTTTTTTTTTTTGCCAGTATCGAAAGACTTGTAGACAATCGTTGATTATATTCATATTAATATATATAATTATTTCACTTATTTTTTTTTTTTGTTTTAAGCTAAATATTATCACGTGTTTGAAGAAAAAATGTATAAGTTTAATCGATAAAAAATAATTTTTTTATGCATTAATTATTATTATTATATTTTGTTTTTTTCTTTTTTTCCCCGCTTCTCAGAAAAACATTTTTTATTTATACATTTATATAGTAATGAAAAAATTGTATGCTCTAACAGGAAGGTTAGATCTTTCTTGGCCGTTCTGGAGGGATTTTACTCTCTCTCTCTCTCTCTCTCTTTCTCTTTTTTGACTCGTTCACTTACACCATGTCACACTGACTGAAAAAATCACATTCTGCCGTTCTTTACGACGTAACGACACAATTCAAACGGTTATATTTCCAACAAATATTCAACAAATAATCTTTTTTTTTTTGATACTTTTGATGTTTGAATCACCTACTCTAACTCATTTCCTGATAAAGAAGAAGGTGGTTTTCGTTATTTGATGGGGAAAATTATTCATGACTTTACAATAAATCAAAAATATTTTGATGTTGAATATTTAAATAACAGAATTGCTGCATATAATATTGATCAAGCATCTGAGTTCACACTCCTCCTCCAATTTCAGTAAGGGCAGTAAAAAACAAAACATTAAAATTATCAGCCTCTGAAATGTCATGGCTAGTTACAAATTTCGGTGTACTGGTTGGTCATCATATCGAGTACGAGTATCCGATTCTTCTTAGAGCCGATGAATCGATTCACGATTCTTTTACACCAAATATCGCCAAAAGAATCGGACTTGTTTTTTGCCGTTACAAAGCGTATTGTTCTAGGCCATCTTTTTTATTTTTTGTGAACTTTTTTTTACATGAAGGAAGGAAAAAAACAAATTAGAAAGAAACAACAAAGTTAACCTTAAAAATCAATTCATTTGAGTACGTTTGGTGTTAATTACTTGAAGATCAAGAAACACTTGATGATTGGACTTGATGACTCCTGCCACTTATTAACTAAATAATTATATTTAATTATTTATTATCAATATTTATAATATTTTCTTTTTTTAAATATGATACTTTTCATTTAATTTCATGGTTTTTTATTGATATTGTTATAACACATAAATAATGTATAAAAAAAAATTAATAAAAAATGTAATTCTAATGAGACGATTTTTGGATCGATTCTTTATGAATCGAGTACTTTTTTTGTAAATATATCGGCTATACGATTCTCACGAAAAAAAGAATCGATTCTTGAAGATCGATTCTTTTTTTAAGAATCGAAGACCCCTAATCGGGTATGTGCTAAAATGCATTACTTGAAATTATTGACACAATACCATTCGGCATTTACTATGACATTAAGATTTATCAATAAATTACCATTGGTATGAACATTATTAACATTAACATAATTACATGTAGGATTATCAGAAAAAATATATTCAATTGTTACACTGCAAAAACTGCGCCTTTGGATTATAGGCACTGGTTCCATCGGATTCATGGAGCACGCATTACTGAGTGCGCTGCTCAATGATATTTAAGGAACTCCAATCCCAGTCTAGTCGCTCCGCTAATCCAAAAGCGCTGTTCAGCTGTATTCGTTGAGCAGCCTGAGCACATCGCTTGCTCAATAAATACAGTTGAACAGTGCCTATAAATACAGAGCGACGCTTGTGCATGTTTGCATATATATTATGTATATATAAAATATATATTATATATTGCATATATATAAAATAAATTTTATGAATAAAGATCTAAATAAATGAACTAATAATAATAAAAATAATTTTTCAAATTATTTATCAAAAAACAATTAATTGTTTAATAAATATGAGTTCTTATATTAAAAAAAAAATATCGAGGAATAAAGATTGATAAAATTATATTAACAATATTAAATTCATTATTATATTAAAAATTTTATTTATAATATTATAAATTCATATTAATAAATTATTAGAGGTGTGCGAATAGTGCTCGAATCGAATCGAATCGAATAGTACTATTCGACCTCGAATCGAATCGAATTATTCGAAGTTTCGAATATTGAATAATTCGTTAGTATTCGAACTATTCGAATAATTCGTAACTATTCGAACTATTCGAATAATCATAATCATTGTTATTTTTGAATTAATGATTATTGTCATTATTATTCATAACTTTTTTAATAATTAATAACGAGATATATTTTATTTTATTTTTTTTTAAATTTATAATTTAAAATTATTTTTTTTTTTCACATTATTTATTATCAATAGAAAAACTAAATAATAATCATTTTAAATTTCAAAAAATGAACAATTGGAATAAAAAAAAAAAAAAAATTAGTAACGTTTGCTAGGACGTGTGGCCCACGTTACCGTTCAAAAATTGAAAATTTTTAATTCTCCGGCTAGGGCCGTGTTGAATTTTTATCTGTTGATTGATTTTTAATAGTTCATTTACGATAAAATTATTTAAGAATTTCGATTTCAACGAGATATAGTTTTTTTTAATGTTTTTAAAATTCGATTTTTTTTTTTTTTTTTGTTCAAATTAGAGTTAGAGAGGCAAGCTATAACTTTTGTTAGAATCAACGGAATGACTTCAAATCAGGCTCAAAAAACGTGATTTTTGAAATTATACCGCCTCTAAGGGTGTACATTTTGTTTCTAATAGTCAATTTTTTTTACTATCTTTGAAAAAAAACTACGAATAAAAAAAAAATATTCTTTTTTTTATTATTTTATGAAAACTCTAATTTATTTTGAGAAAAGTTTCAAATACTGTAAAATTTTACCACACATGCTTTTTAAATCTCCTACAAAGTATCTACGACAATTTCGTCAAAAGTTGAAGCTTTTTTAAAAAATTATTAGAAAACTTTTGATAAAATTGTAATAGAGACTATTCGTTTCAAGCTTAAACAACGCATCTACACTGAGAGAAATTTTAACTAAAAATTAAAACCCATGTTGAATAGAAATTACTATACTGCTTTGTAAATTTTGTTTTATTTCTGGGATTGGCCGCGAGAGATGATATTCTACAATAAAATTATGTAAAATGCCACACAATGTCAAAAAATTGTTATGCTACTTCAAGTCTCTGTACATCGTTATCTATTGCAGATAGACATGGGGTTGAGTGGAGTTAATTATTGAGAATTTAATTCTAAACAATTTATAAAGAATTACTTTTTTTGATTAATGTCTTAGATAATGAGTTATGAGTTAATTAAAATAAAGCACATACATGTTTTGTGGAAACGATAAAAAATATTATAAGTTCGAATAAAAAATACTGAACAATTTAATAAATATTCTAATATATATAATAAAATTTATCATGTACACATATAAAAGTTAGCATAGACTTAAATATTTTTTACTATATCGCTTTGTAAAAATTCTGGTTGTGGGGCGAAATAATACAAAGATGGCCGACTGATTGAACAAATGATTGAATTGTCATGTAACTTCAAGCATTTCTACAGCCTTATCTGTTGAAGCTAGGTATGGGGTGAAGCGAGGTTTATTGTTGGTAATTTATTTCTAAACAATTTATCAAGAATGAATTTTTTCTATTTATCAATTAGTTTTCGAGTTTTGAGCGTGTAAACAGAAAAGAAAAAATGTTGCCGGGAATTGATTGCCGTTCTCCGTGAATCTAGCACAAACTGCCGAACTTAGCACAAAAAATGTCCAACTTTTAAAATAAAATTTATAATAAAATATAGTAAATTCTAAAACCGGTAGTGCGTATATTCTCAATCTGCTAGAATTTACTTGTGAGTTTCGTGAATTTAGTCATTTTTTTTAAAGAAAAATTACAATAAAATTATGTAATTTTTATGGCTTAGTGTTGTATATAGTCAATGGCCAAATTTTTTACATAACTTTATTGTAAAAATTATTTATCAATATACGAATAATTCTTACAAATAATCGGAGGAACGTAGTTTTTACTATTCGCTTTGTAATTTTTTCTTATACGTTTGTAATTTTTAGTTAAAATTTCTCTCAGTGTAGTAAAACTCCATCGCTCCTCATAGGGAAGAGCATATCTGTTTAGTAACTTTTTTTTAGGGAATTTTAATTTCCTATTGTTTTCGCTTTTCTTCTGGACCCCCCCCCAACCATGGTAGACACCCCCCCTAAAAAATTTTCTAAGTCCTTTAATCTCAACCATGGTAGACACCCCCCAAAAAATTTTCTAAGTCCCTTAATCTTAACCAATACGATATATATGGAAAATATAAAGAAAAATATAGAAAACTCACTGAATATAAAGAAAAAAAAGATAAATATGGGAAAATATCAAAGAAAAATCGGTAAATATAAAGGAAAATATAGAAAAGTGACTGAATATGAAGAAAAAAACGATAAATATGGGAAAATATCAGTAATCATAAAGAAAAATAAAGAAAAGTGACTGAATATAAAGAATAAAACGATAAATATGAGAAAATATCAGTAAATATAAAGGAGGATATAGGAAAGTGACTGAATATAAAGAAAAAAACGATAAATATGGGAAAATATCAGTAAATATAAAGAAGAATATAGGAAAATATCAAAGAAAAATCGGTAAATATAAACGAAAATATAGAAAAGTGACTGAATATAAAGAAAAAAACGATAAATATGGGAAAATATCAGTAAATATAAAGGAGAATATAGGAAAATATCAAAGAAAAATCGGTAAATATAAACGAAAATATAGAAAAGTGACTGAATATAAAGAAAAAAACGATAAATATGGGAAAATATCAGTAAATATAAAAGAGAATATAGGAAAGTGACTGAATATAAAGAAAAAAACGATAAATATGGGAAAATATTAGTAAATATAAAGGAGAATATAGGAAAATATCAAAGAAAAATCGGTAAATATAAACGAAAATATAGAAAAGTGACTGAATATAAAAAAAAAAACGATAAATAAGGGAACATATCAATTATGCCCCCCCCCCCTCCCCGAACATTTTCTAAGTCCCTTAATTAATCTAAACAAGATGAATATGGAAAATGAAGAAAAATATAGAAAAATAAAGAATATATAAACGAATAAATGAAAATATAGAAAAAACACTGAATATAAAGAAAAATACGATAATTATAGGAAAATATTAGGAAAATATGAGTAAACAAAAAGAAAAGTATCGCAGAATATCATGGAAAAATCATATTTAACAACAAGATTTTTCAACAAAAAGATTTAAAAAAAAATTATTAACATGATAAATTATTAAATATTCAAGTTAAACAAAATATATACGATCATTGGAGGATTAGTGAGAAAAATTAATGAACAATACCCATCAATAAATAATAAAGAAATAATGATACCAGTAGAAGCTAATATAAAATTCGATGACGATGAGGAAAATGAAAATATACCAAAAATTAATTTCGAAATTAAAAAAATACAAGAAATTGTATATCTACCAATTAAATCATTTGCAGGCAAAATAATTTTAGCGAAAAAAAAAAAATTCAATAATAATAATAATGACATTATTTAGATATCATCGCAATCATAATAGCAATAAATAAAGTGAATTTATATATGCAATGTCAGTACGGTTATTAAAATAAAGAACAATAACATTAAAGACGACAGTGATTATGAAGTAAAATAAAATTTAAATGAAAAAAGTTTGATTAAACTAAACAAAGATAATAATAATTTTACCAAAGGGAAATATATTTTAGATTGGACTAACTTTATGGAATGAAGAGGCAGAAAATTTCTAGCGAAAAAGGGTGATGTGATAGCATCAAAGGAATTGAAAATAAATGAATATAAAAAAATTAAAAATATAACGACGACTTCAGCAACAACTAAAACGTTAAATCCTTATTCAACCGAGAGAAAAAAGTAAATAAAATAAATACAATCGAACTCGACAATTTCGTAATAAATATTTAACATTGACAGGCCAAAATCATAGTACAACAAAATGAATAAAAACGGAGAGTTTAAAAGGTTAGAAGAAAGCGATTCTGGACATGGAGATGACCCATTAGAAGGAACAAGCAAAATGAATGAAAATTAAATAAATTTTAGTTGTAACAATAATCATTGTAACGATAGAGAATGAAATAAATTTGCAGTCACGAATTTCGATATATATTAAAGAAGAAATTAAAATTACCCCCGCAGGGAAGGCACAGTTGCTTCAGCAACTGTATGATTATTTTTTTTCTAAAAACTAAATTAAAAAAAAAAAAACTCGGTTTATTTTTATTTTTCATACAAAATGTGATTTTTCAACCGAAATTTTTTCAAAGAAGCGATAGATATTTCGAGTACGCATGTCACTATAACAAGTCTAATACGAAGTCTCTATATTACCATTTCATCACGAGTTATATAGGTTGCCTAAAAAACGAGAACGGCACAAGCTATATAACTCAAGATAAAGTATAGTCACAGAGGTTCCATATTAGGTTTAATGAAATTGTTTTCCAAAATTCTATCATTTTTACAAATAAATTTTTTCCGTACGAATAGATTTTTCCAGAGACGCTTTTTTTAAGGCAAATCCGAAGTCTTTACGACAATTAGCTCGGAAGTTATGAACGTTCTTTTGTTTTTTTTTTGGAATATTTGGAATTGGGCCCTGTCGAAAAATGGAAATATTAAATCTAATAAGGCCCAAAAAGTAAAAACAAATATCATGTCTGTTTTTGGAAAAAAAAAACCTAAATTTGTTTTAACATCGACTAATTCGTTTAGCGGTTCAAAAAATATCGCGAAAAAACGAAACGTGACACTACATATCGTTGAATAAAAAAAAAAATAAACGACCGAAAAATTTGAAAAAAATATGTAGAGTCTACCGATGAAGCGTCGTCGATTAAAACATTGCCGGAATTAATCGGTCAATATTTGAAATTGGGCCCTGTTAAAAAATGGAAATATTAAATCTAATAAGGCCCCAAAATTGAAAATAAATATGACGATTGCTTTTGGGCAAAAAAATTGAACAAAATGAGCATCTCAGAAGCCAATTCGATTCAGAACTTTACATTTTATCCCGAAATAACAAAAAGTCACAGAAAAGCGAAAACATAAGTGTCCTACGGAACACTAAAAAATTTAGGCTGTTTATTTTTTGTTGAAAAATGAATAAAAATTTAGATTCTTTTCATTTAATTTATTTCAGTAATAGAATTTAATCTAACTTTGTCATAGAAGAAGAATAATTCGAGTTATTCGAAATTCGAATAGTTCGAATAGTCTCGAATAATTCGGTATTCGAAAACTCGAATTATTCGAGTTTTCGAATATTCGCACACCTCTATAAATTATAAAATAGATTATCAAAAAAAAATTTATTTTATAATCAGTTATGTTTATTATACTATATCAAAAATTTTTACAAATAAGATTTTATTAAAATATATTTAATATTTTTTTTTGTTCAATAAACTATTTGGTCGTGAATCACGTAATTCATTATAATAAATAATATGATGTTTGTCAGCAGTTTGAATTACTTTGTATGAAGAGATACAAATTGAATTACTCCAAAACATGGAGTTTCATCGACATTATCTTCCATATATAAAACATACCTGGAAGATATTTACTAAGTAATGATGTTGTGCTACGAGGTTTTTTAAAAGTAATGACGATTCTTTCTGTAATGAAGTAGGAGTCGTGAGTGAAAGAATACGACGCAGGCTTAGGTATAATTCCCAAACTTCATCACCCTCAGGAATTGTATCACCAATATTTAAACCAAAGTGTCTAACAAAATTCCACATTTCAGAAGCTGACATTTTAATATTATTCTTTTTTAACCGTTCAAGAGTTATTGCTGGTGGAATGTTGCGTGAATTTATCATGCCAAAATCGTGATTTTTTAAACGCTGTTTTAGCTTAGTGAGTGTGAATTTTTTTTGTGTTATATAATAATTAATTATCAAAGGAATATCAGCGTTACATACATGCTCTAAAACGTCATGCATTAAATCTGCTGATAGATTTTTTAATACATGAAAACCTGGAATTTGATTGAAAATACATTTACCATTGATTCCAGTAGCTGATGGATCATTCAGCTCTATATTATATGATAATTCAGTTCGCATATAATATTTATCTTCTACAGTAGCTAAAAAGCGTTGTATTTTATTTAGTTTGCTAAGCCGACATGAAAAATTTCTCGAAAAACCTTCAATAAAACCATGTATTGAATGAAGACCCAAATTATCACCTAAATATTAAACCAAGTTTAAAATACAAAGTTGTAGTGGTTTGAGGTAACTTTATAACCACTCCTTTCGTCTCTAATAATTCTAGCTCTCCAAGTAGTGGTCTAAATACTGCAAAATTTCCATGAATAATTCTATCGTTGGTTTTAAATCTAAAAGCATCAAAAATTGTATTGAGTGATGACGAAAATTCAGGAGGAAAACATGGAATTTGAACGTACATCCCAGCCATTTTATTATATCCTGCATGACTACCAAGAGCATTACCAGTTTCATAATCATCATAATAAACGAATAAAGTACTTGATTAGAATGAAAATAACTTGTTATTGATTTCCATAAATTACTTTGAATAAAACTACTAATTACTGATGTTTCATTGTCTAATTTTTTTTGTCAAGTGAACTAATAACAACCTAAATATTCAGATGCTTTAAATCGCAGTATTCACTAATAAACTTTTATTATATTTTTTAGTATTCCTGGTGCTTGTTAGCATTTTTCCTACTTGAAATGAGTATTTCAATCGTTGGATTTGTTTTTCCACATACGTTGCAATCACTGCTTGAGGAATCCGTCACCCACAAAATCATTCAAACTTACAGAGAAGATCCAGACCTGCAAAACTTCATTGATTTTGGTCAACAAGAGGTAAAAATGTGTTAAAGTTAAATTTTTTTCACTCGACGTGAAACGCTCAAAAATAGTTCACCATAGATGTCTTTCCTTGGCACTTTAATATTTACATGTGAGTGGAGATCTTTCTTTGACAAGTTTATACATTGTGCGTATAGAGAAAAGTTGAGTCTTTTTTCTATTTAATCTCGAACAATATTTTATAAAACAAACAATCCACGAAAAAAGAGATTTTTTTTTTCAAAAAATAAGCTATGTACTCAGTGTTGTGGTTCTTGGCTGTGCGAAAAAGAAAAATTAATATCTACCAAAACGTAAGTGAATAGTGTATCAAGAAGAGTTATATCTATATCAGAAGGTGGTTGAAAAAAAGTAGATCAGAGAGGGACGGGGGACTGCAACTTGGTCGGTAAAACAGAGATGGTGCAAAAAATTTAAATATATCATTGAAACGTGAGAATTCTCAATTGTCATGTGTCGATAATGCAGAGATGTTAAAGAAATTTGAATAATTCATTTAAATGTATAAATTGCCATGTGTCAGTAATATAGACTTGACCAGGAAAAATCGAATTGTATCATTTTGACGTGAGATTTTTCATGTCATATGTCTTGTCTCATTAAATAACAAAAAGTTATTCCTTCAAGCCGGGTTCAAGCCAGCGACCAATGGATATTTTATTGAATTGTTTATAACAATATACAATTACAGTCTATTGCTCTACCAACCGAGCTATCGAAGGTTATTTGCAGGTTTTTTAACGTCTCACGTCTCATACATAAATATTTTTAGAATACGATTTTGCAAAAAAAATTTGGTGACATTCAATACGTGTAATTTTTGCTGTAGTAGTTTTTGCTGTATTGTTTATAACAAAAAATAAATAATAATTGCAAAAATTTATATGCACGTAAGAATTTGCTGACTCTAAATACGTGTCATTTGAATAGGTACTCCTTCTTCTCTTCTATTGTATTTATCCCTATAAAAACGAGAAGTTTTTGTGAAATTTTATCATTCGAATATCAAGACTGTAAAGACATGAAAGAAAGCAATTCAATAATATACATAGACATTAGTAATTATTATATTTTATACATATTTATTTGCTTGAAATTAAAATTTTTGTAGAAAAAGACCATTATATATAAAAATGGAACAACGATTGAATAATGTTGCTAAAATGGAGAGCAAATTGGATCCTAAAAAAATGTCTGAGTTGGAGGTTAATAGAAAGGACAAAGTAACAGCTCTACAGAAGATTCATAATGAATACGATTGGAGTTATGGCTACATTAAACGATGAATTTAATATCTTTCTATCAAGCAGAATCGCCAAGTTTATGAAAAATAATGATTATTTTACGAAAATTGAAAAAGCAGCGATCGATAGATGTTGTCATCTTCTTCTTTTGGGAGGAAAATACAACAAATGTGAGTTTATTTTCTCTTAAAATAAGAAAAATTAAAAAGTTTGTTAACTCTTCTTCAAATGTAATTATTATTATCTAGACAAAAAAAATAATTATAATATAAAACTGATAAACACCAAGACTAAGCGACTTCAAAGAGAATATAAATTTTTGAAAGATTTGACAAAAGATGTCTACTATGTTTTGACAAAAATTTGAAGTTACTGTGAAAGAAAGTCTGGTGCAAGACTATCAATCAAAATAAGTAATAAATATACTGTTTTCTTACAGAAAAAGATGCTGAATATTATTTTTGTAATAAAAAAGGTTCCTTGAATTAGAGGATGGTATTGAAATATCGTAGCCGGATTAAATATCAAATAATTAATTATTACTCAATAAAATAATCCTGTCTGATATATTTTTAATTAACCCAATTCACCTTGCTCACTTAAGACACTATAGGTAGGTTTGGGAAATTAGTCGCGTAATTCAGGAAGGATAAATGACACCTGAAATGGACACGAAAAGTATAATATGAACACAGATATAATTCAGCAGTAAAATAATTAAGTCGACGCAAGAGATTTAATAATCAGACAAAACATTGATTTTATTTATAAAAACGCCATGAGTTGAATTAGACATTACATACAAAACACACTCAACTTCATATAAATTGTAAAATATTAAACGCTTTAAATTTAGTTAAAACAAAAGGCCCAACGCGTCGATAATTTAGAGAGAGAAAAATCAAGTAAATTACGGAGTCAGGGATTAGAAATATTGAAGGAAAAGACCCGTCAATTGAATATTACGTAACCCGGCGAGTAATCAACTAGATTGGGAAGCATTCTAGTTGTTAAAATAAATGAAACACTGACTCTACAATTACGTAATTATGACACTTGATAATCGTCGAGAATTTACTTAAAATTACACTGATAAAACGCGAACAAACACTAAATATTCAAGTAATATTTGTACTTACAATAATTGTTGAATTAAAATTACTGGCTGTGAACGACGTGGACCTCGACCTTGGCTTGGCTTCTAATTATTTGGTACTGGGATTATTATATTTACTAATATAATTTATCAATATATTTATATTTTTATGTAAACGGACTGATAATGAATCATAGTGCTTGTAATTGAATGGTGCACTCGCGTTACACAGACCCTAGGTTTATTTGATAAAAATCGTGATTTAATTGTTCACGAAAAATATCTAATTGTTCAATTTTAACAAATTATTGAACCAAGCGTTCAATTGATTTGAAGAAAATTAATGAAGCTATTGACTAAGAGATTTATAATTATTTCCACTGAAATAAAAATATACTTAAAATCAATTTAATTAACTTTATATATAGCTGAAGGCTATACATATTTATTTAAAATAATCAAAGTAATTGAATCCAGAAATCCAGGAATTATTAAAATATTCAATAAATGAACTTATCGATGAACCGAGGATAAAATTATCCAAAGTATTAATCCAGAAATAATTAAATTTTTTAAGTCAAAATTCAGATATTGTAAAATTTTTTAGGTTTTAATTTAGAAATATTAAAATTTTCTAAGTTTTAATTCAGAAAAAATAAAATTTTTTAAGTCTTTATTAGAAGAATAAAGCTTCGGCGATTAAGTAGAACTTAATTAGAGCTGGAAGAGCTAGTTATGGTGCAGAGACTGCGGACCGATCGATCTAGTTAATCTCGATCGATCTAGTTTAGGACTCAGTCATTCCTTAGAAAAGTGGGGATACTTCGGAAACGTTCAGTTTTCTCCTGCTCCATTTTCTATTTTCCTCAGTCTATGTATTTCCTATTGGTCAGCCTAAAAGGCGTGATCTTTGTTTATCAATTGAAAATATTTCTAATTAAAATTTTATAACATGAGTGGTATTGAGAGAATCCTTGTATTTTTAGATTCTGTCGATATCACTCACTGTACTAATTTATCATTTAAATTAATAATTAAAATGGGCAGTATTGCCGCTTGGCATTAGTGCCGGCTCAAGAAAATCGTTGAGGGTGCAAGGTCTCTGGCCCCTTTCAATGTATTTCTCTTATGTGGCGTAAGATGGAGCTCAAGGTATCAAAATATACCCTGAATATATAATAAAAAACAAAGGATTTAAAAAATAGGAAATAAAAGAATTAGTGCGCCTACGGCAGGAGATTACAGTATTAAAAGAAGGGTTTTAACATTGCAATGTGTTCCGGGTCGAACCACATGTCTGTCGGTCCCAGACTGACCAGATTTTAATTCTTTTATTTTTTAAAATAAAATACAACAAATTTATAATTTTTATTATTACTTGGTTTTTTATGGCTAGATCGTGAGATCATACAATTTTAAATAACATCTGACTAACAATTTGATTTTATAGTTTTTCTAAAATACTTTAAGCAACGATTATTTAATTTATGTACTCTTTTAATAGTCTTTTTTTAACAAACTCGAATATTTCCACACATGGTCAACTAATGCATAGATTTTTTGAGTAAAAATCACGTAACAAATAAAACCATAAACTCAAGTTTCTCTTTGGTAATATTATAACATATTTTTCAAAACATTATTTGTCAAGAATTAGAGAAAATCTCACATCTGTCAAACAACTGCACTAACGAATTTCTAATACAGAAAATGATCGTAAAATCGACAATAAAAAGGCAAATTTATAACTATTCAAAATAAAATAAATTCATGAAAACGTCTTGGACTTTCCGGTCGTAAAATTTATAATTTTTGTTTACATACGGTACTTTTATGCCACCCTTTGGACCACACAAGGCCCAATTTTATGTCTGAAAATCCCTCTACCTACACATAGTTTTTTACCCTCTCTTGAACTAATTTTTGACCAATTAAAACTAATTTTTTAACTAAGTACACACCCATTTTTTGGACTTGACAATTTTCAACAAGCTGAGACAAATTTTGGTTTTTTTTTTTTCCAAAAACAGACATGATATTTTTTTTTACTTTTTAGGCCTTATTAGATTTAATATGCCCATTTTTGGACATGGCCCAATTCCAAATATTGACCGATCAATTCCGGCAATGTTTTAATCGTCGTCGACGCTTTTTCGTTTTTCCGATTTTTTATTTTTTTACTGTTTTTTAAGTGAAACTTCTTTAGAATGGGCAGTAAAAAAAAAAAAAACAAAAGATGGATGCAACGAAAGTAACGGTATGAAGGTAAGTAATTTTAAATTATTTTTTATTTTGTTTTATTTATTTATTCCCTTGACAACGATACGAAAAAATTTGTTTAAAATTTGTTTCAAAATTTTAAATAGTTTCATGAAAGATTCAAGAGACAAAGGTGAATATTAAGGTTAAAACTTTTATTATATACAATATATAATTTATTATGTTATTTTTGATCAAATAATGAGTATTTAAAATTAATCTGTTAAATAAACAAATAATACACAAGATAATAGTTATTCAAGTGCTTGACATAATACGACAGCAACATCATAATCACAATACCAAACAACAATATATAATATGTGGATGAAATGTGGTACCACGTGAACGAAAAGATAGTAAAGATGGTATTTTAGATTGTATAGGATTTCAAGAAACAGTTAATGACATTGAAATATTATCAGAAAAATGTGAGAAATGTACTGGTAATCCTAAATCAGTAAAATTTAATAAAATACGACTAGATCCTATACCAATGTCTGGTAATTTTCATGAGACTTGTACTGGTGGTTGTAATAATAATTTTAATCAAATAATGAGTATCGAAAATGAATTTGTCAAATAAACAAATAAAACCCAAGATAGTGGTTATTCATGTGCTTGATATAATACGACAGCAACATCATAATCACAATACCAAACAACAATAAATAATATGTGGATAAAATTTAGTACTACGTAAACGTGAAGATAGTAAAGATCGTATTTTAGATTGTATAGGATTTGAAGAGACAAATAATGAGTATTTAAAATGAATCTGTCTGAAAATCAAATAATATACACAAGATAGTGGTTATTCAAGTGCTTGTGCTTGTTATGATCGTGTTTGTCATGATCGAAATAAATTCAAGATCTTGAATGAATTTGTTAAGGACAAAAAAATGGAACAGATGATTAAATATTGAATCATTCAATGAAACAACAACAACAGGAGTAAATAATAATTCAATAAATGATGTACCAAGTGGAAATCAAAATAACAACAACAATATTGATCATATATAAACAACAGCAATCATAATAGAACAAATACACGGTGGTGGTAGTGGTGGCGATGATGCATCATCATGTGTTTGTGGTTAATTCGCTCATAAAAAAGATGTTGAAAAAATCGATCAATATTTGACATTAAATTTTTTAAACATCAAATAGTTCGTTTTGTTTTGTTTTTTTTTTTATTCAAATATTGAGGAGATAGCTACTAAATCAAAATCAAATTTATTTCCATTATAATTTGTATTAATTTTATTTATATTTTTCAGGCTGTAACATGTCAGATTACAAGGCTGAAATTGACTCAATATTCAATAATATTGGAACCTTAAGTCATCTAAAGTTGATATATCGGGAAAATATTAAAAAATATCATCCCGACAAAAATCTTGAAGATAAAAGAGCAACTGAAAAAAACTCAGTATTTCATGAATATACAGACTGTCCCATTTTAATTGGATAATGGATTTTCCTCGAAAAATGTGGCTCGAATTGAAAAATGATTCAAGTAAAAGTTGTAGGGTTTGGCGGGGGACTTGGAAAAAAAAGAAAACCAAAAAGTTCAAAATGGCGGAGTTTCAGGTATGAACAAAGTTTTTTCAAATGGATACTATATTTTTTCTTTGTACTAAAATGTTTCTGTTGATGGATTTTCCTCAAAAAATATGGCTCAAATTTAAAAATGATATTTAGAAAAGTTGTAGCGTTCAGGAAGACAAACACGAAAAGGAAAAAAAAATTTTAAAAAAGTACAAAATAGCGGAGTTTAAAGTATGAACATTTTTTTTTTTTAAGGTTAGGTGTAAGTTTTTTTTACTAATAAATTGTTCGCATCAAGATTAACACTTTTTTTAAATAACATTTTTTGGCTAAGTCCATTCTTTTTATCCATATTTCTCACTCCGCCATTTTGAATTTTTTACCAAAATTTTTTTTTTTTCCGTTTTTGTCTTCCTAAACGCTACAACTTTTCCAAATATCATTTTCAAATCAAAGCCATTTTTTTTTCAGGAAAATCCATCAACAGATAAAATCGAGCCGAAAAAACAGTGATTTTATCGAAAAATTTTTCAAATAAAAAGTGTTAGTTTTGATGTAAGAAACATTTTGGTGCAAAAAAGAAATACAGTATCCATTTTAAAAAACTATTTTTATACCTGAAACTCCACAATTTTGAATTTTTTGAATTTTTTTTTTTCTAGGTCCCTTTCTAAACCCTACAACTTTTACTTGAATCATTTTTTAATTTGAGCTATATTTTTCAAGAAAAATCCATTATCTAATTAAAATGGGACAGTCTGTATATATACATAAAATAAAAAGTATACATAAAAGAGTAGTAGAAGTGTTCGGCTGACTAGTTGTTCAATAAATAAATATTTATATAAAATTATATTCTGTGTTGAGTTTTTAAATTAGAATTTCATTTACATAGAACCTTAATATTATAACTAATCAATAAATTAAAAAGTTTCTATCATAATTGTTAATGACTGAATGAACATAATAGTTCACTCGAGAGGAGAGCGAAAAAGACAACTAGTCAAAAATATATTAATGCAACGAGAGATCTTCTAATTACTATTTATTAGAATTATTAAAGGAGTTTCACTTCCCTGTGCGTACAATAACACACATCTTTTTTTTTATTCAACGATATGTAGTGTCACAAACTGTTTTTTTACAATATTTTTGTAAACAGCAAGAAAAAAAATAAAAAATCCTACGGAACACTTACGGCGCACCTTGGGGAATCTTTTTTTAAAATTTTTTTCGACAAGATATACACCGTGTTTGATAATCATAGGATATGCGGCAGCGTATTTGAAGAAAAATACCCTGATTATGGGAAAAATGCGGAAATAAGTCAATATTATGGGTGGCAGGGGGGGGGCTGTTTTCACAGGTTTTTTTGTTTAAAATTCTTTTATTCATAAAATTTAGTTTAAATTACCCTCCTGATTAAGAAAAATATATTTAAGTAATTTTAGGATAAACTTTTAAGGGGGTGGAGTGGGTGGTTTTGGTTATTTTTGTGTTTTTTTGTTTTTAAATTATCAACGAGCGATAAATATCCCGGTCAAAGTACCGAAAAATGTCCTGATCGACGGACCGGTAATGACCTTGACAAAGTACCAGAAAATGTCTTGTTAAAAGTACGGAAAAATGTCCTGGTCAAAGTACTGGTATGATAATGTTTGATTGAAAACACTCACGAAATATTTTGAGAACTTTTTTTAGAATTTTTTTGAGAATTTTTCTTAGGGCTTTTTTTAGAAATATTTTGAGAACTTTTTTAAAAATATGTTTAGAACTTTTTTTAAAATTGTTTCTAGAACTTTTTCTACAAATATTTTCAGAATTTTTTTTATAACTCATTCTACAAATATTTTCAAAATTTTTTTAAGAACTTTTTTTAAAATTTTTTTGAGAACTTTTTTTAGAAATATTTTGAGATCTTTTTTCAGAATTTTTTTAAAATTATTTTGAGAACTTTTTTTGAGAACAAAAGTCATTTAATTAATTATCACGTTGATAAATTGTACCACTGTTGGTTAATATAAAGTTAGAAATTTTTAAAAGTTTGAACAATTTTTTAGTGTTCCGTAGGACACTTATGTTTTCGCTTTTCTGTGACTTTTTGTTATTTTGAGATAAAACGAGAAGTCCTGAATCGAATTGGCTTGTGAGATGCTCATTTTCTTTATTTTTTTTGGCCAAAAGCAATGGTCATATTTATTTCCAATTTTTGGGCCTTATTGGATTTAATATGCCCATTTTTGGACATGGCCCAATTCCAAATATTGACGGATCAATTCCGGTAATGTTTTAATCAACGACGCTTCATCTGTAGACTCTACGATATTTTTTTCAAATTTTTCGGTCGTTTATTTTTTTTTTTATTCAACGATATGTAGTGTCACAAACTGTTTTTTTACAATATTTTTTGAACCGCTGAACCGAATTAGTCGATGTTAAAACAAATTTAGGTTTTTTTTTTTTTCCAAAAACAGATATGATATTTTTTTTTACTTTTTGGGCTTTATTAGATTTAATATGCCCATCTTTGGACATGGCCCAATTCCAAATATTGACCAATCAATTTCGGCAATGTTTTAAGTGACGAAGCTTCATCTGTAGACTCTACAATATTTTTTTCAAATTTTTATTTATTTATTTATTTATTAAGTATTACGCCCTTGTCATTTCGTACTTATGGGCTACATTATATAAGTTTTACAATTACAAGTTTTGTTTCTTAATAATATGTATTATTATATATGTAAAGAGATGAGTATATATATTGATGAGATTAACATGTGGTAGTAGACAGTCGCTGATGACCACGTGACGATCTACGATTGTGACAGAGTGCCATATGTATATGACGATTCACGGCTGTAGCGGAGTGACACATAGACTTCCACGTCGATCCACAACCAAATGATCATTATTGGAGTTTCGAGAAGATTGTACAGATTCTCGAAAACGAGCCTTTATTTTACATCGCCCTGAGTTGCCTTAAATGACAACTTTTTGATGGAAAATTACTGTATAGACTCTGCACTATCTAACAATAATTTTTGTTTGCCGTAGTCCGGGATCGAACTCGAGACGTTTGGGTGGAGAGTTAAGAGCGCTATCCACTACACCAAACGGGCCGGCTTGTTTTTCGGTTGTTTATTTTTTTTTTTATTCAACGATATTGTAACATGACATTTTGAGTCCTTCTCGGACTGTTGCTATGGGAATTAATATTTTTAAAACAATATTTATAAATAAATATAAATAAATATTAAATATATAATTTGTTTATTCAATTTTTAAGCCGAACAATAATACCAAAAACTAAAATATGAGATCTATAATAATAATGGTAACCTGAAACGTAATTTTCAAAATAAAACACTTAAAACTGCTGGGAATCCAACTGCAACACTGCAACGTAACGGGAACTGAACGGTAACTCAAACTTAATCATAAATGTAGTTGAAATCTCAAACATAATCGTAGTCGTAATCAGAATTTAAAAGCACAAAATTAACACCAGAAACTCAATCAATCAAACCTTCCATAGACTCAGTCTTCGAGGAAAACCTCAGGGTCGCTCAGGGTGTGGGTTATGGAGAGAGGGACGGGTAAAGTTGTGTGTGAGAATTAATTGAACAATAAATTTAACAAACAATATTTAAGCAAAGCCGTAAGCCAAGATTTATATTCAAAGTCTCAATAATTAAAATACAAAACACAATTAAAAACGTATCAAATATACAAGTATATTTTCATAACAAAACTAGAACCGAGATTACCTCAACTTAATCGTAATTTGATCGCACAAACCGCCAGTAAACCGATTCTAAATTCGTAAATACCCCAACGTTAATCAGATACAAAGTAAGACTAAAATCGTGATTGGAAAATTAGCTAACGCGTGATAATACCAATAATATGAATTAACTAGATCAACTTAATCGTAGTTCGTCGTCACAAACCTCTAATAATTAATTAAATCAAAGATATCCGCGAGAGTAATATTCGAAGCTAAACGAAGCCGGGCTTAACCCAAGTCAAACATAACCAAAAACGAACACGAGGCTATCCTCAGGGATAGCCACTGCTCAGAATACCTGGTTTATTCAGAGAGAACGACTGTTCAGCTCGGAGTCCAAAAGCAGAGAGAGAGTTTGTGCTACTCTAAAAAAATATCTCGACAAAACTAAATTCCTCCCCTCTTTCCCTTTTTACTATAGTGTGTTGAACAGTATACTCTCCGCATCCAGCTGGAGTTTCAAATAATAATAATAATAATGAATCGAATACATATCATCGGGTTTACCCGGTTTTAACAAATAAAATTAATTAAATAATTAAATAATATCACCGGCGAGAAGTCTGAACAATAAAGTAGCTGGGTTTATAAGGCCAACGAGAAAATCTCGTTACAATATGTAGTGTCACAAACTGTTTTTTTACAATATTTTTTGAACCGCTGAACCGAATTAGTCAATGTTAAAATAAATTTAGGTTTTTTTTTCCAAAAACAGATATGATATTTTTTTTTACTTTTTGGGCCTTATTAGATTTAATATGCCCATTTTTGGACATGGCGCAATGCCAAATATTGACCGATCAATTCCGGCAATGTTTTAATCGACGACGCTTCGTCTGTAGACTCTACGATATTTTTTTCAAATTTTTCGGTCGTTTGCTTTTTTTTTTATTTAACGATATGTAGTGTCACAAACTGTTTTTTTACAATATTTTTGTAAAAAGCAAGAAAAAAAATAAAAAATCCTACGGAACACTTAGGGTGCACCTTGGGGAACTTGACTATCTTTTTTTTACCATAAATATTCGTTGCACAGTATTTCTGAAATATCCATTGAATGAGAGACATTTTAGAAGAGTAAAATATATTTTGTTATTGAATATCTACTGATGCATTTGTTTTTAACAATATCAAGCAATAAACATTTTATGTGTCAGTAGCTAAGGGACAGATGCAGCTCAGAAATTAATCAATTAATGTTGCTTAAAACATAATTTTTTTGGCAACTGTCATTCCTTTGCTACTGCTTGTCCTTGGGATTTTCCATTTATTTAATATTTAAAATACATGTAATTTTATTTAAACAAAATTAAAATGTCCGAGGAAAAACAGTAACTAAGGAAAAGATGTAGCTGAGGAATTACGGTGGCCAGAAAAATTATGTTTTGGGCAACATTAATTCCTTATCTACATCTTTTCGTTGGTATTTTAATTTTATAAAATGAATTTTAATAAATTTATTTGTCAAATAAACGAACAAAATACCAAGGATAAGCAGTAGCTAAGGACATCCCTGGTGAAAATATTTCTCCGAATTTGCCCGAATTTCTCCGCGGTTACTCCGAATCTCTCCGCGATCACTCCGAATTTTTTCCAAATTGACTCATGCGGAGAAATGGGTGAGAAATTTTATTCCTCGTCGTTGATTTCGGAAAAATTTCTCTGCGGTAAAAATTTTTTTTTCACACGTTCCTTCGCGTATATTTTATCACGGAGAAATATTTCCGAACGTTTCTCTAACCAAGTCGATTCGGAGAAAATTCGTAAAAAATTTTTCCGCGTAAAAGACACGTGGAGATAATTCCTCTGCGGTAAAATTTTTTTTTTACGTGTTTCTTCGCGTATTCTTATATGGCTAAATATTTAATTTTAATACATCATGTATATCGATTATTCATTGATAATTTATTGGAAGTCCCTCCATCCACCCCCATCATTGTTTTTTCAATGATGAGCCTCCTTGCTTTTATATCAAAAATTGATTTAATCGTGTGCCACAATCTCTGTTCAATATCATACATATTTATATTTCAATTTGAAAATATCACAAATACTTATTCTCATAACTGCATGACTAGAAGCTCATTACCTTTATTGTATTGATAATCATTTTGAACTTTTTTTTTTTCGTTATATTCAGTATCTAAGCATTTTATTTTTATGCGTTTTCAGTAGCCGTTGGAAAAAGCGAAACTTTTTGTTCAATAATAATGCTTGCCATATGCTTACGTATTTTTGAAGCTTTTGGTGAAAAGTTGATGGTGCTTGGATCATATCCCAATACAACAGCTGTTGCATACGCAGAAGCGTATGCGCCACAGCTCGTACCATCTGGCTGTCGTGTTACATTTTTGAAAAAAATTTTGTTTCTATCTATTTCAGGATAGCGTTTCGCTACGAATTTCTTCTCAACATTTGATAACAAATCATAAGAGTTACGAGCTAAGCTGTCATAAATATAAATTTCTGTACCATTGTAGTACAGACATGCCCAATGCCGAAATTCATTAGTACCACCCACTATTACTATATCCTTCTTACTTTCAGAAGGTTTTACAACGTGAAGACTGTTTAAATACCAAACAGGATACGTATTAAAATCAGTATTTTTTACTAGTGTTTGTAAAAATAATTGTATTCCATCATCTTGTATCATATAACATGAATTGATATTTTTGATGATCTCAACTTGTCTGCTTGGTAATTCTTTAATAATTTTATCATATAATCTAGATATCCGGATTTGCTCAGATTGATAAAATTTTTTCTCTTTTCTAGACTGTTTATCTACTGGCAATGAACTAATTACTTGAACGTCATCGTCTTGTTCTAGATATTTTTCCGTTGCATTGCTTGAGATATCAATCATACCAACTGACTTTTTCTTATTATTTTTAATAAGTTTTGATGGAACTACGTCATTAATATTTTCGTCTTTTCTGAGTCGTTTTTTTGCTGACTTTTTTCCGTCTGCATTTTCTTGAGCTTCTATAATATACAAAGGATCTCTTATTGGCAATTTAAATTCATATCTTGGATCTAGTATTTCCGGTAGAAGACAATTCATGTAAAATTTTTCTAAAACAGGTTGCAAAGTTTTCCAAAATTCTGGATCTTTTTCGACAATGATATATTTTATATCATAAATTTCCATGTTTTCATATTTCATGTAATGGCTTTCATCTGCTACATGATTAAACTTTGAAGTCAATGTGTATACTGTAAAATAACAGTGTTGTCTTTGAGTTATATTTAACTGACCTTGTACTTGAAAATAATAATTGTGATGTTCGTTCATCTTATTTAAATCTTTATTGTGAAAAATTCGTCTATAATTAGTATTTGACTTTAATGCTTCATCTACAGTTAAGCCTATTGCAGATGCTAAGCATTTGACTTCAACGATAGAGTCTTCTTCTTCAATGCACATGTCTGGTGTTGCACCAATGAAGCTACAAGCTTTATCAATAAATAAACCACATGGAGACATACTTTTATCAATCAAACTTGATAATTTTTTAACAGCATCTTTTTCCGAATCTTTACCTAATTTCATCTGTTTTGTACAGTAACCAAAATCATAGCGAATTTTTTTAACAATATTAGAGCATGATGTTGTTGGCATCAAATGAAATATTTCTCCAAAATGGGATGCTGTGATTAAGTTTTTGCGATATTCTTTCCATAGAGCAGATGAAGCTTGAGATCTCGTTTCTTTTTCAATTTCTACTCTATCATCTTGATTTCGTTTCAATTTTTCAAAATGCTGTTCTGAAAGTAACTGATATTGCTCATGTGAAATATCACCTTTTTCACAATTTGGGCCATAGTTTCTATCAGTCTTGCTCTGGTATTGTCTTTTTTTAAATTTGTTGCGCATTCTATATAATTGAGTAGCCTTTACACTAGCTTGTCTACTCTCTTCCATTTTGAAAATTTGAAGAGGAACATTTTTATTATTAAGGCATGTCCAACGCCGGTTTTAGAGTACGTGACCGACAACGTCCTATCTTATTTTATATTACAAGAAAGTTTATTCTTCGTCCCGACAAAAGTTTGTTGGTAATAGAATGCTGAGATTCAGCATGATTCGTTTTTTATCCATATTAGACCTTGCTATACAATAAATGTTTAATTATCTCGTTTTACTTTAAATTTCTTTAACTTATAATATCTTTAACTATAATCATCTCTTTCGTCGCATATCATTTCTTCTGAATATAAATTTGTGTTCACAGAAGGTATGAGATTACGAATCTGTTGACCAAACTTGCAAATTTTCTTCATGATCGTTTCTCTATGTTTAAATGCTCAGAGTTAGTTGTCAAATTTTTCTCAATCAATGATCTATTTTTATTTATTGTAAAACCCACCGCAAAACAGGTTTTCATATACAGCAAAATTTCTTCTTTTTCACTTACAATATATGAAGTTTCAACGAAATGTTTACTAAAATTTTTTCATATGAATTTTTTCAAACGTTTTTCAAATGTAACCAAATGGGCATAAGGATCCTTTCTTGAATCTTTTGTAAACATTGCTATCACCATCTCCAACTTATTAGAAAACCACCGACAAAATTGTAAAAAACCTTAGGAGATTGTATTGCTTATAGCAGTTAAGCACCGTCATTCCTGTATAAAACTTCAACAGTATTTTTCGTTCCGGTATTGTATACGCCAAATTTTTTGCTGAATGATACATCTTGAGTATTAAATTGTACGCCACCGCACAGCGCTCTCAATTCATAACTATTACGCATACTAAAGTTTATTCTTCGTGCCGACAAAAGTTTGTTGGTAATAGAATGCTGAGACTCGGCATGATTTGTTGTTTTATCTTTCAATAGACCTTGAGAATACCTTGCTATATCATTTACATGCCTTGAAATTAACTCGTATATTCCAACTGTTATAAGATCTTTAACCATATTATCATCTCTTTCGTCGCATATCATTTCTTCTGAATCACAAAATTTGTGTTCACCGAAGGTATGAGATTGAATTGTTGCCATAAACTTTGCAAATTTTCTCATGATCGTTTCTCTGTTTAAATGCTCAGAGTTGAGTTGTTTGATTTTTTTCTCAATCAATGATCGCATTTTATATCCACTTGTAGCAACATAATTTCGCAGTACAGGTATTCTATATTTAGCAAGTTTTCTTCTTAAAGAGAGACTTACTCGGTACTTTGAAGCTTCAACGATATGTTTACTAAAATTTTTTAATAAATGATTTTTGCATTCAATTTTTTCAACATGAATGCCCAAATGTGCATAAGGATCCATTTCTTGAATCTTTTTGTAAACATTGCTATCACCATCTCCAACAATTGGATTATAAATAACTTTATGCATGGGATAACTTTGTCGAAAACCTTCGGCGAGGATATCTGCTTCCATAGCAGTTGAAGCAGCATTCCTGTCATAATTCTTCCAACAGTAATTTTTATGGTTTTCAGCAGGTATTGTATTCTTATTTTTTGCTCTATCACACACCGAGCAATATTTGTTTCGTACAGAAAGAAACAATACTTTTTTCGTATTTGTGCCAACAATAACAGCTAAACCTGATAGAGCATCATACCTTCCATTTTTATAAGATCTCTTTGACCACGATCCATCAACTTCCACTGCTACACAAGGAATTCCTTCAGGAGTAACATTACCATTTTTCAATGCCAATTCAATTTCTTCTGCTATTGCTGCTTTCATGCTTGCAGCAAATACTTGATGAACTAGGTCATTAATTCTAACCATACGAATTTTCTCATAAGTTTTATGAGACAAAGTTTTAATATTTAAACTTGCTAAAAACTCATGCATAGTATTATACCCTATACCGGAAGTCAAAGTTCCTAAAACCGTACTATCATTGAGTGGAATTTTATTTTTCTGGTCTATTGGATCAGTCCAAACATCCCCAGTGTGCCCACAATTCAAACACTCTACGTAAAGTCGAGAATTTAAACCAGTATCGTAGTACTTATATATGTGCATATCTCTAAACGCACTTGGACACCAATCGTTATGGTGATCAAACTGTTCATGCAAGTTTAAGAATAAATGATTTATGTCAATTATTTTTCGATCTGGAATGAATACATCAGACATTTTCTTTTCATCATAACTTTCATCGCTAATATTATTATTATTATTATTATTATTATTATTATTATTATTATTATTACTAAAATTATTAGTATCGTCATCCTCAGTCAGTAAATTATTCATTTCTGGAATTAAACAATTATCCTTAGGTATTATTAAATCATCAGTAATCTTTTGCTCAGTTAAATCTGTTTCATTGATCGTTACTGAATTATTTTCAGGAACAATGAGCTTGTTAATAGTTTCAAAAGTATTACTTTGAATTGCAGTCAAGTTATCATGAGCAGAGTGATCAACTGAATCACTTACATTAATTTTTGAATCAAAACTAATCATATTGTCTTGTTTTATAATATTATCATTATAAACAGACTGGTCAATACTCTCAGTTTCGAGAATGGTTTCCAAAAAATTCGATTTACTATTTAAATCATTTTTTTGGGGACACGTACAAATTTCTGTACAAAAGCAATGTTCTTCAGAATAACTCTGGAATGGTGTTAAGGGTGTATATTCATCCTCACTAATGTTTGAGTTTTTCGTTTCTTGATGATTCTTTTCAGATTCGAAAGGGAATATTTCATCAATACAATTCTCATTCATGATTTCGTTTTCGAAATCTATATTTGTAATATTAACATCTTTCATATGTGAAAGATCGTTATGCAATTTAGAAAAATCTTGAAATTTACCTACCTTACCTTGACCTAGATCTACTTTTGAAGCACTTCCACTTGGTGACCGAAGTATTGTCTGGGATAAAACTGAGGAATCTACTGAATTATCTCGAGATGACCGCGGAAAGATCAATTTACCGTCATCATGCATTGAAAGTCGTCTTAAAAAAATTACCAAAAATTGCTGATCAAGTCAATTTTAACACTCGATTTGTAAATAACGTCATTACGCACCAACTTTATTACTTTTACGCGAAATAACTAACATAAAGCAATAGTAAATCCGCATCATATCATGCGGCTCAAACTAGCTGCAAAAGATAGTCACCGGAGTAAGCAAAAAGCTATTAACCCAGATGACAAATCATTTCCAGTAACTTACTAGTATACAATAACATTGATTTGAAATCGACTATGGTAGTGTTTACTATAAGGTTAGTGGAAAATAACTGAAAAACTTTTCTCGTAGTGCGAAAAAATACCAAGGAAAAGCAGTGGCTATAAAAAAGATGGAGCTCATCTTTTCCTTGTCTACAGCATTTCCTTGGTATATATATTTCATAAAAAATAAATTACATAAGATTTAATTGTTGAATAAATAAAAATGTCCAAGAAAAAGCAGTAGATAAGGAAAAGATGAAGCTAAGAAATTGATATTGCTCGCCATTTAATTTTTTTGGCTGCTTTAATTCCTTAGCTATATCTTTTCCTTAGCTACTGCTTGTCCTTGGTATTTTTATTTATTTTATATATAAAATACATGTAATTTTCTTTTAGTGGTATTGTTGTTATTTAGTAGAGACAATAAAAATACAAAAATTCTAAAATGAAAATATGAGGAAATATAGATGAACACATAATTCAATTTTGTCTTGAAATTTAAACAAAAAACATTAAATAATTATTATTTATAAATGAAGTAGAATTTTATCATGCCTATTATAATCTACATATTTATTACTATATATTACAATTTTTTTATTTCAAATATTTATCGATTTAAATGTTTAAATAAATTTTACAAATAGAATTTAGTATCTTTTTTTCTAGTTGTCAACTGGTTTGAACCATCAAATCAAGCGTTAAATAAAATAAGCATAATAAACTTTTGTCTTGATGATAAACAATAACGGTTTAAACAATTAGAAAAAAAAAGTAAACACAAAGAATTTTTTTTTTATAATTTAAGACACTAGATAAATTATGCTTTTATTTATATGTAATTATATTATTATTTTTATTAGAAAAAATTTGTTTTTCTATTGTCTATTGAATACGAGTGTTGGTGTGTCTGTAATGGGTTTTGCTAACTCTGGTCGCTACCTCTGATGGTTAGTTTCAGCTACATGCCATATTTAGAGAATTTCCAGACTTGTAAAGAATATATTTATTTACAATACAATAATTTTTTATTGTTTATAGATAAATAGGACTTTTGTTGTAAACGAACGTATTTTTTACAAGTCTTGAAATACCCTCAATTTACTATTGCTTCATGCTAGGGATTTTAGTGTTCAGTCAATCTGGGTTAGGGAGTTCCCCACTTTTCCGCCAATACATATATAAATGAAACAATGGTCAAATAAATAAACATTAACTAATTAATAAATAAATAAAAAATATATGAATGAACACTTCAATAGGTAAATAAATAAATTAATAAACCGTTAAATAAATTAATGGATGGATAAATAAATACCCGAATAATACAGTAAATATACAGATTAAAAAATTAATTAATTAATTAATGGATTAATAAATCAATGTATAAATAAATAGGAATGTAAATAAATATATGGATAAATGAATGAAAAGATAATTGGATAAATAAATAAATAAAAACAATGAATGGATAAATAGATATGAAAATTTTATGACAGCAACATCAAAACACGATTATAAAACCATTATACATACCTTTTTGTCCATTTACGATTTCTAGTGTGTTTAATTTTTTTGTGCACCCATTATTATTACAAAATATTGACAGCTAAAAAATTATAAATTAACAATAAATTGCTGTTGTCTCAAGAAGAAGAGATGGACAATGTAAGATCAGCTGTTATATCAGTGTGAGCGCTGTTTCGAGGCGCAATCCAAAATGTCACTAGAGCCCCGCAAACGTAACTAGTTTTAACTAGAAGAAATGGCTACCCCAATAGCAATTTTATATTAACCGTGGCAAGTTCAAAGAAATAATTATTGTTTTTTTTTTATTCGAATGATATAGTTATTATCTAACAAATTTTAACAATGGACAACAGTTCTCATTATTTTTGTTTATTTGTTGTGACAATCATTTGAAGACTCAAATAATACATATACGCAATTTATAACTTTCCGGGCAAACGCCTTGACCTCTAGACCACAGGGCATCTTATTTTTTCTAAGTTTCAAGTTAACTCCGACGTCATCTATTCGTCATTTCATTTTTTTGTTATAAATTGCGTATATGTATTATTTGAGTCTTCAAATGATTGTCACAACAAATAAACAAAAATAATGAGAATGATTGTCCATTGTTAAAATTTGTTAAATAGTAACTATATCATTCGAATAAAAAAAAAAAAAAAATTATTATTTCTTTGAACTTGCCACGGCTAATATAAAATTGCTATTGGAGTAGCCATTTTTTCTAGTTAATATAAATATAGATCTCTTTGAAAATATTACATAATAGTTTTATGCGTATTTTAAATTTTTAAGATACATCTCGTATAGTATGATGAAGATGTCTCTTATTTTTTCTTGAAGAAAAGAAAAAAAATTTCAGAAGACCCTTGGGAGTAGTATTATAGACTTACAGCTGAATTTTCAGAATTTTTCATCTAGTCATTTTCGAAAAAAGTTCAATTGAAAATTTTTAAATATTACTGACTTCAAAAAAATATTTAGAAAAAGAAAAAAAAAAAAGTGTTATGCCCTTGGGAATGATATTATATACTTGCTGCTAAATTTTTAGAGTTTTTCATCTAGCCATTTCCAAAAAAAGTTCAATTGAAAATTTTTTAAATTTTTCGACTAAAAAAAAATTTCGAAAAAAAAAAAAAAAAAATTTGTCATGCCCTTGGTAGTGATATTATATGCTTGCTGCTAAATTTTTAGAATTTTTCATCTAGCCATTTCCAAAAAAAGTTCAATTGAAAATTTTTTAAAATTTTTGACTTTAAAAAAAGTTTTCAAAAAAAAAAAAAAAAAAAAGTGTCATGCCCTCGGAAACATTATTATAGACTTGCTGCTAAAATTTTAGAATTTTCTATTCAGCCATTTTCGAAAAAAGTTCAATTGAAAATTTGTTTTATTATCTTTGATGGTAAGGCAGAATCGGGTTTCATGTCGCCTTAACGAAATAAAAAATAAAAATGACAAAAATTTACGGGCTAATTCTTTTTTTTTTTTTAAATATAACTTTCTGAAATATTGTCGGATCGCTTTGAAATTTTAAATACATATTAAGTACAGTATAGCGATGCATTTAGTAATGATAGAAATTCGATTTGCGTTTATTGTTTATTTATAGGAAATTTTTATTTGATACGCGACGAAAACTACGTTTCTTGCGCTTTGACGCAAAAAAGTATCGAGAAAATTTCATGACCGACATAATTTTGAGCGAAAACTTTGTTTATTAGTATGTCATGAAATTTTCCTGAAAATTTCAGCTTTTTATGCCAATAAATAAAAAAGATATTGATTTAACAACAAATTGCGCGCCTTCAATACCGTTTTTAACAAGCGCTCAGACCAAAACGACAGCGCGAATACTCGCATTTGTTATTGAGAAAACGGCAGGGAAGGCGCGCAATTGTTGTTGGTGATTGACACACTCAAGTTAATTTAAGAAAGAAAACAAATTTTAATGCTTTACATTATTATGAGTCATATGATGATATGTTTACAAATTATGATTATTTTTCGAGAAAATTTAAAACTGAGCAGCGAGCTTTTAAATATTTTAAAAATCTTAATATTTTCATTGTACCGGAATCTACCTTAATATGCGAGAGATATGAATTTGACAAATAAAATGATATTATCATTATTCATTTACAATAATGTACGAGTTACTTATTGTTTTTTAAAATATATTGTACTAATGGAATTTTTCATTTACAGTATATGAATTTTTCATATACTAGCTTTGAGCTGAAAGATTCCGAGTATATGGTTTTTTCATATGTAGTATATGAAATTTCCATATACAGTATATGAAATTCTCATATACCAGCAGATTTGGTGCGACTTTTATATACTGTATATGAAAATCTCATATATTTTTCTCTTCGTGTATCGATACATCGTTTTTCAATGATTTTATTGTTAATGAACAATCGAAATTTATTATCAACAAATAAAATTCAACACGGCCCTAGCCGGAGTATTGAAAATTTTCAATTTTCAAAGGTAACGCGGGCCACACGCCCCAACAAATGTTACCAGATCTTTGTTTTTGTTTACTTTTAAAAAAATAAAAATATAAACATGATTTGATATAGCTCAAGTTCATGTTAACTAGTAGACAGCACACACTCTTGAGAAAAAAAAAAAAATACTGACATATAATACCTTAAATTATTATCTTGAAAATTAAATACTTTATTTTTGATGAACCCTGGTAGAAAAATTCCGTCGGCCCGGCGTTGGCCCGACTTTACATGTATAAGCATATATGCTTGTACAGGTTAAGTCAGGCAGCGCTCACAAATTTCTACCAGGGAATAACTAAATATATACACTAAGAGATTATTATATACTCATTTAAAGTATAGATCTAATAATATTTATTGAAATTTCAGTTAGTATCGTTTTAAAGCATAAATTAAAAAAAAAAAATCTTCTTGAATTATATTTTTTTATTGAACATTCTTGAATTGAAAAAAAAAATTAATTAATGGAAAATAAGTAATCCTTTTTACCTTTTTTACGTAAGTGAAGCTTAAGTGATTTTGTTTGTTAGCTCATTTATTGATAACAAAAAAATGATCGCCATATAATTTTCAAGGTCAAATAATAAGAAAACTAAGAACAAATCATGGATTGCAATTTTCACCAGGTTATTAGAGATGACAAAATTTATAATCATAGAGTTGACAACTGCTTTGAATGTCGTTAGAAGATTGTTAATAAACAAAAAAAACAAAATTGCCGTTCTATTATATTTTGCATAACTTTTTAAAAGTCTAACTTGCAAGCTTCATTTAATTCCTAAATTCATTGTCTGTTTGATACCGAAAGCCACTCTCTTCAGGGTGGCTCTCAGGAATTCATTATTAAATTTTTTGAGCTGAATATAACTTTGTTTAAAAGTTATCCAAAATATAAGCAAATACCGATTTTTATTTTAAACATTTTTTCTTTTAAAAAAAAGTTACAGTACATGCTTAAAGCTTTCTTTATATAATTCGGTTATAATTTGCTTGATCGATAAAATAGTTATTTGAATTATCATGTTATTGAAAAAAAAACCTGCCATAGACAAATTTTCATAAATAAAAGTATTAAGGCTCTTTGTAAAAGTCATTTTTGAACCAATATTTGTAGTTTGAGGGGCCCGTATATCATAACGCTAAACCTCATGCCTGAGTGCCCGAAATTTTGTTGCGCTCCTGTCTCGAAAATCGGCTTTTGAGTGTGTCCGTTCATACACTAACACTACTGCTAGCAAGCAAGTATAGTACACAGCTACATTATATGCTTGCGTATGTCACGTCTGTGTGCATTACTTGCCGCAAGAAAGCGAATATTTTTTTTTTTAAACGCGAATAACTTTTAAAATTCGTGGCAAACATAACTTATTATTTCAAATTATATTCGTTTTTTTCTTATCTACAATTTGATAGAAAAGAATAAGTTTTCGAGTAGACAACGGATCTACTATATGCTGCTAAGAAAAGAAAAAAATTGTTTCGCCCTATTCTCGTGTATGAAAGTTGCCAACTTCGACATTCATTATCTCAAAAAAGCCGAGGCAAGAAAAATTGAAATAAATCGTCAACATAGATAATTAATTTATTTGAAAAATAAGCCTAATTAAAAAAAAATCGAGTAGAAATTCGATTATTTACAAACAACTTTGAACAGAATGGTTTCAAAGGAAAATACTTGTTTAGTTAAAAAAGAGTAAATTGAATGATCTATTTTTTTTATATTTGTGTTGATTTATTTCTTAAACGAATCTAATAAAATCATTGATTACATGAAGTATAACCTCAAATTTTTTTCATCTGTAATTTTATTTATGTACGTAATTTGGCAGGTCACGTCAGCACAAAACATACAAAGAACATTCAATTATATAATTCAAAATTATTGAAAAAATGAAACTATAATGATTTTGTTATAATCGAGAGGAACCACACAAGTTCTCGCTGGAGTTTTGAAAATTTTCAATTTTCAATAGAACGAATCCGTTACTAAAAATTTTTTTTTAAATAATTGAACTTTTTTTTTTTCCAATTTCAACTTGATTCCTATTATAAAATATAAAAGAAACAAATATAAAATAACTAACAGATGGATCTTTTAAAAACCTACAAAATAAGTTTAATATATAAGCTATTTGAGTAAATAATTGTATGAGTTATTCCATAGTATGTAAAAAAAAAAATTAAAAAAAACTTCAATTTCAATTTTTTTCAATTTCGATACTTAGTACCACCTTATTCATAGTAAATTTTAGTTTTTGGTAACTAAAATGTATGTATTTTTTTGCGTTCTTTCAGAAAACATTAGTCTCAATATCGTTAAATTTGAATTCGAAGCGGCGAGTTAGATTATTTGGAATTGTTGTTACTTTCCTATGTTATTTAAATGGAAAAACTAAATATGAGGACAGCACCCTCTACAAAATTTTTTTTTGGGCTCAAATTTTGACTGGGTCATTTTTTTTAAAATACCGAAGATATTCCGAGAGTGTCTTTGAAATTAAAAAAAAAAAAAAAAATCAAATCAGCCTAATACGCATACTCCCATACGGATACGCTCATCGGATTGGTTCACTGTAGACAGGGGTGGCGCGCTAGATTCTTTTTTCGTTTTCAAAAAACAATTGTTCAAAATTGTAAATTGTTTTTAGAAAATTGAAAACTTAGGATTTTCCCTAGAATAGCGTCTAATTAAACAAAAAAAGTGAACAAAAGTGACTTATTTTTTTCTTTTTTAATAAAAAAAAAAATGTGAATAAAAAAAAAATATGAATAAAAAAAATTAGGCAGTTTTTTACAAATTACAAAACCAAATTTATAAACTATCGTAAAAAACCCCCTAATTTTTTTTTATTTCACATCTTTTTTTTATTAAAAGAGGAAAAAATGAGTCACTTCTGTATACAAGAATTAAGAATTTTTATTTTGATGTTATTTATTAAATATTAGAATGATTTCATTTTTTACTTTTTTCTAGTTTGAATGTTGCGGTCTTAGTCAGCAAGGTTATCTTGATTGGCAAAAAAATGAGTACTTCAACTGTTCAAGCCCTGGTCGAGAGAGTTGTGGAGTGCCATTTTCTTGCTGTATTAACACAACAGACATATCAAGTGGTTTAGTCAACATAATGTGTGGTTATGAAATTCAAAAACAACCACCCTCTGAAGCTGGGAAAAAAATTTGGATAAGTGGCTGTATCGAGATCGTCCGTATTTGGGCGGAAAGGAATTTATACAAAATTGCTGGTTTCGCACTTGGAATTGCCCTGAGCCAATTATTTGTTATTTATCTTGCAAAAACGTTAGAAGGACAAATTGAAATGCAAAAAGCTCGATGGAGATCTTGAGCACAACAGGCCACCTACTACTATTATCAGATTGATTCATCGACAGGCAGGCAGGTGGCCAGTGTTCATCGTTATCAAGGTCGTAAAAACAAAAATAGTGCCAGTAGATGTATGACGTTGATTATACTATTCGCAGTATCAATTTATATTGTGTGTATAGTGTCATTCATAAAATTGGCGTTTCATATCCGAAGCTATTCTCACAGCTATTTTGATGAAAATTAAAGATAACATTAGTCATGACATTAAATATTCTCATCAACCATCTAAATTATAAAGAATACATACAACCCGATACGTTTTCAGAAGCTAAGAAAAATATCTCAATGTTTATTTACCGATGGTTAGCTCCGAAGCTTAAGATTTGTGATATGTTTTTTTCAATGGTTAAAATTATTAAGTGATAGAATTTTCGGTTAATAATAGACATCAATTTTGCACTACAGTTTCGCTTCAACGATACAAAAATGTATAATTACCATCACTTTTTATACGCGTGAAAGTACTTTACTAAATATATACGGTAAATACTATTGAATGATAAGTATAAAGTATTATTACTGATACATTATATGTAATATATTGAGAAGTTATGGTCGACTGGCAAGAGTTGATGATGGCGAAGCTGCCCCTTCCACATTTCTTTTTATAACAGCTCACTAGAATGAGTAAGTAAAAGCTATGCTTTCCCATCCTGAAGTTCCTTGAAAAGAGAGTCCAGTCGTTACATACCGACATAGCTTCAAAATGGCAGCTTGATGAATTTGTGTGAATACGTGTAAGCTTAGTGTGTGTTATATTGATATTTCAAAGTTACAACGTGTATGATACACATTCAGTTCATATTGATAATGTTCAAAATCAATTATTAATTCATTATGAAGTAATTTAAGTCAAGAAAATAAAAAAGTCCAAAAATTTATGGAAAAAGAAATTATACAATAGACAAACTATGAGAATGCATTTACTTGTATTTTTATCGACTAATGCAATTTTTCTATTATTATTAATAGGTTATTGTTATTTTCACTATTCTTGATATTTATGTAACGGCATTACGAGATAATTTACCTCGTCCACAGCCACGTCCACGTAAATCAAAGTCTCAAGCAGAGCCAGATAAGAAAAAGCAGATAAAGAAGATAACAAGAAACAGAAACTTGTACCAAAGAAAAGAAATGGCTTTTGTTTTTTTTTTGATACCGAAATAAACAATCTTGGTGTTTTTTATTTTCCTTTCATTTTTTCAGGTTAGCATTTAGTCGTTTTCGAAGTGGTTTTGTCCACTTCAAAATTCTCGTTTAGTTCTGGCTGCTAGGAGTAACTTCAGTTATTCGTGCTCGTGACAATTCGTCAAAGTTCTCACAGATTGCTTACTCCAATTCGTGATGTTTCGTTGGCTCCCGTTGTATTTTTGAATACATCCGAATGGAAATCTGGTCCGGCTCAATGGATTTGATATCCGATCCTGATCAAAAATTGGTCACGTTATCTTATTTCAGGAAGCCTGATTGAATCCTGATCAGCATTTGATCAAAGTACTTGTTTGCGTTCAATTTCAAGCTAACTTGATCAAGATAGCATCGAGTAACCTTAACACATCCTGAAGAAGGGTAACCTGATCAAATCTTGATCAAAAAATTACCAAGTCAAATATTCTAAAATAAATATTTTTTTAAAACAATTTTCCCTGTTCAAAATAGCATCAAGTATCTTGATCACATCCTGATCACGTGAACCTGGCCAAATCTTGATAAAAAAATCATCAAGTTGAATATTTTAAAATAACTTTCCTACTAAAGACAGAGCAAACTTTCCTTAGTAGAATCCGCGTTATAAGTTCGGCCGAGCTTCGTAACTGAGGTAGATTAAGGAAAGATGGTAGCCGTGAGTCATTCATGAAAGATTAATGCCAGGTTTGGGTGGAAAAATTCATATTTCTTTACGGTAGTATGGTTGAACACATGTACGTCCCAGACAAGACAGAAGATGTCGAGGGGAAAATCGTACAAGCGATGAACCTCATATATATTATATTCTACGAAAGTCTTTGAGTAACTGAGTCACCCTGAGAAATTTTTTTTCTGTATATTAGTTAATCGTTTGTTCCCAACCTGTACCTTTTGTTGAGAAAATAAAATAATTTGACTGAAGAAATGTCAAATGTGATATGTTTCTAAAAATAACAAATAATTAATTTATATTAAACAAGATATGTCTTATTAAAAATAAAAAATTCCAATGAGCAAATTAATTATATTTCGCTTGAAGGAATTGACGGATGTAAAACGGAAATGAATGATTCATTTTAAGAAAATAATTTCTACCTTTATGTACAATGTTCGGTCATATCAACCAGTTGTCTCTTTTTTCTGTTACTCGTAGAATGATTGGATTGTAAAAATTGAGCAATAGAAGTTAAAGAAAGAAACTATAAATAGCTGTATTAAAAATAAAAAATTCCAATGAGCAAATTAATTATATTTCGCTTGAAGGAATTGACGGATGTAAAACGGAAATGAATGATTCATTTTAAGAAAATAATTTCTACCTTTATGTACAATGTTCGGTCATATCAACCAGTTGTCTCTTTTTTCTGTTACTCGTAGAATGATTGGATTGTAAAAATTGAGCAATAGAAGTTAAAGAAAGAAACTATAAATAGCTGTACGACCGCGCGGGCTGTACGAACGCTCGAGCGTATACAACCAAGCATTTGCCAGTATAGTATAGTAGAGAGAGTAGGGGAGTGAGAGAAGAGATGATGTGCTTGGAATGAATGTGTGTGTATGTGCGTTTGCCCATTCATTTGGCTTGAGGACTGGGGGTCAGAAGGGCCTTCGAGCGAGTAGTGTAAACTTATGAATACAAAAGTCTCTACTCTCTAGATTGGTCGAAATTGTGATTGGTCGTCGTTGAAAAATGGTTGACTAGGGAACTGTGTGAAGCGCGAAAATTATAAAAAAATGATTTTAATAATAGATATATCTACACAAAGATAGTTTAAAATAGAAAATATAGTACGGAAATCAATTTATTTCTCAAAATTTTATATGCTATTAATATTCATATAGAAAGATAGTTTATAAAATTTTCATGAATACACTATAGAGTATATTCCATACTATAATATTAATTACAAGAATGTTTGTTGCTATTATAACATTATTATATCTATAGAGATTGTAATTGTAATATTGAATGTAAAAAAGTTGTATTGAAAACTAAAAATATTATTTCTGATACTATCCACGAAAATAATGACACGCTGCTAACTTTTAACGAATATAGTTTCTTTCGACTATGACCTTTTAATGATTTTAAATTATTTCTAACAGAGTAAATTATTGAAAAGAAATGAATTCCTATCTAAGTTTGTCTGAATTTCTATAATAAAGAATATTGTATAAATCCTACGTATAATCTATAAATTTATTGAATATAGTTAAAATAATTAATGAGAAAATTGAATACGAAGTAGATGTTATACTTAGAATTGGAGAACCTTTTGAATAATGAATAATACGTCATGATTAATTGATCGAAAAAAAGGTTTTTATAATTATTTACCGTAATAAGTCGTTGCGTTCCTTAATTTGAAACGTAAAAACTTAACTTTGCAACGAATTTTATCTTATTAAGAAACCGGATTCATCCGAAAGTATTAAAATCATACTTCCGACAGATAGCGTTATTATATTATTTTTTTTGCTTATTATATTTTCAATTATCGATTATTAAAAATATATTTTACACTAAATTTTTTTCTCTTGAACATATTTTTTAAATTTAAATATTACACTGTATTATACTGTATGAACTTGGATGTATGAACCATCAAATCGTCAATGAAAATATATTTAAATATTAAAAGTATTTTTATTATTTTTAAGATGAATCATAAATTTATTTACCAAGATTGTCATTGGGTTTTTCAGATAATCCTTTTCCACATAAATTATATTCTGGTTCTTTGAAAATGTAAACTTATTTTTTCAGGACTGTATGAGCCAGGAACTTATGAATAAGAAAAAAAAAGAGGTAATATTATTATCAAGACAGTTTTACTTTTATTGTGGAAAAATAATTCTCAGGTGTGTCACTGAGATTAGTCAATGATCTCCTTTAGCCAAAACTATAATTTGGTGAGTGATCTAAATTTACATTTTCAGGGCTGTTAGTTCCTGGTGCTAATTTAATAGAAATTTAAAAAAAATTAATATAGTGAATAAATAAATTTTTTAAATTTTAATTAATAAATAAAAATAAATACCAAGTTTATCGATATTACGATGAGTTATTTACGTCTTTAGTTAAATACATATTTAGTTGTTAATACATTAATATAAATAACAAACGGTAATTTATTATCAAATCCAACAAACAATAGTCAATTCAGTACATTTTTCTTACCTATTAAATTTATTTATTCTTGTGGATATTTACAATTTTCTCATTTTAAATTAATAATTTTTTTTTATTTATTTATTTTTTTTTAATTTTATTTAGCCTCTTTTCATAGAGTATCTTAGAGTTTCTACTTCATATTTTTAAATTTATATTTTTTATATTTCTCATTTAATTTTATAATTTATTTTTTCATTTTATACTACAAATAAAATTATTTTATCCCTAAAAACTGTTTTAAAAAACACTTCAAGCTTTTCTTCTTGACAGAAACTGTTTGTTTTTTTTCTATTTACTAATATTAAAACTTGTGAATGTATTTATTTATTAATTTTTTTTTTTTTTCACCTAGTGAAAATTAAGTGTTTTCGTTGTTTTTCTATGTTGTATTTATGTTGAGATAAATGAATTTTAAAATTTTGATGAAAAAAAAATACTTGCAGATTAAATATTAAAGCCAACAAAGTTTCCTGCAACTGCTCCACCTTCACGTCGACAAAAAGGACATGTAAAAATGTCTCTTCGGTCATTTGCACGTATGGTTTCCATACATAGAAAGCAAATCAAATGCTTGCATACTTGCATCACATGTGATTTAGGACGGTCTAAGCAAACCTTACATGTCCAATCAATTGGAAATTCTAAAATATAAAATAGACAATTATTTGTATAAAATTGTGACAAATTCTTTTTTTTTTGGTATTTTAATTTTTACCTGGATTATTTGTCGTATCCATGAACAAAAAGATCTTTTTTTTATATTCTAGAAAATAACATGATTTAATTTATTTTAAAAGAAAAGTTATGTTTATGTTAATTGTCAATTTTTAATGTTTAAAATTTATTTCTAATTTTTAAAATTTATTTTTATTAATTAAATTGAACAAAAACAATTTAAAATTTATAAATAATATAATAATAAAGTATACTCTTACCCGTCCACCATACAGCAATGAAACAGTCAACACAACTTGAGTATCAGCAATGTCAGGTAAAATTGAGCTGGACAATATCATATGTAGTTGATAGTCAGTACCACCTGGTATTTGCTGAACCAGTGTTGGATCACCATAAACCAACGCAGTAACCCGGTCGATTGAGGTAATTGAACTCAGCTGAACTGATCCACCACTGTACTGAACCAGCTCGCTCCACTGAGGGCTTTGGGTTAAGCGCTGCACATCCACGTAAGTATTTTGTCTTGGTGGATTTAGAAATTTCATCCAATCGTTCATCCGCCCTGACACCTGTGAATATGGCATGCTAGCTGCCAAGTCTGGAAAACTTTAAAAAAAATTATATTAACATTTGTAATTTCTTAAATAAATTAAATATACTTACTCTCTTATTACATCTTGATAGATGGATTCCCCTGATGCATATGAGTGTATTCTTTTCAAATATAATTTTTCAAGAAATTGGCACTCTACCAGAAGATTATTTTTGATTGCATCAGCATGTCTCTGACCAGGGCGGGTTTCGATTGTACCATTTGGGTGCAACAGTGCTGTTGCATTGCATTTTAAATTTCTCTTTTCTGCACACACCAAGTATCTACAAAAAAAAAAAAAAAAACAAAACAATTATTTTTACAATGTTCATTGAAAGGTTTTATTATTAATTATTTTAATAATATTATTTTATTTTAATTTTTAATTTTAAAAAATTATTTTTTAAGTTAAAATTAAAATTACGTTGGATTTCTAGCTGGATCCTTCGCTTTTTTCCCCACATGCCACTTACGACCCCCAGCAAACATTTCGACGACGGAACGTCGACGATTAGAATTTGTTCCAAAATTCATCACAAAAATATTTACTATTAATTATTATAAAAACTACTTATTTTATTAATTTTTAATTCATATAAAAACTGTTCATTTTATTATTTTTTAATTAATATTACGCTTTTTATAAAAAAAAACTGCATGTGGGGGGCGGTCTCAGTTTGACTCTTATGGTTCAGTCACTGATCGTCAACTTTTTTTATTTCATTTGTTTTTTGGTTGTTCATATATTTAGTTTATTGTTAATTTCAATAATGGCTGGCAATATTGAAAATGCTGTAATAAAAATCAACGGATATGAATTTCAGTATCATCAAAGGTACATATAATAAATAAATAAATTAAAAAATACATAAATAAATAAATCATAATTTTTTTTCATTAAAAAACAAATTAGAAAAAAAAATATTTTATTTTTGGTTCTTTAGCTGTTTTCTTTGTTTTTTTTTTATTTAATTTTATTATTAAAATTTTATTTATTTATTTATTTTTGATTAATTTTTTTTACTATTTTTTTTAAATTAATATTTTTCAATAAAACTAATAACTTGGACTTTATTTATATTTTAGAGGATTTTACTGCATATCTCGTATAGACCATTTGTGTGATGCCAAAATATTGATGGAAAATAATACTCTGCGTATTCAGGGTGTCCATACGCACCAACCATCAAGAGAAAATGGTGAGTAAATATATATAATTTTAAAATTTTAATAATTAGAGAAATTAAATTAAAAAAAAAAATAAAATAAATAAATAATCATTTTAACATTTTACCTAAGGTCGTTTCAAACGTCTCCCATGTGCTCGGTGCAGCGGACGACCTATTGCAATGGTTGCTAGGCCATGCTATTGTGTTGCTATTTGTCAGGACTGCACCGAGGAACAAGGATTTAATATGATATGTCCACGCTGCAATCTTGAGGCCGAAAGTTTTACCCGAGTATTTATTGGAAATGAAAATGAGGGGCCAGGTAATATTTTTATAATTTATGATAATTTATGAATAATACACATAAATATTAAATTAAAAATTATCAACAAACATTATTATCGTATTTAATTTAATTACATATAATTTTGTTAATAATTTTTCATTTAATATTTATGTGTATTATTCATGTTAATTGACCGATATTTTTTTCAGGCATGCAACCGGTTGAAATGACTTGTCGAGTCTGCCTGGATGGACCAATATCATTCATGGTTGATAATTGCAATCATTTAATAATATGTGGTGACTGTACCGATCGTCTGAATGCTACCGAAGAAGGAAATTTTATCCGATGCCCAGTTTGCAGGATGTATGGTGAAGCAGTCAGAGTTAATATTTTCGAATGATTTTATAACTTTGATTATACTTAATTTTACTTCATATTAATTTTTAATTACTTTTCAAGTTTTAATTTAAATAGAAAATAAAAATAATTGAAACCTGAAACTGATCTGGAATAATTTTAATTTGAAATATAATGTCATTCATTCTTGATGCTTGAAAGATCCATCTTGATCCTTGTTGATCCAAAAGACTCCAAAAAAATGGTAATGGTATGTATAAATAAAAAATAGCTAGTACTATTTTAATATCTGATATTAATTTTTTCGAAAATTTATCATCAGCAAAATCTAGCCAATGTGATTTTTCTTTTTTATGATAAAATTTAATTTTTTGTCTAATTGCATACTGGAAAAAATAAAAAATATATTATTATCGGTTTTAAATAAAAATTAAAAATATATAAAAGGACTTACGAATATACAATGAATAAAACAAAGCATAATATTTTTTTTTTTGGATATTTAAGTCTGTATGATGATTTACCAAGATAAAATAATACTCTAAAAAATTATATTAAATATCTTGAAGATATTTTTGTTGCTGGGGAAGGTAAAATTGATCTCCACCAAATGCAGCAACACATGGTTTTATTCCACCAGTTCCAATAGCAATTAAAATCAAATCAATAAAAGTTATTTTTCTACAAACAAAATAATACAAATCAATTTACAAATTTATATATTTTTTTTAGCTTTTATAAACTTACATTTTGCTGGTTTTGAATAATGATGTTGCTCCAAAACACATGATAAAATCACCAACAGCATAAATCCCCGAGAAGAAAAGTATTGTTCTGTTTTTTTTTTTGATAAAAAATTATAATTAATATTTGTTATTTGTTATTTGTTTTGAGTGTGATAATTTTACCTAAACCGTCCTAAATAACTGTCAGCCAAAAGAGCACCGAATATTGGTATCAAATAACAAACCATTATAAAAATATGATAAATAAGAGTTGCATCGTCTTCATAAAACTTCAATACATTCTACTTTACTTTTTTTTTATCATTGGCTTCTGATGAACTTTGAATTTCTTCAGTTTCTTCAATCTTTCCAGAATCAGCATACTCATAAAAACGTGTCATCAAAGTAAACACCGACATTGCAATGACCATGAGAACAACATAAAAATATGCTTCATAAACTTTGCTGTTAAATAATTTAAATGCACTTATTACTGACACTAACAAATTTCCAATGGCTGTTGTTAAAACCCAGGATGCTTGTAGCAACGATTTCATGGTACCTGGTGCTTGGGTAAATGCAAATTCAAGTCCAGTAACAGCAAACAATACCTCAGCCATTGCCAGGATAATATATTGTGGTATCAGCCATAATACATGCATGGAATTGGGTGGTCTTATTGTTAACAACTTGGCACTTGGATCTTTTGAATCATGAGCTATATCAACAATTAGTGTGTAGACACCACCAGTCTTCATGATAATTTCATTTGTTAACATTTGGCCATTTACATAAACCTGATATGTTCCAGCTTCAAATTCATTAATTTGTGATACTTGTGCTGGTGCTGTCTCAGCCAATGTGCCATTTATTTTAAAGTCATGAACACTTCGACCATTCTTGTACATTGTTACATTTGTTGAACTATCATTTTTTGAATTATAAACAAGTACTCGCATTGCTGGACTACTATTTTTTGTTTTCTTAACATTGTCATTATACTTGTACAAATAATTATTTGGCTCAATGACATAGGATAATGCTTGCCCTTCAATAGCATCAACTTTACCAGAAGATGTACGTGGATTACCACAAGATTCAAAGTTAGCTGTATAATTGAATGTTTTCTTCTCGTCAATTTCAATGTCAATGTTATTCCACACTCCATATGGCTCTAGATTAAATGCAATTCAATTTTGTGTATTTACAATTCTCAATTGTCCAAAGCCAGTTGATGGAACAGCTGGATAAGTTGTATCCAATTGGAATTGAACAACAGCAGATATTAAAAATGCAACAGCTGCTAAAAATCCACCTGTTGTCATTTTTTTAAGTGGTGTATCAAGAAGACGAACTTTAGCAAACATTGGATAGATAAATGTTTGAAAAATTGCAATAAAACAAACTAGCAGTATTGGATCCATTATTTGCATTTGATCAGCACCAAGACGAAAACTTCCAATTTGACAGTCCATGTAATTTGCCATTTCTGTCCATGTTGAACCTTGTTGATCATACAATGCCCAAAACATTGGCAAAGGTACAAAAAGAACGAGTACTTTTAGTGCTGCTTTAATGTCACTTATTAACATAAAGCTTTGTCATATTTATCATCAGCATGATCAAGCCAGTGCTCACGTTCCACTCTATTCTCTTGATTGTAATTAATTTTTTTTGATATTGAATAAAATATACTATTTGCAATTAGCCATTCAAAAGCATTCCTTATATTTGCTGCTGGTAACAGTGCTAAGCCAAATAGTTTTCTAAGGAAAGCTTTAGCTAAATCCCAAGATCCCAAACGGTTCATGAAATTTGTACCTCGTGTTTTTAATTTTTTAAGGATAGCCTGTATGAAAAAATTTCTAATTAATTTTTATTTTTATTTTTGAATATAAACTGAAGAAATCATACATACTTGACAACAATGAAAAAAACAAAATACAATTATTGCATTTGGATATATATGTTGAACAGCATTTCGTGTAGCAGCTTCGAAATCCATATGTATAACTCGTGGATTAATATGAGGTGCCAATGTTCTTTGAAAATACTCAAAAACCTGGTGATAAGCCTCTGTGGTTTTTTTTGTCATAAACGCCCAAGCCAATGGAGTAGGCTATAAAAATTTTACCATAGAAATAAATATAATTATTATTATAAAAAGATGGCAAAAAGTAATAGCTAAACTTACAGTGTCATCTATTGTACCCATAATGGTTAAAAATTGATAAATTCCCATTTGCCTTGGAATAATCTCGAAAGTAGCATCAATATAAAGTTCTTCAACATTATTAATTGAAGCTAAAAATTGTACATCACCCATTATTGTGACTGATGAATTAATATTAATTACATTTGTATGTATTGTAAATTGTCCTTGATTGTGAACTCGATATTTCATCCAACGTTGGCTGTTGACTATTTCAGCAAATTCATATAAAGTCTCAGGCACTTTAGGACGACTTTCTTGACGCCAACGAGTCATTTGTTTTTCAATATTTTTAAATGTTACAAAAATTGATGCTTCTGGAAATCTAATTTTAAAAGACTTGTATTAAATAAAAGAAAAATATAAAAAAAAAAAAAACAACGTTCAACAAATGTTATTACTTGCCTTAATGCTGTACGTTCCCAAATTTCTTTTAAACCATCTTCGGTATTTACAACTTCTTCCCATAAAGAGTCTTTAAAATACTCTTGCTGGAGTATTTTTATATCACCAGGGTGACAATGTGCATTACGTAACAAAATATTACCACCTTCAATTTGACATTTAACCTTGCAGCCAATTTTGCAGGGATCAGTGCACATATACGTACTAGAATAATTAATAAATGAAATTTAATAATCATTCAAAAAAACTGAAAAATATGTTTTTTAATATATACTTACATTTTTTCTTTGTAAATTGTATTTTTTTTATATAAATGACCATCATCACTATATATTATTGTTGTGTGTCTTCTTGATTCTCTTATATGATTCATTTTTTAATAATTTAAATAATGATTAAAATTTTTTAAGAAACAAAAATATTAATATTAAAATTAATATTCAGAAAAGTAAATATTATTTATAATATTTTTCATTTTTACTTTTATTGTTGAGGTTAGAACTCAATGTTTTTATGTTTTTTTTTTTTTTGTAAACACAAATTATTATTTTACACTTTTTCAAAAAATTAATTGAGCATTTAGACTAAGTCAATAATTTAATTTATATGTTACACTTTGTATTTCTTAATGAGTTAATAATTAATCAACAATATAAAACCCAATCACTCAATCACTCATGTCAATGGCCCACACTTATATTCATACATAGACCTAAAGGCGTGCTCTTTTTTATGTCGCCGTTCATAGAAATGTACACGAAAGTGTGTATATATGTGAATATGACCGTATGTATGCAAAATGACGGTCAGTGACGGTATTAATTCGCTATTTTTTTTTTTCGGGCTAATCCGGAATCACTTTCTCTCACATAAAGTTTATCCATTGATATAATAAAAGGTTCTGAATTACATTCATTTATATTTGAATAAAATTGTAATACATTAAGAATATGATGTTCTTTTTACCGATAGTATACATTTTTATTATTCATAAACATTGCTTCTAAATAAAGGTATGGATATGGTTCTCTTTTTCGGCTCTATCTTTGTATCATAACAAACCCTTATCAAAACACGTCTCGTATCTCATATTATCATTAAAATATATTTCAAGTATCGTAACATGGTGGATTTGACTGATTAGAATTGAAATACAAATTTTTGGAATAAGAAAAAAAATTCTTTCGTATTCAGATTTTATTCGTTATAAAATAAATGTTTAATCATCACGGATTAACGTAAGAGTTTTAAAAAAGATTTCAAAAAGACAATCCGTTAGTTTCATTAAAAGTTCTTAGAAAAATTTAATTGGTTGATTCGAGTATCTTACAGGTAACTATACTATGAATAAAGCTATAGTATTGCTTGGAAAAACTATAAATAACTGATAAGAATTTAACAACTTCATACATAAAAATAAAAAAATTATTACTTTTTCAAATAATTTCTCTTCCGTCAACTCATATAGATATGTGTGCTTTTTTAACGTCAAATTTACATTTTTTAATTTATAACATTTAAACAATATCATTTTCCATTAAAAAACTTGGTCGGCCTATCATCACTAACGTACTTTTTGCGCATACTCAGCATTCTCTATTTAGGGACTTTTGTATTCATAAGTTTACACCACTCGCTTGAAAAACCTTCTGACCCCCAGTCCTCAAGCCATTCATTTGCCCAGCTGATCGATATAATATTAATAATAATAATCGTCAGAATAATCATAATTTTATTATTATAAACATTATAATTAACATTATCAATATCATTGATATTATTATTATGAATATTATTATTAATATCAATATTATCAATGGTATTCATTATTTATTTTATTTTATTTTATTAAAACAGTAACTCAACAGGGTGGTCCCTAATTACAGAGTTACATAAGAATATTAAAATTTTTTATAATAATTGCGACGATATGATGTAATGATAATTTATACAATGATAATGCACTTATAGATATTTTATGTAAACTCAGTGCCGTAACAAGGGGTGGGCAAGAAGGGCAACTGCCCAGGGCGCAGTGTAAAGGGGGGCGCACTTAGAAGCGCGTCACAAGAAAAAAAATATTCTTTTTTAAACAATTTTAAAAAAAATTATATTTTCAGGAAAGAAATTGACTACTGTCATTTATGATCATTCAGATATTACATAAACATGATTGTCTTTCTAAATTTTGAAGTTAATTGTCCTCATTATTGTCATTTGTCGTTTAGAGACAATCGTGCTAAATCAATATTAAAAATGCAAAATAAGACGTAAAATAAAAAATATACTTAATAATTTGAATTGAAATTTTTTTTTGTTTCTTCTGACAACGGCCAAGACACGATCCTCTATACTCTAAAATTCTACCTAATTCTACCTATCACTAACATGGTACTATAACCGACTTAAGGAATATCCAGCACAAATCAAAAATACGGCTAGAGCCTTGGAATTTTTTAAGTAGCTTAATGAAATAGTAATACACACGCTCAAATTTTATGATAATTTTCTTGTAGCTAATTACTTAGTAATTAATTAATAAAGTAAGCTACTTTTTTGGAGGTTATACATAGGTTCTTATGGAGAGTCCGGTTGAGTTTTTAGAAACCTGGTTAGCCATTTCACGAAAAATATGGCTAGCTTTATCAAAAACTAAGTATAGATAGAGGAAACAGTAAGGAAACTTTTGATATAAAAATTAATAGGGCTTTGAGACCTTTTTATTCGACAATAAATAAAAATAAATTTTTGTCTTTGTCTAAATACTTAAGTGGAAGTGAAAAACAAGATTTTCTCCTTTTTTTTATCTCGTTCGCACTCATTACATAGAAATATTATGTTTCTAAATGCCATCCGCAAGAGGTCTCTAGATATGCGCGGGTAACATAACCACTAACGCAGGTTAACATGGACCGATTTTTATTCTGCTTGTATTGACTATATATGCCAAAGGTTATTCTTTTTTTAATTGACATAAATTGAGATGATTATGGCAAATGGCTGAGAAATTAATTCAGATTACGAATTTATTTATCTGGTCACATCCTTTTCTTAGCAACATTTGCCATATTAATTAATAAAAAAGCTATTGCCAAATATTGCTGAGGAAAGAATGTATCACCAAATATATTATTTCCCAGTCTAAATGAATTCTTTAGCTATTTTAGACAATAATTTCAATTTATGATAGGAGATATTGCCATGGTAGAAATACTACAGGTATGGCAGTGCGCAGCCTGGTTTTGGCCGCTGTGAATCGACCAATCAGAAGGTCGCCTTCTCGCCACAAAAATGGAAGACTTTATGCGCGCGCGATACAAATTTGTTAAGAAAATTTTCAAGTTTTTTTTAAATTTTTCAAAAGTTATCATATTTATTCAACTAGATTTGGTATATTTTATAATGATTCACATACATCAAAAATAAAAACTAACATATTAAATAAATAAATCCAAGTATAATAAATACAACACAACCTCTATTGTTTGTGGCATCAAAAAAAACAACAACAATGAAAATATTATAATTTATTTGTTAAACTGTCTTGGTTTTTTTATTTTTTTTATTTTTTATAAACATGCTCCACATATATTTATTAGTATTTACAACAATATAAAAAATAGTTGTCAAAACAGTATGTTAGAGAGAGAGGATCTTATAATAGAGATTGCGTGTTAGAAAGAAAAGCAAAACAGCTCGATGGCGCGTTCTTGATTGGTTGAAAAAATAAGGCTGCGCAGAACGCGACGAAAAAAGCATGGACGACTGCCATACCTGTAGTACTTCTACCATGGATATTGCTAAGGAATTAATTTAGACTAGGAATTAATATATTTGGTTACATACTTTCCTAGATACATTTGCCATAATTAATTAATCAAAAAGCTATTGGTGACTGTTGCTAAAGATTGGATGTAACCAAATAAATTATTTCATTATCTAGATCAATTTCTCTGCAATGGTTTCTATAATACAATAGAATCATTGTGCCAAATTGATTGTATCTTCAATAGACTTCGATGACATCATAGATGAATTTTCCAGCGACAACGCCAGAAGACAAAAACTGTTTTGATTTTCTAATGATCTATTCTTCATCTATAGGTATCACTTTTAAAATATTTTGTCTTCTATATTAATATCCACAACAATTTTTATTTAAAAAATAAAATAATTTCAGTATATTCTGGCGGTTTTGCTTGTTATATATATTATTGTTAAATACACCTAACAAATGAATTCTTTTTTATATATTATATCGATAAAAATAGAGCGCAAAATATAATTTTGCCCAGGGCGCAAAAATTCCTTGTTACGGCACTGTGTAAACTAGGTATAACTTAACATATTAATATATTGATAATGCGAATGTGTGCATTGAGGAGATACACTAGAATATATACATTGTTATAAAAAAGAAGTTATTCAATAACAGATCACTAATACAGTAGTCGGAACATAAAAACGAGGATATATTTAATAATCTTTTACAGTGAGTAGAAAGTTATTTTTGATATCAGTTGTGGCTAGTACACACTGAATTATGTAGTTGACGGATATGCCTTTATCTATGTTAACAATTCGATCAAGCAGACAGGTGTTACGGCATATTTTATTAATCAGTTGGACCACTGCACGCACTGGTGACGCATCAAACGTTCTACGCACATTGTTTCGTATAATAAAAGGAGATGATTTCCTGAGACGTTTCTCGAGACCTAGGTCAAGCGTGATACCATCAAGTAGCTCAGGGAAATCAATGATACCCCTGAGCACCTTGATGAAGAATACTATTATGTTGACGCATCTACGAACGTGCAGTGGTACAACAGAGATGTTATTTATGAGTATTGAATCATTAGTTCCCTGAGCTGGATATACACCTGTGTCTTGCCATGTTAGAAATTTCAAGAAATTCCGTTGGATTTTATTGATCAATTTAGCCTGTTTTTTATTTTTTATTAGCCAGAGACAGGGTGCATATTCAACTCTGGATCTAACATATGTATTATACAACAATATCAATGTTTCCTTATTCACAAGATTCTTTGCTACACGTTTAATAAATCCTAATGTTTTCGAAGATTCGTTGACAATATTATTGATTTGTTTATTAAAATTTAGTTTATAATCGAAATAAACTCCTAGATCTTTGAATTCAGTTACTCTCTCAAGTGGTACACCATTGATTTGATAAGAATATTTCATGATACTATTTTTATGTGAATAAGACATTATTTTGCATTTATCGTTATTAATTATTAGTTTATTAGCCGCACACCATTGGGCAAATAGGTTAATATTATGTTGTAAATATTGGCAGTCAGAAAAAGAAGTGACTGGAAGGTATAACTTGACGTCGTCAGCATACATGGAAACAAAGCAAGATAAGTAGCTGGGTAGGTCGTTGATGAAGATATTGAATAGAAGCGGGCCCAGGTTCGAGCCTTGAGGTACACCTGTGGTAGGCGAATATGGCAAGGACACATACCCACCAACACATACAAAGCACTCCCTGTCTGATAGATAAGACCCAAGTAGTTTAATAATACACTTTGGTACGCCAATTTAAATCAATTTTTCTAAGAGTATAATCCAGTCCGACATGTCAAATGCCTTTGACATATCGGTGTAGACCATATCGACTTGACATTTATCATGAAGTTTCATGCTTAAATAATTGGTGACCTCAATAAGGTTGGTGCTGGTGGATCTACAATGTAAAAAGCCATGCTGGCATCTTGATGCAAGTGGTGCGTAATATGTATAAATGATGTTAAATAAGCAAATTTCAAACACTTTTGATAATGATGGCAGTAACGAGATTTGACGATAATTTTTAATAGCTAACGAGTTGCTTTTTTTCGTTAGTGGACGAACTTTGGATGTTTTCCATACAGTGGGGTAAACACCATCTCTAATGGCTCTGTTGTAAATAATAAAAAGAGGGTAGAGTAATGCCTCAGGGCAAAGTCTAACAATGTTTGATGGGATATTGTCGATACCCATGGTATGTTTGTTCGGTAAGTTTAGCAAGGCTTGTGAGATATCAGACATGCTTATAGAGATTAGGTAATTGTTGTGACAATTGTATTTGTTTAATAGCTCATCTATTTTCGTTGAAAGATTGTCTTGTGGTTTAGGATATATTAAACTAAATTCATTTGAAAAGGTATTAGCAATGTCAGCGTGACCACTGACAACCGTTCCATCAACCATCACTTGGTCAATATTCTTTACCACTGTTTTAATAGAGTTAATATGATTCCAGAAGCTTCTGGGATCATGTTCAAAATTATTTTCAACACGAAGGTTGTATGCCTTGTAATTATCTTGGACTTTTTGTTTGACTCAGTTTCTAAGTTCTTTATATTCACCAGTCAACTCTTCATTATCTGTCAGTTTAATTTTTTCTAAGTTTATCTTTCTTTTTAATCATCTGTATCAGATCCTTGGTGTACCACTTGGGATATAAGTATTTATTTTTTTTTTGAGCATAACATTTGCAAGTTTGTACGATGATTGATTCTAATTTACAATAAAAATTATAACATAATGTATTTACATCACGAAAATCATTCGTATCATTTAAAATTAATGACCAATCAGTTTGTCTCATATGGTGTTTAAATTTGATTACGTCTATTGTTCTGTAATTAATTGTATTCTCTTGTTTATGACTATTAGTAGTATGAGTAGAGGTTGTTGTTGCATGTGTAGGCAGATTTAAAACAATTAATAATGGTGGGTGGTATGAATTAATTGGTACAAGAGGTGAGCACTCATAAACGGATGTAAGATTATTGTTTGTAGCCTACTGGAGCAATTTATTACTTGATTAATTTGGTTCATTTGAAGTGTGTTCATGAAATTTTTTATTGCTAGAACATTGTTATCAGTGTCCTTTTCGATACCATTTAGATAATTGGGAAAGTTGAAGTCGCCTGCAACAACAACCTTGCCTCTGCAGTTTAATAAAAAGTTAGTTAAGTGTTGTACAAAACGAGAGAATAGCTTATTGTTGTTGTTTAACATGACAGATGGTGGTATATAGGCAATAAATAGTTTTACCTGAGATTGGTGTACTGATAAAGATAAGCCAAGAATATCGATTTCAATTATGTCGCTAATTTCATTTGGTAGACAAATTTGGTGTGATTCATATTGTTTTTTTACAGCACATAACAACCCTACACCACGTTTTTTTGTTGGATCTCTTCTGTCAGATCTGTAGACGTAGAATAACGCTGAGTCGAAATAGTGTGCTGACGACGTGTTAGTATCTGGCCAGGTCTCAGTAAGAGTAATGCAATAAAAAGATGAAGATGCTGATGCTATGAATAAATCTGTTCGTTTTTTATTGTTGATACTTCTAGCGTTCTGGTGATAAATTGTAAGGTCGGCTGAATTAACTGGTCTATTACTAAGTTTATGAATTGTATTATGAGTTGTATTAATGAGTTGCCTGATTTGTTGATAATGTTGCTGTTGTTGGTAATTGATCTATTGATGATGTAGCTACTATTAATGTCGGTGAAAATGGTGGTGTGTTGGATTCTAGTTCTTTTTTGTGATGATGCTGAATTTCCCACGAACCATTCTGACAATTTTGTTGGTGTCCCCTGATGTTTTTATTTGCTTTCATAGCTCCTTTTTCTCTTTTTGTTGTTGCTGAGTTAAGTCGTTGTTTACATAGATGTGCTGCATTCAATCTGTTAGCAACTTTGATCGCAGTGCCGTGAAAAAGCTCTGTTTAACCATATCACAGGATAGAATATTGTTGAAATGTATTTTGATGAGTCTAGGTCCATTGCTTATATTGCGATTATTAATTCTCGTAAATGAGAACTTGATTTTACTGCATTCTGGGTTGACACAATATATATTAATAATAACTAGTATTATAAAATAATATCAGTGATATTGATAATATTAATAATAATATTGATATCAATAATAATAGTAATGATAATAAAAATAATATTAATAATGATCATAATATTATTAACATTATTATCATTGATATTATTGTTATTATTATTATTATTATTATATTCATAGTATAAATAATGATAATAACAATAATTTTTATGATATTATCATTAATAATAATATTAATAGTAGTTTTAATAATATTATAATTTGTAACGAAATTTATTATTTCGTGGGTTCTCGAAATAAATAATCATCGGAAAGAATACTGTTACGTACCAAGTTGAAAAATTAAAATTAAACTATGAAATAACAAAAAAAAGAAAGAATATGTAAAACCAAAATTAAATAAGCAAATAATCATAGAATAATTAAAATAAATCAACTTGGTTTTTCACGTTAATATTAAAAAATCCTCTTATTTTGTTATTCCCTACAGGGTAACGGGTTAGGAGGGAATGTGTATGATTGTAGATGTACCTTGATGTAAGAATAATCCGAAACAATTGCTGTTAAGAGCGTGTCAATCTGGATGGTCGCCTGTTGATGTTGGTAGTCTCAAATAATCCAAACGGTAAAATAAACTCGAAGCACAGAAAACAACACCCCGGAGAAATTTCACAGTCAATAATTTTATAGTATTAGAAACAGTCAATTTATAAACGAAAAAATAATAATTTAAACACAAAGATTATTTAAATTAAATTCACTTTTAAAATTTTATTTATTAGAAACGTAAAAGTTCAATTGATTTTATTTTTTATTTAATTATATTTGATTTCATAAAATTGATTTAAATTTAATTTAGATATTGTCCAAACAAAAGTTGTCGCAAGAGTGAAGCTCCTTAAATTATAAAATAATAATTCCCATAAAAATTAAATTAAAAAGTAGGGATGATTAAAAGTGGCAACATCTTGACCAATTATATTTTACCTGTCCCACGATAGTCAGCGTTTAATATTTCACTTAGAGAATTATTTGTAACGTCAACGGATGTAAAATATCGAGTAGCTGAGGTGACTTTGAACTACGGCTTGAAAAAATAAAAATAAAAATAAAAAATAATATAAAAAAAGGTATAAAAAATATTTAAAAATGTATATGTTGCTAAAAATGAAAAATAATTATGAGAAATAAAAAAGAAAAATTTTATGTGTCACTCGATATTCTACATGTCCCTTGAATTTACCAAAAATTATTTATATTAATTAATTATTTTCAAATAGAAAAATACCAGTACGTAACAATACCGATTATTTATTTGTTAACGCTTGCGTGTTAATAACTAATGGGAGTTAGTTATTAACAAATAAAGGATCACTAGTGCAAGGCTCTGTGTAGGGTCAAGACTATCATATATGACATCAATGGGGTGCCTATTCGATGTTTATAAGATGTCTTGATACATAAACCTTATTGCGACGATGGCTCCACTCTTCCGTCGAAGAGACGAACTCACCGAAGGCTGCGTACGAAGCCCGATCGTAAACCTATCGAACTGCGGGCTAGGGAAGCGTGCTGCGCATGTCTGGGGGCGATAGGTAGGGGAGTGCTACTGAGTGGGGTCAGAGCTCATAGCAGCTAAGCACTGAACGTCGTCGTTAGACGACACAACTTGTCTGGCTCTCGAACTGATCACTAGCTTCTCTTGACTGGCTCTCTTGGTTTACTACTGGTTCTCTCGACATCGTTCGGATATCTCGTGAAGGATCTCTAGGTATCAGAAGTTAAGTCCTGGTGAAACTCTGTCCGAATTTTCAATGACAAACTAATACTACTGATCACGCTATATGGTTCTCTTAATATAATAATAATCATTATTAAATCTTCACTACACAATGTATATGTGGGAGTTCACGAATGGATCGCTGTAAATAATAAAAATAATAATAATATTGAGATATATTATTATTGCAATGGCAACGTATATGTAAGACCTGGTCACAAATGGATCGCTGTGTGGGTCCTTATACAAAATACTCATTTCATATGTAGAATATTTTCTCCTACACTTATGATACTCGTGACGTCAGTATTTTACTATAGTATAGTCGCAATGTAATATAGGCGTATGTCACACACTATACTTGGTTCACGATAGTTCCTTCAGATTTGGTTACGTATTTAGTAGTCCGATCAGGTGGACCGCGCCCTTCTACCATTTCTAAGACTGAGTTAGGTTCCCGTATTTTGTTCTCGTTACTCCTACGGCTGTTGGCTTCCAAGATAACCAACATGGCTCCCCCAGTGACTTAGAGGAGGATGGTGAGAAATCCTCGTTGTAAACCTTGGTCGATAATTCTTGCCGCGCAGGTCAGAAAATTGGTTACAATAGTCCGACTTTAATTTATTATTTATAATTCTTTCTAACTATTGGAATATTATATGAGTGGTATCGACAGAATCCTTATAATTTTAGGATTTTATCGATGTCACTCATTACATTAGTTTATTATTAATTATTTTTATTAATATCAGCAGTATTGCCAACTGGCATTAGTGCCGGCTCTAGATTTTATTTTAGGGTGCAAGGCCTCTAAATTCCTCCAGCGCACTACACTTGTCGTGCGTTAGATGGAGTTAGGGTTGCCGAAATGCACCCTGATTTTATATATTTTACTGATAATAAAAATAAAAAAGTTCAGACGTTTTACCGCCAGACATTACACCCCCCACAGTGGAACCTTTCGTTCAGGGAATGCAATGTATGTAAACAGAAGGCCTATCGTATTATTCCCTGATTATTCGTGCTTACTGTATCGCACCACGTATCCAAATATACCACGATAATTTCACAAGGGTTGTAAGGCCTTATGTTTGATACAGGGCTTTCAAAGGATGTGGAGGATAGGTTGTAAATTGAAATAATAGGAATAACACTTTAAATAAATCCAAACACTGTGGCTTAAATTCTATTAATATATTCACTTTATTATTTCACTAAAATTATAATTAATTGTATTGTATATTGTATATTGAGTTGACTCTAAAAGGTGTTGTCATGGACAGACACTACTATTTTATATTGTGAGTATAAAGAAATCCCGTTGTACGCGAATCAATATTAATTAGAGATGTTACGTAAACGAGTGTTGAAGAGCAACTGATTTCTCAGTTTGTTGAAAATTGTTAAGTCCAAAAAATGGGTGTGTACTTAGTTAAAAAATTAGTTTTAATTGGTCAAAAATTAGTTCAAGAGAGGGTAAAAAACTAGGCGTAGGTGGTGGGATTTTTAGACATAAAATTGGGCCTTGTGTGGTCCAAAGGGTGGCATAAAGTACCATGTGTAAACAAAAAATATAGATTTCACGACGGGAAAGTCCAAGACGTTTTCATGAATTTATTTTATTTTAAATAGTTATAAATTTACTTTTTTAATGTCGATTTTACGATCATCCTATGTATCGAAAATACGTTAGTGCAGTTGTTTGACAGATGTGGGATTTTCTCTAATTCTTGACAAATAATGTTTTAAAAAATATGTTATAATAGTACCAAAGAGAAACTTGAGTTTATGGTTTTATTTGTTACGTGATTTTTACTCAAAAATCTATGCATGAGTTGACCATGTGTGAGAATATTCGAGTTTGTAAAAAAAGCTATTAAAAGTACATAAATTAAATCGTTGTTTTAAGTATTTTAGAAAAAATATAAAATCAAAGTGTTAGTCATATGTTATTCTAAAGTTTGTCGTTTCACGAAGTAGCCATAAAAAACAGAGTAATGTTTAAAACTTATCAACTTATTGTATTTTGTTTAAAAAATAAAAATAATAAAAATCCGGTCAGTCTGGGACCGACAGACATGTGGTTCGACCCGGAACACTTACTTTTACTCTCAAGATTATATTACATAATTATTTTACGTTTATCTATTGAATTTTGAAGTTCTAGGGGATCTTGAAGTTCTGGAATGTTTCAAAGTTCTAGATGTTTTGGATGATTTAAAAGTTCTAGACGATTTTGAAGTTATAGGTGACGATACATAGATTTACAATGTAGGTTAACTCGCTTACTCGTATAAAGATACTAATTACTCACTTAAATAAGATTCATTTTAACGATAAAAAATTTTGTTATTTCAAGCGATAACTAATTTATAGAAATTACTTATCCTTTGAAAAAGGTAGGATCTTTTAGCGTATACGAGATTTGTACCGGAGGCTTGAGCTGCGAAGTCACCCAATACCATGGATCTCTCAATAGGGAACATGATTCCTTCCCTAATGTTCTGTAGATCTTCCGAGGTGTAAATACCTAATGAGGCTAGTTCTGTCAATGCGTTGCATTTCCAACGTGTAGTGGCTGGCTTTAAAATTGAAGGTGTGTCGCCTAAGACTGGGATAGGTATAAACTTGTACCATAACTTATCAATTTTCAGGAATTGTGGTAAGGGCCCATTACATGGTAGTTGAGTTGCTTCAGGGGTTATTATATGTGTGCGAGGAGTCATGAACATACTTTCATTTCTTCCTCGTGTGATTGGTGAAGTACTGTAGCCTTTACCGTCTTGTCTTATTTTGACTTCTACGGCCACACATCGAATCTTATGAATGACTTCCTCTGCTACTATTGCTGTATAGCCGGGTTCGCCCATATATTGATAAGCGAACTCATCGGGAATATTTGCAGCGAGGGACAGACTTGCCCGCGATTGTTTCCTTTCTAATCTACATCCATTTTCCAACAAATTATAATATTGTTACGAATATGAAGTTAATCGCTCCCTCCTCCCTAATGATAGACAGAGACAGACAATAGAATTTGTTAAGAACAAATGACGACCTTAGTAACGGGAAAGAGATGAGAGAAAGAGTTAAGTTGGCAGTTGCAATAGAATAGCAAATAAATAAAGATCTATTAATTTGAATAGAAAAGAGATAACTTTTATTTTAACCCTAAAACGTAATATTGGTGTCAGAAGAAAAATTAAAAATAAAATAGAAAGAAAGGATTAAATAATAAAATCAAAAATATAAATTCATTAAGATATTTGAATTGAATTCTATTTTATTTTTAAAATAGTGAAACGCTCACAGAAGTAATATCAAAAATAAAAATACAACAAAAATAACGTGATTAATAAAAAAAAAAAAAAAAGTGATTAATTTGAATCAATATTAAAAAAGTGACAAACATCTGAATTAAAATGGCAAAAAATTTACAAGAATTCGACGATAAATTAAATGCATTTAGAAATTTAATCAGAAAGGAACTAGAAGAATCAAGAAAAATAATGAGAGAAGAAATAATACAGTTATTTAGAGAAAATAATTCACATCAAGAAAATAATAATTATAATAATAACAAATATAAGTACCATTATAAATATGAAAGAACTATTATAAAAAATAATTATTATTGTGATAAAAACAATACAAATGGAGAAAAAATTGATAAAAATAAATCTGGAGTTGTTTGTTTCAAATGCAAAAAATTCGGCCACTATGCAAATAGTTGTGATAAAAATAAAAAGAATCATTAAAATAAAATTAACTAAATAATTTACATGTAAACAGAATTTATGCATACATGGAATAAAAATTAGAAGTTCTTACTTCAAGTAAAAGTAAGATGGGAATTTTAAAAAATGACCCTCGATGGACTGAGGTTCCTTGTTTCAGGTAGGAGAAGCAAGGTTAAAGGTAAAAATGGCCCTCGATGGACTGAGGTTCCTTGTTTCAGGTAGGAAGCAAGGTTAAAGGTAAAAAATGCCCCTCGAGGGACTTAGGTTTTCTTGTTTCAGGTAGGAAACAAGGTTTAAGGTAAAAAAAAAAAATGGTCCTCGATGGACAGAGGACCTACAGTTATAAATAGTCTGGGGTGTTCGGTAGTAGGTATTTTGATACCGCAATTTTCGAATGAACTTTTTGTCTTAAGAGAAAAGCTATACCCATTTTCTGTTACCGAATATACCGGGCTTTCTTTACTTTCTACTACGTTGGCTTTGCTAAACTATATGGTTGAATATTTATTTATATCGCTGGGTGTACGTGACTAGTTCGCTCAGCATCACCTGTGTTTTGTTAGTCTTTACTGGATCTCGAGCAATATCGGACTCATCAACGTCCAACAGTGAAATAGTTGTGGTATTTAGCATGGGCCCAGTGCAATCGAACCTAATTAGAGCCTCTACCATAGCTACTGCTAATATCAAGGTGACTATGCTTGTTTTAATCATCTGTCGATTATTATTTAGTATTCTGGTATTTGTACAATTTTATTTTAACCCGGTTTTTACTCTTTTGAACTCACACTACCCCCCCCCCCCCAGTAAGCTTGGACTCACTGAAGACGGAGTTGACTGTTAGTCCAAAATATCTACCTTATTTCTAACATGCGAGCAAACTTTTATGTAAGTGAGTGGTTTTTTATCAATTATACATATCTTCTTCTTCTTGTTCTAATTCTTTTAATTTACTTTTATTTTCATCTAGTATTTTAGCCTCTTCAGGCGAAATTTTGGATAACCTGAGACGGTTTGGGGAGACTTCTTACTTTTTTCCACCGTCTATCAATTCTACTTTTCCTGTCTGTTACGTTCAAGATTTCGAAAGGCCCGTCCCAGTAAGGTTAAAGCTTCCCTGGTTTGGGTCCTTTTTCAATATAGACGTAATCTCCAATTTTAAAATTTACTGGATTTAATTTCTGGTCATAATATTTTTTTGTCTTTGCCTTTCTTTGGATAAGATTGTGTCTTGCGCAACCCTGAATTTCATGGATGTTCGTGACTAGGTCTTCCATAAACCCTTGAAATGTGCTCCGACTCTAGTAACGGTTTACCTGACGGTAGTCTAGCCCTTTTTCCATAGACTAATTCGTATGGGGTAAATTTGGTAGACTCATGGACACTCGTATTATAGGACAAGATTGCTAATTTGAGCCATTCGTCCCAATTATCTTTCTTATTATTTACAAAATGTTTGAGATACTCCCCCAGTGGGTGATGTGATCTCTTTAATGAGCCATTGCTTTGTAGATGAAAAGCAGTGGTTCTACATTTATCAATTTTGAATTGACCAGCCATTGCTTCTAAGAGCTGGCTCTCGAAATTCCTCCCTCTCTCACTGAGGATTGTGACTGGAGTACCATAAAGACTTACGAAATTATCGATGAAGGCTTTAATTATTTCTGGAGTAGTTTGGTTGGGAATGGCTACTGCCACTACAAATTCGGTCAGTAGACATTGCATAGTGAGGATGCACTGATTGCCTGATTTTGTGATGGCTAACAGACCAACCACATCCATGACGATTTCTTCAAAGGCCGACCTTGGTGTATCGGTAATCACCATTGATTTTGTTCTTTTGCATACTAATTTATTTTTCTGACAATCTAAGCAATGTTGTATTCGTGACTGGATATCTTCTTTTAAATTTTCCCAATAAAATCTTTCTCGAATTCTATTGTAAGTTTTATTTACCCCTCTATGCCCCCCTATGGGTGCCTAATGGGCTTTATTGAAGATTTTATCTCTTTCTCTTATTTCCACATATTCAATTTCATTTGTACAAATTATAATTTTAATTTTACTGTTTATAAATTCTTCTTTTATCATTTCTAAAATTTCTACCCATTCTATATCACAAACTTTATTTGATTTTGAAATTACTACAGACTCTTTTTCTTTTTCAATCATAATATCATGAGCGTGATTTAATGCCCCTTTTATGTATTTAGTTATTGTAAATAATGACTCCCCCTCATCTTTTCTTATTATTAGAGAAAAATAAAGTTTCTTACCCATCATTTTACAACTCCATTTTTTTCAATCATAATATCATGAGCGTGATTTAATGCCTCTTTTATGTATTTAGTTATTGTAAATAATGACTCCCCCTCCTCTTTTCTTATTATTAGAGAAAAATAAAGTTTCTTACCCACCATTTTACAACTTGCTTTTCCTGCTTCCACAGGGTGTTTTAGAATACTACTATGTTTTTTACGTAATTCTTTGGCGCCTGAATTACACGGTTCGCATTTTTCTGACACAAAATATATTTTATGGTTCTTTTGAACTTGAAATGGTTCCCTACAAATTTTAATATTACTTGAATTGATATCAATTGGGTTTCGATCTCGTCCTCGCTCAATTCTGAGTCCTGTAAGTGAGAGTCGTCTTTATTTCTTTGATCTATATTAATTGGCGAGTCTACTGCTATTTCGATATCGACTGGATGTTTACTTGCTGTAATTTCGACTCTCTTGCCTATTCGTTCCCTCTTTTCCTGTATCTCAAAAGAATAAAATTGGAATATCATTTGTTTCCAAATGATCCATTTTCTTGGGTTTCCCTCGTTTTTTAATAAAATTGGAAGTTTATTTGCCACCAAAGTTTTTAGCTTCTTCGGTCTACCCCTGTTTTTCTGTGTGGGTTCTGGTGTTGTCACAACCTCAAGGGGCCTTGTTCCAACAACAGATTGAGGCCTTCCATTTTGGTTTCTTGTGACAACAAAAATATCTTTTTCGCGTTCGCTTTCAGGTTTCTCTACTGGGTTCCTGGACAGTGCGTCTGCGTTCAAATTTAATTTACCTGGTTTATATACTACATTAAATTTATATTGAGCTGATTTTAGCCTCCATTTACATATTCTATTATTATTATTAACTGGGTTACCGAACCATTTTAGGGCTTCGTGATTAGTTACCACTGCAAATTCTGAATTATACACGTAAGTTCGAAAATTCACCACGAGTCCAAAATGGCTCTGGCTTCTTTGTCTGCTCTATAGTTCAGCTCCTCTAAGAGCTCTTGAAAAATAAGCTATTGGTTTAGCATTTACAATTTCGCCTTGCGACAAAACGCCACCTATTGCGTATCCGGAAGCATCCGTAGTGATGATGTATGGTTTACTCAAATCTGGATACTGTAGAGATGGTGCGTTACAAAGGAGGTTTTTTAGAGTAACAAATGCTTCTTCTTCCTCCTTTTTCCACACAAATTCTACGCCATCTTGCAACAGTTTTGTAAAAGGTTTCGCAATTTTTGAATAATTTTTAATGAATCTACGGTAATGTCCACTAAGCCTTAAGAATTGACGAACATTCTTTTGGTTTTTGAGCTTAGGGAAATTTTTGACCGCTTCAATTTTCTTTGGATCGGGTTTAACCCCGATTTCCCCAATTACGTGACCTCAATAATGTACTTCCGGTTTTAAGAATTCGCACTTGTCTGGTTGCAAGCGTAGGTTGACTTTACGAAGCCTTTTCATCATTTCAGTGATTTTTAAGTCATGTTCTCGAGGGTTTTTGCAAAAATAACTATGTCGTCTAGATAGACAAACATAAAGATTCCTTGGATACCGACAAAGACTAAATTCATTAATCGCTGGAATGTTGCGAGAGAGATAGCTAGGCCAAATGGCATGCGTGTGAACTCCTAGTGACTACGTGGGTTTGAGAAATCAGTCTTGTGCGCATCTTTAGGATCCATTTCTATTTGATGGTATCCCGATGCTAAGTCAAATACAGAGAAATATTTTGATCCCCCCAACTGGTCTTATATATCCGTTATATTAGGTAACGGAAACGCATCCGCAATCAATTTTTCATTGAATGGTCGATAATCAATTACCATTCTATGCCTAATGTTGCCTACGAAATCGGGTTTTTTAGGGACAATTCAAACAGGACAATTGTAAGGGCTTTCTGAAGGCTTTATTATTCCCTTCAAAACTCCCTCCTATACTCGTCTCTCAACTTCTTCCCGTAAATTATAAGGAGGTCTTGAAACCTATCGGTATATTTTTTTATTATATTACCTACATGGTCCAATTCTTCCGTATTTAAATGATCAAGTCTTAACAATTCTTTGACTTGTTTATAACGTTCTAAATTATTCCCCCAGCGCACTCACCCAAAGAATTTTCATTTAATTTTCGATTGATACTTTCACACAAAGAATTTTCATTTAATTTTTTATTAATACTCTCACACAAAGAATTTCCATTTAATTTTGTATTAATACTCTCACACAAAAAATTTTCATTTACCTTTACATTGATACTCTCACACAAAGAATTTTCATTTGTAATCTCGAAATCGACCATTTTTATTTTTGGTTCTTTAATAACCATTTTATAACTATTTGTATTATAAATGTGGAAGCATGCTCTACCTTTAATATTCTTCACCAAGCATTCTCTTGCAATAATACCGTTACCCAAATTCAATTGTTCCCTTTCAAGTAGCCCTTTTTTTTATCATTATTAATTATCAAAGCCGAGCATACTTTGCGACTGTTTGGTGGAATTCTCATGAATCCCTCGATTTTTGGATTTTCGAAAACAACGAATTTATCATTAATTTTCAATACATGTTTTTCGAAATTTATAATTGCGCCCGGTGATTCGAAAAATTCCGAACCTAAGATACCTGCGCAATTAATAGGCACTTCATCGGGTATAATTAAACAGATTATTTCTTTCCCCCAAATTTTTATCTTGGCTTTACCCAAAGTATTTAAAAGACCCTCCGATATGCCTTGTAAAGTTTCTATTTTACTTTTATCAATTTCTAGGCCTGATGCCTGAGATTTTTCTAGAAGATTTCGGGTTGCTCCCGAATCTAACATCATTTTTAATTTGTCGTTACTATTATTCAGCTTGATTTCTATATAGGGGATAGCATTAAAATTTGTTGCATTTATGGTAATGACTGGTTTATTTATTTTAATTTGATGTATTATGTGTTATCATTATTATTACTATTGTTATTACCATTATTATAACCATTCATATTATTACTATTATAATCATTTTTATTACCATTTTAATAGCCATTATTATTACAATTATAATAGCCATCATTATTTCCATTATTATAATTATTATAATTTCGCCGTCGTTGTTGGTTGCATTCTTTCGCTTGGTGATCAATTATAATGCATAATTGGCAGATTGGACGTTGAATTCTTCCAGATGTTGTCCTTCCGTTGAATTGCACTTGAGGGCGCTGGCAATTGTCTTTTTGGATTGTACAATTTCTTGCGACATGCCCTTTTATTTTACATAATTGGCATATTGGTGTGTCATAGTTCGGTTGTGGTGGAACATAATTTTCAATTTTATAACAGGTTTATGCATCGTGACCTTTAATGTCGCAAATTTCAAAGATTCTCCAATCAGCACTTTTTCATTTTTGGTTTTGCCTATTAATTCTCTTAGTGCTTTCATCAATTCACCAATGTTTTCAAATTTCTTTTTTGTCATGTCATCACGTACTTCCCTGCTTACTTTGGTCCGTACTATCATTTCCACCAAGTTCTTTTCTAGGTCTCTACCTACTCAGTCTCGGCTTTCCTCACATTCTATCCTGAATCTTGTGAGTTCTTGGGACTTGCCTGTATAATTGGAAATATTTTTATATAACTTATTCATAAGAGTCATAAGATGGGTTGTTTCTTGGATCTCTGCTAATCTTGCTTATTGAATGCAATTTGATTTGTATCCAATGCTCTTTCTTTTTCTTTGTTCTCTATGTTTTCAAGATCAATACTACTTATTAATGTCTGAGATTCCGCTATTTGCTGATTGAGCTCGTCGTCTTCCGAATATTGATCGTCTATTTCTTCAATCAATATTTCTGTTTCTTATTCTGCTAATGTGTTGCTCTTGCTGTCACTTTTGCTGTCACTACTGCTATTTAGTAATTCAGTATTTCTTGCAGTATGGATATTAAAACTGTTGTTATAATTATCTTCGTCGTTGGTTATAATCAAGTCGTTATAATGATGTAGCTTTATTGTGGGTGAATTAATATGTACTTTTATTGGGGTGTTATTTAACATTTTGTTTGATTCTGGTAAATTTTTTTGTGGTTCTGATAATTTTTCACACGATTCCGTTATGTTTACTAACGGTGATGGTGTGTTTTCTAAGATTTGTCTATCTATTTGACTTTTAATTTCTTTAGTTTGTTTCCTGTTAAAAAACGAAAACGCCAATGAACTAAAATTTTCCCAATTCGAATTAGTTTTAGCGCTCTCGCCAAAAACTTTGACTTCTTGACTTTTTTCGTATTTTTCTCTCAAAAGTCTTTTTGTTTCAAGTTTTTGGTTGAAGAAGTTGTTTAGGTCTTAATTTTTTTGTCCCAATTGGGACCTTTCCGACTCAAAATGCTCTATTTCGTTTTTTTGTTTGATTTCAGAAATTTTTTTATTTTTCCTTTCTGCTTCGAGTTCGAATCTCAGTTTTTCTGATTCGTCTGGAAATAACCTTGACTCGAAATCCGGGTTTATTGTATTTAATGGTGTATTTCAGTTTATTAAATTGAAACTTTCATTTTTCCTGTTTTTCAATGATTGATCTTTTTTTAGTACCAGGTTTTTCAAAATATTTCTCCTGTGGACTGACCGTGCTTCTATTCTTGACAGTTCTAAGTTCTTCTTGTCTGGACCGTAGTACAATTCTCCTCTCGGTCTCAAATTATATTTCTTTTTAAATTTGCTTACTTTTGTTTTGTCAACCGACATTAGAGATTATTAAACTTTTATTCTATACAAGAATTGATATCGAATAAGTAAGGAACCATCCATTAAATACAATAAAGGCGATTTGTTGTAAGCTTATTCCCCCAAATTTGTACTTATTTATTGAATTGTCTTAGTATTCTTTTTTTTTTTTTTTTGGAAACAAGGAATAGCACCATGGCATTATAGTGAAATATAGTTAATAAGGCCATTTAAAAAGGCCAAAAAATATAAGGCCATTTTTAAGAAACCAAAAAAAATAAGGCCATTTTTTCCATGTACGAGGTTCAGATCGTCTTTTTTTTAAACTATATTTCACTATGTTGCCATGTACTGACGGCAAACTGAAATAACAGACGAACTTCCTGGCTCTGTTGATAACCAATCAATTATTATATTACAATTCATTATCATTACTAATGTTCGAATAATAATTATCAAAATAAAAAAGATTATCTTCAAATATTCGAACAAATTCAACTTACTATTGACAAACAATAAATTATTATTATTATTATTATTATTAGTATATAACTAGGAACATTAACTTTCGAGTACTTAAACAATTTTATTTATAGCTATTCATCACTGTATGGATTATTAATTCTGCAAAGGAAATATCAAATTTTGATTTATTTGACCAAGTTCCAATTATTATCAATGAATGGATATTAAAAAAAAGGAAATTATTGTTTTATACATTTAAATAGATTCAAATTATTATTAATTATTTCTGTGTAGGTAGTAATTTCTCCAAAAAGGACTATGAAATTTGCAATTATTCAACCAAATTCAAAATACTATTTATTATTATTAGTAAATAATAATTGTAAAACAAACTATCAAATTTAAAAATATTTGAAACGAATTTTGAAATATTATTCATTATTATTGTGTAAGTGATAATTATCAAAAGGAATATAACTATCCAGTTATTATTTTAAATTCAACATATTATCAATTATTACTGCGTAAGCAATAATTATATATGAAATAGTATATTGTGATACTAGGGGGTGAAGTAGGGTTTTATCAAACGCTACGAGTGAGGCCCACTCCGCCTCGGGCCTCACTCACAGTGTTTGATAAAATTCTGCTTAACCCCCTAATGTCGCATATATTTTTCCTCACGTGGGCATTTTTTGTCTACTTTTTTGGACGCGTTTGTTGTGGTAAAGTGAATTATTATCTCACTTTTCGCTGTACACGTCTTTTTCACTTTAACCGAACTTTCCGGTAAAATGATTTTTACGGTAAAATGAAAGTTACGCACGGTAAAGGGAAAAAGACGTGTGGAGCGAAGAGTGAGATAATAGTTCACTTTACCACCGCAAACGCGTGGAAAAAAGTAGTAAAAAAAATGCCTCAGTGAGGAAAAAAAGTTTTAATTTTTAATAAAAAGTAAAACAAAAAAAATATTTAAGACGAATTCTGAAATGTCTCACCAAGAACCTCGAACCAGAACGTGCTGACCGATTCGGTGGTAACGAAGTTGAGAGTTGGAACTGTGATATTCGTAGACACTGTAACCGATTTTCTGACCTGCACGGCGAGAACTATCGGCCAAGGTTAGCAACGAGGATTTCTCACCATCCTCCTCAAAATCACCGGGGGAGCCATGTTGGTTATCTCGGAAGCCAACAACCGTGGGAGTCACGAGAACTAATTCGGGAGCCTAACTCAGTCATAGAAATGGTAGAGGGGCGCGGTCCATCTGATTGGATTATGAAATACGTAACCAAACCTGAGGGAACTATCGTGAACCAAGCATAGTGTATTACATACGCCTATATTACATTGCGACTATACTATAGTAAAATACCTACGTCACAAGTATCGTAAGTGTGGGAGCAAATAGTCTACATGTGAGATATGTATTTTGTATAGGGAACCATACAGCGATCCATCCGTGACCAGGTCTTACACATACGTTGCCATTGCAATAATAATATATCTCAATATTATTATTATTGTTATTATTTACAGCGATCCATTCGTGAACTCACACATACACATTTATGTGCGATGAATATAATAATAATTATTATTATAATAAGAGAACCATATAGCGTGATCATTAGTATTAGTCCGTCATTGGAAATTCGGACAGAGTTTCAACGTCTGATACCTAGGGAACCTTTACGAGAGATCCAAACGATGTCGAGAGAACCAGTAGTGAACCAAGAGAGCCAGTCAAGAGAAGAGAAGTGATCAGTTCGAGAGCCAGACAAGTTGTGTCGTCTCACGACGACGTTCAATGCTAAGCTACTGTGAGTCCTCTGAATCCCCACTCGCGCGCTCTCCCACCTATCGTCCCGGACATGCGCAGCACGCTTTCCTAGCCCGCAACACGAATAGGTATCCGATCCAGCCCGTAGCCTTCGGAGAGTTCGTCTTTTCGACGGATGGAGGGGAAAACTAGCACCGGTCGAGGTTTAACGTATCAAGTCTACTACGGGACCTCGAATATATACGAAACATGTGCCACACTGACACCACTCGTAGTAGACTTGACCCTCCACAGTGCTTATGCAGTGACCCTTTGAATCATTAATAATCAACTCCCATTAATTATTAATAATTCATACGACAACAAATAAATAATCAGAACTCGTTATACGTCAACAGGCTCTTTTCTGTTGATTATTTATTTCGAGAACCCACGAAATAACAAATTTCGTTACAACACATATACTGTGATTGCCAGGAACCTCGACGACGCTTTTGCTATTGTTGTAGGAGAGCAGGTGTCACGACGGCGTCCTATATTTATTGTAATCCAGGAAACGCCAATTGAGTCTCAATACACCGGTGTCTGAGCCTCAATCGGTTGTTTCACAACCGGTTAAATTGACTAGGAAAATAACTTGGAGATCTGTGGTTGACCATAGAGCATTAACTCCTGAGGAAACCCTGTCCACCACTTTATTACCATTGGCTCCGGAATTCGTTCCCAAACCAGAGCCAAAAGTAGAACTTGCTATTGATAATAATACAACTTCTTTTCATCTTGATATCGTAATAGGCCCATCCATTATCGGAGCATTCATTAATTCTGGTGCTAGTCGTTCTTTTGCGGGTCCAGCTGGAACTCAGCTGTTAAAACAATCCGGCTTGGAACAACAAGCTATACCACCAAAACGAGTTGTCACGGCGAGTGGTCAAATTGAAACCGTGTTATATTTTATTCAGGTTGTTCTTGTAGAAGCTGATAAAGCAACTAAGACGGAAGCACTTATCTTGCCTTTTTTATCAAAAGATTTCATCCTGGTTTTGGACTTTTTACAAGCAGCAGGTATGGTGATTGACTTTGGTAATAGGTCGTGGTAGGGATAACCTAGAAAACAGACCCCTATTTACACCAGCTGTCAATGCCACCAAAATACACTGTCTTGGACTAAGGACACTTGAGCCCGATCAAGAATCGAAATTAAATAAATTTTTGACTGATAATCTTTCTGAGGCACCATCACCTGATAAATCATTTTCTGTCACTCACCTGACTCAGCACTACATTGACGTTGGTGAATATTCACCCATACGTCAGAAACCACACCGAGCAAATCCAGCCATGTGTGTGGTGATGAAGCGAGAGGTTGACAAAAAGTTGGCATCCGGAATCAATAAACCTTCTCAAAGTGAGTGGGCGAGTCTGGTGGTGTTGGTACCAAAAGGTAAAGAAAAATATAGTTTTTTTGTTGACTTTAGAAAAGGAAATAACGTAACCAAGAAGGATGCTTATTCAACTCTGGATATGACAGCCATCTTGGACAAACTTCGTCAAGCACATTATATCACTACTATTGAAGTCAGGCATTTTTCCAAGATGCACTTACACCAGCTTCACGAGAAATTACAGCATTTATTGTACCCGGTTATGGTCTTTACCTATTTCTCTGGATGCTTTTCGGATTATCTAATAGCCTCACGACGATGCAGCGATTGGTTGACTGATTGCTGGGCCACCAGTATTATCCGAAAGTCTTCGTCTATCTAGACGACATCATCATTGTAACACAAACGTTCAAGGAACATCTTTTTTTTCTAGAACAGGTTTTACGTGATCTGAAAAATGCTAACCTCACTATCAATCGTGATAAAAGTCATTTCTGTTGTTCTAAAGTTCAGTACTTGGGTTTCTTGCACATCCCACCACGTTTGCGTTTGAAAATAGTATATTTCGTTACAAGTGCCCACTCAGAGAGTGTGCTCTCAACGAATTTGGAGGGGCAAGCACGAGCCTTGGCGAGTGTTTCCCCTCCAAATGAGTTGTAAGCAGGCTCTCTGATTGGGCACATGTAACGAACTATATTTTATGTTACTAGGGACAGTGGTAATAATGTGTGAATTTCTAAAACGCGCACTACCCCTCTTACGCTTTGGAAATTCACACATTATTCCCACTGCCCTTGTAACATAAAGTACAATTTGATCTTGAAAATTACCTTTTTGAAAAATTGGTCATCATGAATCATTCATTGAAAGAATGTAAAATCAAGAAGGTAATTCGTGAAGGTGAAACATATTTTTTGTATGTTTCTCCTGATAATTGTACACGTTTCAAGTGGGTAGCTTGTTTACTTATTTGTAAACATATTTTAACAGTGCGAAAGGCCTTTAATCTACCACCATTTACCATTAAACTTTGTACACGTTGGTGTCAATCATCACCTGTTTGAATAATGCAGCCAGTTAAAAATTCTGGTGATATTTTACAACTTGATGTAAAAAATGCACCAGCAGTTCAAGAAATGGATGATGATGAAAAAGATCCTGAGGTTGAATGGATATTTAAACAAATGTATTATTTAATATATAATTTTTGTCCAGAGAAATTTCATAAAAGATGTAAAATTCTAAAATGTCTTTATCATAATGATTTTAATGTTGATAATCATGTGCGATTAAATGACTAACCCAATGGTACAGAAAAGAAAAAATTCTTGATTCATTGATTGATGATTTACAAAAAAAATAGTGTGTTTAAAAGGATTTGAATTTGAGATTCAAATTAAAAAAATATAAAAAAAAGAAGCTACGTGGGTACAAAATAAAAATATTATAGAAGATTTAAATAATCTTTCAATTGAAAGGAAAAAAAAAAAAAAAATATATATTTACCTGTGGATTAAATCGAGTTGGGAGACAAAAAATTACTGATACAAAATGCACTACTGTACAAAAAAAAAACCAAATTAAAACTGGTAAAAAATAAATATATCAATGTATATGAATTAATATATAAATACATAAATAAATAAATAAATAAGGAAGAGCCAAACATTCCAACCAGTCATATATTTTAATTTGTTGATTGTTATATAAATTAAATTGATTAACAATAGATTGAGCACCATCACTAATGACAAATGAAATACGTCATAATTTATCAGGAAGAATAAATGATGTATTATTAGGACCACCTTGTTGTGGAAAAGGATCACAGGCACCACTGTTTAAAGAATGTTACTGTGTTTGTCATTTATCAACTGATGACATATTACGTACTAAATGACAGTACTCGAACACAATCTGGCTCAAAAATTGGTGCTTAATTAAAAAAAATAATCAATAAAAGAAAAATTAGTAAGTGATGATCTTGTTGTTGATATGATTGATAGTAATTCAAATAAACAAGATTGTAAACGTAGATTTTTACTAGATGGTTTCTAGCAAAGTGTACCACAAGCTAAAAAACTTGATCAAATGCTAAGCAAAAAAAAAAAAGAAAGCTAGATGTTGTTATTGAAATTAGAATTGATTGTGTGTACCTTCTGCGAACTCTTAAAGTTAACGTCAAAAACTACTTGGTTTTGTATGCACCAAGTATTAATACACTGAATTTATATATAGACGTTGAGTCTATCGATGTAAGAAGCATTGCGCGTCTCACAGTCCAGTAAGCGATCCAGTAGGAGAAGTAGCCGAATATTCTCGGATGTGCTGCTATCCCAACATAGCGGTCTCTCGCGTTAACATTCTCCCCCTTTGACAATGTAATTGTTAACTCATGTATGTGTGACCACACAATTTAGCCACTGGCTTCTGATACTCAGGAGTTTGTGTCTCAACAGTGACTGCTCTGACCAATCCATTGGCTTCAAGAAACACCTGAGTGACTCGAGCCAAGGCTCACTTACCTGGCGGTAGTCTCTCATAAATGACCAATGCCATTGTACCTACTTGAATGCATGGAGATGTATGTAACCACTTAGACCTGACTAAGTATTTTTGTAAATACTCTTTGGACCATCTGTCTCAAAAAGACTCCATGAACTTCCTTAACAATCGCCACTTGTTGAGACGATTGTCAGGTACATCCAAAACAGATGGCTCAGGTACTGCATTCGGTGGTTCACCATCCAAGAAATGACCAGGTGTTAACTGTATCCTCAAGATCATCAGTCATTGGGCACAAAGGTCTCAACTTGAGCAAACACTTAACTTGTGTTAGGAACGTACTAAAATGCCTTGTCCCTTCCTTGTTGTAAATTGTCAGCATCAACATATATGTATATCATCCATATATGATCCCTGGGAAATTGCTGGATTTACAAGTGGAAATTTATCTCCTTCTTCCAGTTCAAGTTGTCTCAGTGTAGCCAAGGCCAGGAATGGAGCTGGCTTGGTACCATATGTTACCGTGGTAAGCTCGTATTCTTGAACTGGTGAGTGTGTGTCTTCAAAGTATTCTCTGGTATTTTCGATCTTCACGATGTATCAAGATCTGCCTAAATATTTGCCTGATGTCACAAGAAAAGACAAAACGTGACTTTCTTCACTGTATCAGGACTGATACCAGAGAATTTAACAACTTTGGACCCTCGTATAAGTTGTCATTCAATGATTTCTTTGTATTTGTGATTTGTGAACCATTAAATACTACTCTCAATTTCGTTGATGTACTCGACTCTTTTATGACACTGTGATGTGGTAAATAATAACACATGATTCTCCACTTGTTAAAACACATTAGCAAAATTTAGCTCCTTAATTTTCTAATTCTACTAATGATTTAACATAAAATTAAATATCTCCTCATATTGTAATATGTGTTACTACGTAACAAGATACTACATCTCTAATTGGTACTCTTGGCCATTGAGTACCACACCTGGGCCTTTGTACATATTCGAGAATGAGAATAAACTGCAATACACTATAACGTGACATTTTTGCCTGTTACATTATTGAACAGTTTATCAAAGAATTATAGCATGTTAATAATACTTTATTTAAATATTTTCACATACTAAAACCCAAAATACCAAATACTCAAAATCCAAAGATATTATTATCATTAAATCCCAGTATTTTCTTATTCGCCTCAAATATACGAAAACGGCCTAGCTAAAATAATATAATTTCTTTATCGCTTGAAAATTATAAAAACGGCTCAAATTAAATTCATAAGGTTTTCAACTCGCCCCAAAACTCGAAAAAGGCATAACCCATTCATACGCTCAAAATACCAAAATACAGAACCATATCCGAAACTAACCAAACCAACAGAAAACAAACTCGAGATAAACCGTCTAGAGAAAAACCTGGATCGCTCAGTATGCTGATTGTGGTGGCAGGGCCGGATAAAGCTGTCAAGAAAATAATTAACTTGACCCCACTTTTTTTTTTCAATTTAAATATCATTTATATATTATACATATATATCAAACCAGGTGGGGTCAAGTTTAAAATTTTGTCAACAGTTAAGACTTAATTATATGCATTAAAAATATATTGAATTCTTGACTTTTTTTGGTACCACATCTTTTTGTATTAAAACAATAAAATAGCTAAACAATTTCGAATACTTGACGCTTCTTTTTGTAAAAAAAACTAGGTTTTTTCTGTTATGATATCACATCTTTTTGTGAAGTTTAAATAATAATATATTTTTTTTTATACGTTGACGAATCAATTTATTATTTATTCTGATATAGTTTCATAAAGAGGTTGTGACGTCACATTGTGTATTAGCTTTTAGCATAGGCAGTTGTTAAAGCTCGCGGAATGGAGCAATCGGAGCAAGCCAGTGCATATTATCACCAGTAATGGTGCTAGTAAGTCGAATGCACAAAATCACATGTTGTTTGTGTTTATTTTTTTTTTCCATCAAGTTCAATGACTTTTTTTTTTTTTTTTTTTTTTGCGTTCATATATACAATTAATTAAAGTTCGATCAATTCATTGATTAATTTTAATTTTCAAGTTTGAATTATTTTTTTAATTGTCAGTCAATAATTATTTCAATTTTTTAATAAAATGTAGGCCAAAGGTCAACGATTTATTGATGTAACATCTGGAAAATCTAAATGTCGTTTTTTTATCATTACAACCATCATCATCTTGATTTTTAGGACAGTTGAATGTTGAGTTTGGAAATAGTTGTAAATGACTACTGTCATTAATGTTTTGATTTTCTTCTAAATAATAATACAAGTGTGAATCTGTTGTTACAATGCATAGTTTCAATGATGGGGCAAATCAGTATCATATGTAGCATTAGCAATTAATGATTTTCTAACTGATAGTGTTGATAATGCACTTTTGAATTCACTTGATGTAAATGTTTCATTATGATTTTTTTTTTCTGACAAACTATCTAATAATTCCGTGAATGTCTCATTATTTTCTATTGACATATTATTTAATAAACATGTATCAACAATTTTGTCATATTTTGTTGATAAAACATCAACTAGTTTAGTGAATGTGGCATAATTTGTTTTTTTAAATGAAGTTAAAGTCTCAAATTTTTACCATTAAAAACATTTAATGATTCAGTAAAAGTATCATTATTTTTTTTTGCCCAATACATTCAACGATTTAGACGTAAAAGTATTATTTGTATTAGTAAGAGTATTACTGTAAAAACTATCTTTAATTTCACATTTTAAATTTTCCAACTAATCTTTAGAAGATGAATTACTTCCAAAAAACATCACTAAACATACTTATTTTCATCGTTGATTCAGTTAAAATTTGTGAAACAGCCATTGCTAAACGATCACCAATGTCATCGTTACATTGTGAATATTTCAATCCATTGTCAATAAATTTATTATTGTTATTTTTTTTTTATTAATTTTATCAATATCTGTCGTTGTATCCAAAAAAAAAAGGTCTTGATGTGTTCATAATTATTGCATTTTCAAAATCAGACGTTCAATTGATAAAAGAATTATTACCATTTGATTGTAACATATTCAAAAATGCATCAAGACTTTCTTGACGATTTGATAATGACAATATTCATAACGTGCCTGACACTGATGGTCTCATCATTGCTGACGCATGTTCTTTGTCTTTCTGATTTGTATTATCATTTTCATTATTTATTTTCATTGATGATTTTTGTTGATAATTTAATTTCCAAACATTATGACTTGTTGGTGATGTTATTTCCATTATCAATTCCGAACTCATTCTTCCATTTTTTTCGGTCTCTTAAGGGAGAACGGGACGTATCATATCAATCAAACCTCAGAAGTATTGCAAAGTTCTAAATTATTACTGCCTCTAGGTGGGAATAAGCCGGACTTTCTATAGATTAGATGTTTGAGGTATTTTTTATGAATTTTATCAAGTTCGTGCTTATGTTTATTAGTAAGATAAGCCAGGGCAGGAGAGCAATATTTCATAATGGGTAAGACATATGTCCTGAAAAGAAAGGATAGTGTACACGGGTAAGTGAAAAGTCGAGAGTTTACTCTAATTATAAAACCAAGCATACGAGTTGCTATTCTGTTAATATAGTCAATATGTTGGTTGAATAACAACGAGGCATCATACATGACACCAAGATCGGTGACTACATGAGCACGTTCAACTATTAAATCATCAATCATGTAATTAAATTCAAATACGCGAGAGCCATGACAGAATGACACTATTTTACATTTTTGATGGTTGAGATAGAGCTCATTAGATAAACACCAAGTATTGATATTATCCAATGAGTCCTGTAGGACACTTGTATTAGCCCAATTATTAATACATTGATTTAGCGTCATCTGTGTATAGAAATATCTTGCCATTAGTACTCTCAGAAATATCATTAATTAATTAAGAGTATATTAAGAGTATATTAATTGAGATGTTATACCAGAAAGACAAGAAGGAAATATGTTTGTGACGCATGTAGTTAAGTCTGAACTATTGAAAAAAAAATTTTTAAACTTGACCCCACCTGATAAAATATATGTCTTGAATACTGAAATTTTGTTTGGGAAAAACCAGGTGAGGTCAAGTTTAAAATTTTTGATGTGTAAACATCTTTAGGCGCGGGTGACAGTAGGAGTGAAATGAAAAAACCAAAAAAAGAGCGTCATATCCTGTGACAGATGTTAGCCTGACTCCATTACTATAATAAGCGCAATGGTAGATTATGTATAGTATAATAGGTTATTCAGCGGTCGGTAACTGTTACCATGAGGCAATTTTGAATATTAATGAATTAGAGTAAAATTTACCAAAGTTAGTTTTAGAGAAGGGGACACGGCATCAAATGTTTTTCAAGAAGAGTGGGGGAAAGCTTATTACTTTGGCTAAATACTAACTTTGGTAAATCGTATTTTAGAAGATATCGGACATATGTCATTTATAAGTGAAAAAAAATATATTTTATTTATTTATTAAGTTTACGCCCTTGACATTTCTTTCTTTTGGGCTACATTATATAAGTTATTACAATTACAAGTTACTTAATAATATGTATATAATTATATATGTAAGAGAATATTATTATAAATTGATGAGATGAACATGTGGTAGTAGACTGCCGTTGATGACTTTTTATGACGATCTACGATTGTGACAGAGTGCCATACGAATGACGATTCACGATTGTGACAGAGTGACATACGAATGACGATCCACAGTTGTAGCAGAGTGACACACAGACTTCCACATTGATCCACGACCAGATGATCATCATTATTGGTGTTTTCGAGAAGATTTTTGTGCAGTCGAAAACTCGAGTCTTTATTTTACATCGCCTTTTTGTTGTAACGATGACAACATTTTCGATGAAAATTACTGTATAGGCTCTGCACATAGCTTTAACAGTAATTTTTGTTTGCCGTAGCCCGGGATCGAACTCGAGACGTTTGGGTGGAGAGTTAAGAGTGCTACCCACTACTCCAAACGAGCCGGCTATATATATTTAATGAAAATACAAAATCAATTTATTTTATATTTGGAAAAAATCTCAAGTAAATTTAAAATATATACCTATTTGAACAGACATAATCAAAATTGTTTTAAAATTTACTTTTCGTTTTTTTTTTGTAAATTTTTAAACATAACATTTTGTTTTTTGTTTCAATTCAATTATAAAACACATACCTTAAAAAATCTAAAAATAACATTGTATACAAATTCTAACAGGTATAACTGAAATTTATTTACAATTTACTTTTTTTTGTCGATTGTCGATTGTCATTAACATTAGTCAGTTGAACGTTTCAGCTGCATATATTACTTTTTATCGATATTTTATCGATATTTTTTTAAAAATGTATACAATTTTTTTTTTTTCAAAAAGAAAAGTCGAAAATTTTGTTTTTTTTTTAAAAAAAACTGCTAATTATTGATTGTCGCGTATTGTTAAGCACGAATATATATTTTTTTTTCGAAAATAATGAATAAATCCAAGTTTTTTTTACTTGGTCGCTAGGTTTTTTACTTAGCTATATTTTTTACTTAGCTATTTTTTTTCACTTAGCTCTATTTTTTACTTAGCTATATTTATAGCCAAACACACAATATTTACATAATTTTACTTAGCTATATTTTTTACTTAGCTATATATTTTTTCCTTAGCTATATTTTTTTACTTACCTCTATTATATTATCAATTACGAAACAATTATTATTAACATTAGAAAGATATCGATAATTCGAACACTATTCGCGCGATCAAAAAATTGTAATCGATTTTTTTTTCTCCTTGATGAGTTTAATTGACTTCTATTATTAAATTAATAAAAAAAAAAAAATCGATAAATCGAAATTTTAAAAAATATTATAACTCAAAAACTATTCGAGATTTCGAAATTTTTTTAAAAACATTTTCTTCTCTCCGACGATCTCTATTAACTGCCATTATTAAACTTGAGAATTAATCGTTATTTCAATAACTATACGACATATAACCGATAAATAGCCGTTGTTTTCATATCAACTCCATTTTTAACCACTTTGCGCATTCGTAGGAATTTTTCGTAGAAACACGCCGAAGATGTTTACACATAATAAACCCGCGAGTCGAGATGGCTCACAAATTTTTTTTTTTTTTTCAATAGTTCCGAATAAAATAAAAACTAGTAAGGATGCGAATGTTAGTAACAAACGGAAATATAATGAAGAATATGTCACCAAAGAAGATTTAAAAACTGTAAGTAATTTCAAATAATTTTTTTATATCAACCTTCAATTTAATATTGAACATTGATATGATATACTGATTGATTATCAATATTTTTTATAGTTGTAGCAGACCTTTTAACTCAGCTTGAAATTATTCCTTGGAAAAAGTATAAAACATCAGATTCTACTGATGAGAATTACAAAACTAATTTCAATATTAAGTTATTTTTTTGATGTTTTTTTTTTTTTTATTCTTATTATAATTTTATGATCAATTATAGGAAAAAAAATATTAATTTAATTTTTTTATTTATTTTTTTTCTAGTAGCTCTAAGTTTTAAAATCAAATGATAAAGAACATCAATTAGAAATTCCATATGATAAATGGAAAAACTGCTAAATATGGAACAACATGCACATCGATGACATGGTCATTAGTTTTGGTAACATTTGACCAAAAAACTTTGATTGCTTTAAATTGAAAAAAATATATACCTTGATTCCTTTTATGATGAGTACTGTTTAAATACTTGAATTAATCTGATGCTGTTGATATTGATCGCACTCTTTTCATAGTAAAAAAAATGTTCTAGAAGAGTCTTCGAAATTTCATTGAATGTTCTAGAATGTTCCATAGAGTAATGGAAATGTCATCGAATGTTTTAAAATATTTTCGAATGTTCACAAAATGTTTCCGAGTGTTTTAAAATCTTTTTCAAATGTTCTTTAATGTTTCCGATTATTCTCAAAAATATCGATAATGCTTTCAATATATTCTTGAATCATCGATCCATCGAAGTTTCTTGATCTGTTCCAAAACATTCTCAATTGTTCCAGAAAATTCCTAATTCATGCTATATAAAGCCTGTAAGGTATACGGCTCTGTCAGTTTATCGATCTTTTTGATTACGTGAGCATTCAAATAAATGAACAACATGAGTTCAGAGCAGTGTCTCAAATTGATAAAGATTAGGGATGGAGCATATAGAATAATTCGTACGCCAGATCAAATAGGAAATTGGTTGAAATTCGAAAAAAAATATATTCGGCTTTTAAATAAAGCATTGCAAGCTGCCAAAACGATTGGTGATAAATTAAGAATTCAAACAACAATATCCCAACTAAGATCATTGAGTGAAAATATTAAAAGTGGACGAAAACATGGTCCTGGTGTTGGACATATGAAAAAAAAACTAAGTGATAGAGTGAAGTGGCTAGATGGTGATTCAGCATTCCAGGGTCGAATACGATCAGAGTCTATCGTTAATCTTCAACATACTGATATACATTTATTTTTAGAGGATTCTAAAAAGATGACAATTAACCGTTTAAAAAATATTCTCAAAAATCATGAAAATTTAAAAGTGAATGGTGTTTTAGCTTGTAAGAATTGTAAAAAATGGTGGACCTATCGATGATACAAAATATTTTAAAACAAAAAATCAAGTGATATTACCAACTACTGACTTGAAAAATTGGTTCAATGACAACTTAACAAAAAAATTTCTCACAAAAATTGAAGATTTTCAAGAAAAAGATTCTGGGTGGACATTAAGAGCAATTATTAATTTGATGAATAATATTAATCGTTATTAGCCATTGAGAGGTAGTTTATCAACATTTATCAAATTGCCAAAGAGTATCCAAATAAAAAAAGCAGTTTTAAATATTAAAAATAATGATGAGTACTGTTTTTTGTATGCAATCGCAGCGGCTTTGTATCCAGCTCGATCGCACAGCTATCGTATCACATCATACCCTGATTTTAAGACAGTTCTAAAATATGATGGGATAAATTTTTTAATAATGTTATGTGACATTCCGAAATTTATGGTTATGAGTGATTTATCAATCAGAGTCTACGGTATTTATGATAAATATGAAATAGCACCAGTGTATTTGAGTAAACACAAGTCATTAATACCCATAATTCATTTACTTATTATGAATAGTGGATTGTCAGCCGATGAACCAATATTTCATTTTGCTTGGATACGAAATTTATCGCGACTTGTCAGTTCACAAATTTCGAAAAATTATCATAAAAAGTGGTTGTGTGATCGTTGTCATTGTCATTTCAAAATTCAAAATTCATATGAAAAACATTTAACTGACTGAAAATAATAATAAAGTGAGAATGATTTTACCAGAAGAAGGTGCATATTATCTTCATTGTACATATGATAAGTCTCTGTCAGAATTCAACTCACGTCGTGGTCCTGATTGTATAAAGTGGTTTGTCAGAGAACTTCGGGAAAGAACGAAACAAGTAAATGACATTTTGAATAATCTAATACCAATGAAGCCTTTTACTCAAGAACAAATCATGGATTCGCCAACAGCTTAAATATGTCATATTTGTGAAAATGAATTTTCTCCTGCACAGATCAGGCATCACGATCACTGCCATTACACAGGCCATTATCGTGGAGCAGCTCATCCTGAATGTAATGTCAACTATACAGATTCACATACGATACCAGTAATATTTCATAATCTCTCAGGTTATGACTCACACTTTTTTTTGGAAACTCTAGCAAACATGTTTAAGGGCCCAATTAGAATTTTACCGATCAACAAAGAAAAATATATATCTTTCATAGAAGAGATGAAGTATCCATGTTTAAATAAAAGAGGTAGCCGACTAGTAAATTTAAGATTTATCTACTCCTACAGATTTATGGCATCTAGTCTTGACGAACTGGCTTCAAACTTAGCTGATTGCGATAAAAAAATTACTAAAAAATATTGGGAAGATCCAGAAAAATTTCAATTATTAAAAAGAAAAGGAGTATTCCCATATGAATACATCAATACCTGGAATAGATTAGAAAATATGAAACTTCCATTTATTGATCAATTTTATTCAAGATTAAATAACAGCAATACTTCAAATGATGATTATGAACATGCCCAAACAGTTTGGAAAAAAATTGAAATTAAAACACTTGGTGACTATTCAGATTTATATTTACGTACAGATGTTTTGTTGTTAGCTGATATTTTTGAAAATTTTCGTAAAAACTGTTTATCATCTTACAACTTGGATCCCCTTCATTACGATACAATACCAGGATTTTCAGGGGATTGTATGCTGAAATGTACTGGTGTTGAATTGGAATTACTAACAGATGCTAAACAACTTTTATTCATCGAGAAAGGAATACGAGGTGGAGTAGCTGTATGTCCGAATCGTTATGCAAAAGCCAACAATCCATACATGGGTATTGAGTATGATACAATCAAAGAAGAGTCATACCTCATGAACTTTGATAATAATAATTTATATGGAATGGCAATGTCACAACATCTTCCATACGGTGGCTTTGAGTGGGATAATAATCAGTGGTCTTTAGAAGACATTTTATCAACACCTGACGACTCTTCTACAGGCTATATTTATGAAGTCGATCTTGAATATCCTGAAGAATTACATGAACTCCATCAAGATCTTCCATTGTGTCCAGAGCACAAAATACCACTTAATTCTAAACAATGCAAATAAATGACAACTTTTATCCGAAAGAAAAATATATTATTCATTATAAAAATCTCAAACAATATTTAAAACTCGGTATGAAATTATTAAAAATTCATCGAGTTCTCAAATTTAGACAGTCATCTTGGTTAAAAAAATACATAGATTTGAATACGAAATAAAGACAAGAGGCAACAACTCAATTTGAAAAAGATTATTATAAACTTTTGAATAATGCTATATATGGAAAATGTATTGAAAATGTAAGAAAGCAAAAAGATGTTAAAATGGTCACCAGATGGAAAAACAGATATGGTGCTAAATACTACATTCAACAACCGAATTTCCATAGCCTCACAGTATTTGGAGAAGACATTGTTATTATTGAAATGAATCGAACAAAAATTCATTTTAATAAACCAGTTTATGTAGGATTTTCAATACTTGATATATCAAAAACATGTCTATAGGATTTTCATTATAATTATATAAAATCTAGATTTGGTAACAATGCAAAATTAATGTACCACGACACAGATACTTTGTTATATGATTTTAATTTTAATATTTATGAAGAAATGAAAAAATAATTAGATAAATTCGATACTTCTGATTATTCTCAAGATAATATTTTTGAAATGCCTCGTGTAAATAAAAAAGTACTCGGGTTAATGAAAGATGAAAGTTGTGGAAAAATTATAACTGAATGTATTGGTTTAAGAGCTAAACTCTATACATTTCGTGTACTCGGAGAAAAAAAAGATGCTACAAAAAGCCAAAGGTGTTAAAGGTTCAACTTTAAAAGAAATTACCTTTGATGATGTAGCGTGTAACAAGTCACAGATAATAATATATATATATATTGGTGATATTGTGTGATATCGGTGACTGATGTATGTATGTGAGTATGTGAATGTTTGTATGTGAGGGAGAGAGGAGAGCAACATGGCGACGGAGAGAGTTGTCTAAAGGGACGGTGCTATTTTTTTTCACTGCTACCGTCACTTGGTTAACTACCGGCGTGCCGGCTAGCCACGAGAAATCACAAGCAAAATAAAATTTAATCAATTAAATAAATAAAATCAAAACGTGGTTAAATAAATTAAATATATTGTACGTACAATTTTGCAATTAACCTGAGGGTTATTGTAACCAGTAAATTATTGCAACAACAACAACAAAACAACAATTGCAATTTCAAGTTGTCCAAGTAAAATTTTTGTGAGCAAAAATATTGGCATTCAGGACGGCGTCCATTCGGTGAAAATTCACCGCCAATATTTTGTTCAACATCAACAACATCAAACAGTACTTGGAATCATCTGGTATATTTGTTAATTGGTTTTGGAATAAATAATCAATATAATCTGTCATCATTGGGTCTGATCAACCCGGACAACATCACCAGTTCTGGCCAACATCATCATCCAGAGCAACACGTAAACCAGGTTGTAAATAATTGTATGAATAGTATGTGTGTGTGAATGAGCGTGTGTGCAAATAGGGTCATCAAAATTATTTAAATAAAATTACAATAATAATGAATTAATATTAATATGAATATAAATTTGTTGTGTCAATCTTTTAAAATACCTCGACATTTTCAGGTTATGTTAAGTAAATTCACTTGTTAATTTTCATTAAACAATTTGCATAAAATCATATAATTTTAAAATAAATAAAAATAAAAATTAGAATATTACAATGATTATAAAAATTGTCTTTTTGAACATAATTATTATTAACAAAAACTCGATATCTAATTAGAAGTGAAAAACATAAAGTAAATACAATTGCACAAAAGAAAATAGCTTTAAGTTGGTTAGATGATAAGAGTGAATTGTTACCAAATACTACGGATACTGTACTATGGGGTTATAAAATAAAAAGATAATTAAAATATTTTTTACAGTTTATTTTATTAAAAAAAAAAACATTTATTTTTTTTTACAGATCTGATTTATTCATCCAACTATTATGTGTATCGTCAAAACCTAACCATTTTACATATAACTTATCGCCACGTTTTTTCATAATTTTTTCAACTGAATAAATATCAGGATATTTAACTTCAGTTAACTCTTCTTCGTAGAATCCTCCTTCAATCGGATTATTTTTGTAATCTATGAGTTTATATGTCACTGGATCTGTATATTTCACTTCCTTGATTGTAAATATTTCTGTTGTGAAAGTTGGTGTATAACCTTTTTTAAAAACAGTTTTATATTGACTATTTCGAGCTTTATCACCAATCTTAAATTTATTTTTGATATCACGATTTTGTTGAAATTTTTTATAAATATTTCTCACTAGTTGTTTTTCATTTTCTTTCGTAACATCTATTGGTTTCATCTTTTTTGTTCTGTGTTTTAAATTATTATAATTTTCAAGCAGATGTGGTGAAATTTCCCACCACTTGTAGGATCCTTGATAAGTAAATTTTTCCCACATTTTATTCTTCAGTGTTCTATTGAAGCGTTCAACAATTGATGCTTTGAGATTGCTGTATGTTGAGTACATATGTATCTTATGTTTTTGCAAAAGAGCTGCAAATTCCTTGTTGTAAAATTCTTTTCGTTGATCAACATGTAAATTTTGTAGTATACGTCCTTCATCAAGCACAGATTTTATCGCTGCTGTAACATCTTTTCCAGTTTTTGATTTTATTGGACCCATGCAAATCTTGAAAATATATCAATAATTGTAAGCAAATATTTATAGTTTCGGTTAACAGACGTATAAGCTTGCATATCAACAAGATCTGCTTGCCAAGTTTCATCCAATCCTTTAATGTCAACATGACGACGAGCAGGTTTGTGTAGTTCATGAGCAACTACTGCTTTTTTATGATCCATTAGAACGATTTTCAAGTATCCTGAGATGATTATCTAAGATTGTCAGTTTTTTTATTATTTTAATTTCCAAATTTCCAATTTCAGTGCTCAATGTGTTGAGTGATTTTTCAAAATTTAGTTCAAAATTCCAAAAAGCTCTATTCGATGAAGTTAATCTGGACTTCAATGTCTATATTTTGAAGTGAAAGACTTTGCGCTGTCTCAAATTCAAGACGATAATTCTTAATGAACTCTTGAAATTGAGACTGAAGTGAAAACTCAGTCCACCATTAGGTTTGAAATATCTATACTGAGCATTTGTTAATTTAATAATTTTGATAAAATTTTTTTTATTTTTTAATATTTGAGTTTCCAAACATAAGATTATTATCAAGTTTCCGTACTAGAAATCCTGTTGCTCGAGTTTTACTGACATCGACTTTTTTCATATATTCTTCATTATTTTTCGAAAAAAAAGTATCTAGTGTAGAAGATGTTTGATCAAGTGACTTTCTTACAGGATCCTCATCAAACTTATCGAAAGATTTATAGAAAACATCATTATCATCATCATCATCTTCCTCTTTTGCTCTTTCTTTTTTCACAACATCATTTTCAAGTTCATTCTTCACTTCGTTTTTTATATCACTTGTCGTTTGATTCACCAATTTTTCCAAAGGTGTTACAATAGGCCTAAATATGTCACTTGCATATTTTTCTGAAGCGTTTTGATCCATTTTTAACATTTTATGTTTACGTCTTATTGCATCCCTAGCTTTTGTAATCTGATACAGATTATTTTTTTCTTTATCGAACATTTTACTCGTCATGTTGACGCTTTCATACTTACTGCATAACTAATTCTTTTTTGAAAGTTCTTTTCAATTTATAGTAACAAAACAATCATATCCTTTACAATATCAGCCATTGTTAATTTCACTGTCCTTATCGATAACAACGAATCCATGCTTATCGCTATCCCAACAATTCAAACATAAGTTTCGGAATTGAGTATACGTCATGTCAGTATTCACATGATCATTATAAATATGTTTTAAATTCATTTCATCTTGTCGAAAAATGACGATAAAGTTTGCATTATCTCCAGCCACATGAAAAAGGAATGGGTTTATTCTTAAAACCAGCAAAAAACATATAAAGCTACCACATCGAGCACTCACAAATATTGATCTTGAAAAATACGCTAAAGCTATGAATATTCCATATTTTAGAGGAGTTTTCATGAGAAATGATTTACCAACTACTAAACCATGGAAATATGAATCAGCCTTATAAATCTCGATGGCAAAGTTGGCTCTGGTACGCATTGGGTAGCATATAAAAAAAGGAATAATAAAGATTTACCAACTACTAAACCATGGAAATATGAATCAGCCTTATAAATCTCGATGGCAAAGTTGGCTCTGGTACGCATTGGGTAGCATATAAAAAAAGGAATAATAAAGTCATTTATTTCGATAGCTTTGGCGATTTACAACCACCTGCAGATCTTGTAAAATATCTCGATGTTGGTAGCATTGAATATAATTATCAGCAATTTCAAAATTATGTTACAGTAATTTGCGGACATTTATGTCTGAAATTTTTAACTGAGCAGTTATAAATACGATAACAACTATTAATCATTACCTGAGAAAAATTATGTTGTCGGACTTGTTGAGTTACTTACTTCTAATTCGATATCTAATATCGATTTACATAACAATAAATTTTATATTGGTTATGAAAGTGAAATTATTCTATATATACCGACAGGAAGTTATGAAATCGAAGACATTAAAAAATACCTTCTGCGAATGGTCTCCATGAGTCTTAAACCAAATAATAGTGAACTGTGTTGTGAAATTAAATGTGATCGTCCGATAAATTTTATTCCTGAAGATTCTATTTGAAGATTATGAGGATTTTTACCTAATGTAACTCATAAATCTGATTTACCAGTGACAATATTAAAAGTGAATGCTTTACGTGTTGAATGTAATGTAACAGGTGCATATTTGAATAATCAACAAGTTCATACTATACATGAATTTTTCCCTGGTGTTCCGCCAGGATATAAGATCATAGAAGTACCTTCACATGTCATTTATCTACCAGTCACCGTCCGAGCAATACATCATCTTCAGCTAAAAATTGTTGATCAAGACGGAGATTTAGTAAATTTCCGAGGAGAAGTCATATCAATAAGACTTCATGTGAAGAGTATAAAATAATGGGTATTGTCTTTTAAAAGAGAATAGTTGGAAGCAGTTATATAAATAAACCAACATGCCGAAAATACATCAGTCATCATCGGACACAGTATTAACACGTCCAAATGTTCAATTTCTCAAGAGTCTCAATCTCAAACCACGTCAAATAAAGTTAAAGTTCAATTGTGTTGTTTTTTTTTGTTCTATACCATGGAAGAAATCCTAAAAATTCAAAATTCGATTGTTTTTGATGAGTCTATAGCTCATTATGAACTCCATGCTCATCAACCCTATGGAGCGCCATCTTTCAATAATAATGATGAAATAAGAATTGGAATTCAACATCAAGATCTTTGCATACTACCATCTAAAAGTACTCAACATATTCAAGGAAAATTTACAAAAAATGATGGAACTGCTGTTGCAAATACTACGAGTCTAGTAAAAATGGCTATTGCTTATTTATTTCAAGAAATCCGCTATGAAATAAATGCTGTTGAAGTAGATCGTAGTAAAAATGTAGCACTCACAACTCGCATGAGAGGTTATGTATCACTCACACCTAATCATCACACCACTATTGGAAAATTCAGGCTGGACAGATTCTGCTATAAATAATGCAAATGGATACTTTGATATATCAATGCCATTGAGCTTACTACTTGGATTTGCTGAAGATTATCGTAAAGTGATTACTAATACAAAACATGAACTTATTCTTACAAGATCAAATACTGATACCAATGCATACCTAAAAACAATAGCAGCAGAAACGGCAAAAATTGCTATTCAAAAAATAGAATGGGTTGTACCATATATTCGAGTCTCAGATAAATAAAAAATTCAACTATTAAACTACATATCAAAAGATCCAGCTATTTCACTGAGTTTTCGAGCCTGGGAGCTGTATGATTACCCTCTACTTCCTGCCACTTCAAAACATATATGGAGTGTAAAAACATCAACACAACTCGAGAAACCAAGATATGTGATTGTAGGATTTCAAACTGCACGTAAAAATCAAGCTGATAAAAATGCAAGTCATTTTGATCATTGCAATTTGCGAGATGTGAAATTATTTTTGAATTCATAATCCTACCCATATGGAAATTTGAATCTTGATATGAGCAAGAATCAATTTGCTCTGCTCTATGATATGTTTACAAATTTCCAATTATCATACTTTGGGAAAGAGCCAGAACCATTATTAACAAAAACGGGATTTTCAAATCAAGCACCACTTGCTGGTATAGACTGTTCTAAACAAAATGAATTTCTTAAAAGTGGACCTGTGGATATACGTTTGGAAATCGAATCAGTCAAACAGTTTCCTGATGATACATCAGCTTACTGTTTAATTTTACACGATCGAATTGTAGAGTACAAACCTATCACTGGTTCAGTACGAAAATTGGTATAAATAGGAGAGAAAAACGTAAAAATCTCTCATTAATCAATCGTCTTTTGATGAAACGACACGAAAAATGTTTAAAAGTGTAGCGTGTAAAAATAGATACACCCATATTGTAAATAAAATATATGTATGTATGTATCGGTGTCTCCGTGACACTAGTATAATTTTGTATTTTCATCAATGTATAATGTATGTGTGTAATGTGTGTCTGCGTGTCGTAGAGACGACGTAGAAAATTTTAAACTGCACTTCTTGTCCGGCCACCAAACTAAACGGTGCGTCCGAAAAATATTGAGAATATTAATTAAAAATTGTATTGGTGATTTGGCTCCTCCATATCACAACCAGTAAAATATATACATATTGTGTCTTGTTAAATTATTATATTAAATAGTCTCATTATTAAATTAATTGTTTTATCCTTGTTAATATTAAATATAAATTTTCGTCTCTTGCTTCAAAATTTTTATTTGAAATTAAATTAAATGTAAAATAATAAAGTGAGGAATAAGTCTACTCACAAAAGCAAAGATAAATCTGCTAAGGAGAATTCAGATAAAACTTGTTTGTTGAATGAAGAAAAAAAAAAAAAATTTCAATGAACCAAAGTCATATAATTGGGGAGAAAAAAAGCCGAATCAATATGAAAATATCAAATATGAAAAACTCAAGGATAATTAAGAATCAAGTTTCTTTCAATTCAACACCTAAAATTCATATGATGTATACATGGTTGTATGCTAACAAGGCTGCACGATGTGGAGAATGGGAACAACTTGCTCGTGATTATGAACGTTTCAACTTGAGAATTCAACGATTGAGTGAAATTATCAATCCAATATTGATTAAAAAATGTGAAAAAATTTTAAACATTATGAAATAAATTTTTTTTTCATTAAAAATTAAAAAATATAATTGATGTTTTTATTTAACCTTTTCCAAATATATGAATAGGATAAAAAAAATATTTACAACAAAAAAAAATTAATTGAAAAAGAAGATATATTTATTTTTTCTTGTTACAAAAAAATTATTCTTTCATTTTATCTTCTATAGTTATCTCTTCTTTTCCTTGAATACGATGTTCCAATTTTTCAGTTTTGTTCCATAGCTTGAATAAATCGCTTATAGGTTGTTCAAAGTCAGTATATGGTGATTCATCGAAATATTTTTTAACGAGTTGATGAAGATCTGTGACCCATGGTCGTTGTGTAGACAAAAAAATCAGAGGTGCTTGATTATTGTGACATGAAAGTACTTCTTCATGTGTTTCAACATTGAAATCTTTTTTCAGAAGTTCCATACTTTCCCAAAAGCAGCGTAAATCTTCATGAAAACTTTTTAATTCACTGAATTTATCAATGTATGATGCATTTGATGATAAAAATTGTGAAAAAATTGTAGATTCACCCCACCAATGTACTTCCAATAACCTAAAAAAAAAAAAAAAATGAATTTTCAAAACCAGATGAACAATATTAATTCGAGGATATTATGGATTCATAAAATATACTTACATCGATATGTACCAGTGTTTCAAATTTAAAACGTTTTTCACAGCACAGTTCATATGTTCGATCTTTTCATATCCACATTTATGATTTTCATAAAAAGGTATTCGTATTTTCTTCAAAGCTGGACAACCGTAATCATGAAGATCAATTACTGGTTTTGAATAATCAATAATATTTTCTAACCACTTTTTCTTTTCTAATCCTTTGACACAAATAAACTCAGCTGGTTTTAAAATTTCAGTCATTTTCTTGTATGTTTTTTCAAAAGGCATATCACCATCAAGCCACGTTAGGCCATGCCAATTTCGTGTCAACCAATTTTTTATCAATTGATATTTCTGTAGTACATCCTTCCATGATCCAGGTGGTTTGAATAGTATATCATCGATTCGTTCATCATGCAGACCTATACTGGAGTTGGAAAGACAGCGTAGAGATTTACAATTTCATTCGAGTGATGAAAGTATGGCATTAAATTTAAATTATGTTAATTGTGTTGCTGTATTGAAAGAACTTAGTTATATTGATGTTGATGATCGTGTTACATTAAAAGGACGTCTTACACTTGATATGGGTACACATGAGCTACTAATAACTAAACTTGTTTATCGAAATAAGGAATCTACAAGCAGATGGAATTGCATCATTATTATCTGCTGTGGTATTTTAACAAAGACTAGCTAAGGAAAAGATGAAGAGCCAGATATTAAATTTCCATTTCTCAAACAACAATGTAAACTTATTCAACAAGTTAGAGCTACTATTAAAAAAGTTGCAATTGCATATGGTGTTGATCCCGTTAAACCATTGTCATTTGGTTTAGTTGAAATTGTTTATAAATAAGCAAGAGCTAAGTCATTTTCGAAAATAATAGAACTAACCGATGAAAAAAACCAGAAACTTAGAAAAAATAACGAAGTTCCCCCGCCGGGAATCGAACCCGGGTCTTTTGCTTTCCGGGCAAACGCCTTGACCACTAGACCACGAGGCTTCTTATTTTCTCTAAGTTTCATCAAGTTAACTCCGACGTCCTTCTATGCGTCAATTCATTTTTTGAAGAAAAAAAAAATCGTAGATGTATACAACAATCAAATGATACATTGCAAGGAAACTTGAACAATTTGGTTATTTTATATGCTACATTTTTTGATAGATCTCAAGTAACTTGACGTTCTTTGGCTATTTGAAGTTGTTTAGTTTTTGCACATGCCATTTTAAAAAATTCTAAACGAAACAAATTTATAATAACAAATTAGTATTTGTGTTAAGTAGTTTATGTAATTGAATAATTATTTTTATATTTCTACAGATAATAAGTATAGAGTAAAGAAACTTACAGTTTAATTCTTCTTGTTGTCGAGTTGGTTGTTACCTGGTGCTGCTCTGATGAACTGATGATAATGTTGAGAAAAAAATGGGCATTTAGAAAAGAACAAAGATTTTCCCTTCGAAGAAAAAATATGATAATTTTTATTTTTCTCGTTGGTCAAATTTTGAAAGAGAGGGAATTTCTGAGGAAACAAAAATTATCGGAGAAATAGATTATCTGCCGGTGAAAAATATTAGGACATATGTGACTTTTGTTATAGTTCAAATCATAGCGTTTGTTCCAGATGTTTGTCAGCAGACAAATATTCTTACATTGAAAAATGAAGAAAAAAATGTAGCAAAAAAAAAAAAAAAAAATATTCGGAGAAATGAGATTAAAAATTGGAAATGAAAAAAATTCATTTAAAAACTTATTCATTTATTTATTTATCTAATTCATTTCATATGTATTTTATTTTAAATTTTATAATTTTCATTATAACTTGATTTTTCACAGTTTGTAAAGGATGTTGCTTGCATTTTTTCGAGAAAAATTAACTAATAGATTAAAATTTGACAGTCTGTATATGTACACTATTTGATTTTGTTTCAATATATGCATATATATTATAGTAATATTCATTCATTTATTTATTCATATTATAATATTTCATTGTCTATACCTTGTTTGTCATTCTCCAATCAAATATAGCCTTGCATGTGGGCACTGATAACGGAGAAGTCTCGTGAAGTCTATGATGCGATCATAGAATCAGCTGTTGAAAAATTCATGCTTATAATTTTAGTACTGACGAATTATGATTATGACTTAACTTAAAGTTGTCGTATGTTATGTGAAAATGTCCGTGGAAAATTGTATCACTTTCGTATGGTAAGACACCTTTAAAATAAAAATGGAAGAATTGTTTATTCTATAGAATAATCTTAGAATTTAATTCTATATAGATTGTTGATACGAAGAAAGACGCCATTGGAATAGAAGTCAATGACCATAATTTACCAATCATCAAAAAAATGATGGTCATCCCTCTACTGCCTGCTGACGATATTTATGATGTAAACGGAAGAAATCAAGCACTTATTGAGAAGCTTGGCATAGATGAAGTTTTATGAAGATTCGAGACGTAAATTCAACGATTAGTAGAACATGCTCGTGTTTTGAGTTATTTAAGTTTTATCATTGCATCAATAAAAAAAAAACACATCGAGTAATTGGCGGACGACTTGGAGGATTATTAATTCATTTTCCAGATATAACAATGACGGAAATAAATATTTCATTGATTCGAAGAATAATTAAAAAACTTTTGAGACGGCGAATCACTCGTATAAAAGCTCTTGATGGATTGACTTAATTGACCCACAATTTAACTGATTTAATTATTAGGCAGCCATTACCACTTTCACGAAATTTCGACATTGCAAGATTACAAGGTAACTCACACGCACTTGATTTTGAAGTTAATTGATTCCTAGTTTTTTTTTATTATTTTAGGGAAAATCTTTCAAAAATATTTCCATTCAAATAACCTTAAACACACTTGCCTCAATCGCATCTTTCAAAGTTTCAGCCACGACAAAAGAATGGACTTTAAAGTAGACTTTTGTAAATATATATAGAGGAGCCTCAAAATTTTTTATTAATATTGTTTAGTTAGAAAGATGTTTCAAGAATCTCGATGAATAACATCAGCTAACACATACGGACACAATTCATTAAATACGTAATTTCCAAATTTGTCACGAAGATGCTCCAGAACAAGCTGTCCAGAGAAAGAGGCCAATGTTGTTGCCCACGTGTTAATTTCTTTGGCTAAATTAATTTTTTATAAATCAACATGTGGCCACATCCTTTCCTTGGCTACCATTTTTCCTATAGCTCTTTGTTCAATTAAAAAAATAAAAAGCTATGTGAAAAATAGTAGCTAAGGAAAGAAAGTTGTTTACCTGTTAATTTATGAAGAATTAGTTTAGGCAAAGAAATTAACACATTTTGAAAATATGAAAAGAACTTAATTTCAATTGTATAATTAAAATTAAAGTATAACTATATAATAATATAAAATATAAGCCGAAGTATTGAATTTATCTCCCCAAAAAACAGAACGTTCATAACTTCGGAACTATTCGTCGTAAAGATTTTGGTTTTGGCCTCAAAGGAGCGTCTCTGGAAATTCTACCACTCCTGATAGAAAGAAGCATTATCTATTCTGTCATTTTTTTTTTCTCCAGAAAATAAAAAAAAAAAAAAAAATTCGTAGAAAAACACTATTTGTACGAAAAAAATTTACTTGAAGAAGTTATAAATTTTTGGAAAACAATTTTTTTAATCCTAATATGAAACCTCTGCGACTACTCTAGTTTGAGTTATAGCTTGTGCTGTTTCAATTTTTTAGGCAAACTATAACTCATGATGAAATGGTAACAGAGACTTTGTATTTAGTTCAGTCAAAAGTTGGTTGAGTCTGCTCACTTGTAAAAGAACTTTAGAAAAAAATCATGGGTAAAAATCGCGAAAAAATTTTTAGAGGGAGAAAAAAAATAAAAAATTTTTCCATTTTGGAAGGGTTTATGGAAAAGTTGCAGAAAAAAAATCAGCTCAATTTCATTGTAAGTCAATTTCGAGTTTAATAAAACGGTTAAGGATATATTAGAGTTTTTAAAGTGTGTGGGAGCGTTCGATTGGGATTCGAAGGGGAAATAGATGGCAATATCCAAATTCAGCCCCGTGGCAGCTAGGGTTTTGAAAAAAACCAGAAACTTAATAAAATAACGAAGTTCCCCCACCGGAAATTGAATCCAGGTCTTTTGCTTACCAGGCAAATGCCTTGACCTCTAGAGCACAGGGCTTCTTAATTTTTCTTAGTTCCATCAAGATAACACCGACGTCCTTCTACTCGTCAATTCATTTTTTGGATGCCATCAATTTTTTTTTTTTTCTAAGTTTTTTACTCAGCCACTAGATTTTCTACTGAGCCTTAATCATATTTGAAATTGATTATAAAAAAATATAAGAATTAAACTTTTAAAAAGTACAAAAAAAACTTAAACAAAAAAATCAAAGAAAGAAAGTCCCTTATTTTGAACTTGGCAAAAATAAAATATAAAGAGAGAACTATGAATGGTAGGAAGGCCAATAATTCACAATACGCCGCCCCGGGGTGCCACGATGCTGAATTTGGATATTGCTATCTATATCCTCTCCGAATTTCAATTGAACGCACCTACATACTTTAAAAACCCTTCTATCATCCTTGACCCTTCCATGAAACTCGAAATCGACCTACAATATAAAATTTAGCTAATTTTTTTTTCTACAACTTTTCCATAAACCCTTTATCCTACCCGCTATTCAAAATAGAAAAACTTTTTATTTTTTTTCCCCCTCTAAAAATTTTTTCGCGATTTTTACCCTATCTCAATCAATTACCTACCCTCTTATCTATACCCATTAATTTTTCATCGTACAAATGAACTCTTTATTTTGTGGTTTTGATCCATTGCTAATACAGTTTACGAAGGTATTGATTCTTGTAACAGACAGGGTTTGTGTCGTCTAACTTAAAGATGCATTTATCATGGTGTTTAGTAACGAGGGTAAACTGTAACGTCACCTTGTGTATTAGGATGGGCTAGGTTTCAATCGTTTTTTACTATAAGAACATGACCAAATTTGTGATGGTAATTTTTGAATATAATGTCTCAATACATCTCTTGGATGAAAATGTTTTTCACGAACGTAGCTTTATGAACCTAGAGTTTTTTGAAGTTCTAAGAGATACGATTTCCAACCATTGAATAGTAGTGGATCCTATTGTTGTTAAAAAAAATATTAAAATTGAAAAAATAATTATACATCCCTGATATTAAGGGAGTACTTTTAAGATAATCCAAATAGAAAGTTTAGGAAAAAGCGTAGTGTTAATTGCAACAAAAAGTCTATATCGGAGCCTGAAATTTTTGCCTGATACTGTACAAATCCCAGCCAATCACAGCCAAGTTGTGTTCGGGAAAACGCTTGGATTAATGTGTACTTGTGTTTGTGTGAATCTATGATGCTTATTGTGACAGCTGTTTATTTAGTTGTTAATTGAGATTATCAATATTGGAATATGCATTTGATTATTTATTTCATTAGTTAATTATAATCAATTTGTTTAAAAATAATTGGAAATTTTTATTCAATAAAATTATAGTTTATTTATTATCTAGATGTTTGTATGCATAATGTATATGTGTAACATATAAAATAAGTGGAGAGTTGCGCGCGACCCATCATTGTCGCTCGGATACACTCGGCCTCACTTTCATGTCAAATATTGATAAATATTGCAAACTTCAACTAACAATATCTCTGATTCTGGAAAGTTCAAGCGTTTAATTTTTTTTCCAAAATTTTCTAAATTATATCAATTTTGACATATTAATTTTTTATCAAATTTGTAAGAACCGTTTTTTTGTTAGAACTAAAAATATAAAAAAATTAAAAAAAAATCCTATACCTGCAATGTTAAACCACGTAAAAAGTTCACCTGTTTAGACTCAATTATCTCTAATACTAGATTGTTCATCATCACAAAGTTAAGATCATTAGATGCAGGGGAATTTCAAGATTTATATATCCAAAAATTAGAAAAATTGTAAGAAAACTAATTGACGGATGTACTCCCTTAAGACATCACCTTTGGTACAGAAAAAAGAGCAATATGATTATTTGTTTTCACTATATAACAGCAACCTCTAACAATACATGTTTTCACCACATTTCCTGTTAAATAAATAATGATGTCAAAAAAATACTTAGCTTATCCTAATATGTTCGACATGTCTGCGAAGAAGATGATAGATATGTAAATAAAAAATGAATATATAGGTGTTTATCTTTATTTGATATAAAAATTTACTACTTACTCTGCTATCGAATTTAATTCATCTATTTGATCATGATGAATATGATACATTAAATTTATCATATTGAGAAATTGATATTAATAACATAAAATTTGTTAACCATTTCTAAATTATATCAATTAACGGAAAATTATTTATCTATAATTATCATTGACATTTCATTTCTTCTACTTGATATTAGTTTTCTAAAAAACAATATGGGTGATTAACTATTATTATTTTTTAACAATCATTAATTTTTGGTAAACTCAACTTTGAAACATTTTTTTAAAATTGTATTTCCGTCAAAAATTGAATTTTAGAATTCATAATAAAGGTTAATTGTTACAATGAAAATTTTATGTTGTTATAATTCATTTTCAATCTCCAGATGAATTGAGATTTTATTATCGAAAATGATTTATCATATTGAAAAATTAATATTAATAAAATAAAATTTTCCAGCTATCATCAAATTATATCAATTACCTGATAAATTTGATTCTTCAATCTATTTAATTAATTGTTTCTTGTTATCATGAAAATTTTATTTTTTTCACCTGAAATTAATTCGATAAATAAGCTAACTTATCCAAATAAAATTTTATTTATCATGTTATAAGTGTTCGTTGTAGATAATGCTTTCAAAAGCAGCGACAGTAGTGTGACGCCCTTCGTGGCAGAATGCCAACACTCACATATACGTATAAAACTTTCATGGTAATTTTTTTTTTTTTTTTTTTATTCTCTAGTGCTGATGAACCATTCTAAAAAAAGAATTTGAAATTACAATTGTGAGAGTACACAATGATTTATTTGTTTTTGGATAAATTTTCTTAATACTTTCTGGAATAAAAAATATTCATTTTAATCAAGAACAAATTTATAATTATACAATTTTTACAATTTATATTAGCATATATAATATCTGGAAAATTCGTAACATTCTAACAAGTTTTTTGTAAGAAACTATGAATTAATTTTGGATGCTTTGTCTTTCTTCCTATTGTAATGTCCTGCGGTAGGCGCACCAATTTTTTTTTAATTTTTATTTTTAAATATTTTAATCCTTCTATATATTCAGGGTATATTTCGATACCCTGAGCTCCATCTTACGCAATATAAAAGTAATATATTATGAGGAACCAACGACTTCGCCCCTTCAATGATTTTCTTGAGCCGGCACTAATGCCAAGCGGCAATACTGCCAATTTTCTTAATTGATTTAACAGATAAATTAGTACAATGAGTGATAACAACAGAATCGTAAAATTACAAGGATTCTCTTGATACCACTCATGTTATAAAATTTTAATTAGAAATATTTTTAATTGATAATCAAAGATCACGTTTTTGGGCTGACCCTGATAGAAAAAAAGTAGACTAAGGAAAATAGGGAATGGACCAGGAGAAAACCGAACGTCTCCGGAAGATCCCCACTTTTCTAAGGGCTGATTGAGTCCCAAACTTAATCGATCTAGATTTTTCACTTCACTTGGTCCGCAGTCTCTGCACCATAACTAGCTCTTCCAGCTCTAATTCAGTTGTACTTAATCGCCGAAGCTTTATTCTCCTAATAAAGACTTAGAAAATTTAATTATTTCTGATTTAAAACTTAAAATATTTTTATTTTTGAGTTTAAAGACTTAGAATATTTTATTTTTTCTAAATTAAAACTTGAAAAATATTAATATTTTTGAATTAAAACTTAGAAAATTTTCCAATATCTAAATTTTGACTTAGAGAAATTTGATTATTTTTGGATTAAAACTTAGAATATTTTTATTTTTTGTTTTGAGAACTTAGAATATTTTATTTTTGGTTGAATTAAAAATTAGAATATTTTTATTGTCGAATCATTTGCAAGTTAATTATTTTAATATTTTAATATTTCTCATTTAAAATTAAATTCATTAATTATTTTAACTTAATTTGTATAGCCTTCTGCTATTCAATAAATTAATTAGATTGGTTTTAACTACATGTTAATTCAATAACATTATTAATTAATTAAAAATTGGTTTCAATTCATATCGAGAATATAATTATAATAAATAGATAAACAGTTAATGAGCTAATAATTCAATAATTGTCACTTAAATAAGTTTAACGTCTGTGCTTCGCGAGTGCATTGTTCTACGTCGAACACCGTTGTCCATCATCAATCAACTACACATCTTTAAATATCTATTGTAATCAAAGCGAAGCCAAGGTCCACGTCGTTCATTACCAGTAATTTTAATTCAGCAATTATTGTAAGTACAATTTTTAATTTTATCTTAAGTGTTTATTTGTGTTTTGTATCAGTGTAATTTTAAGTAGATTCTCGGCGATTATCAAGTGTAATGATTACGTAAATGTAGAGTCAGTGTTTCGTTAATTCTCAACAACTAGATTGCTTCTCAATCTAGTTGATTATTTATCGAGTCACGTAATATTTAATTAACGGGTCGCTTCTTTAATATTTCTAATCACTGACTCCGTAATTCACTTGATTTTTCTCTCTCTATATTATCGACGCGTAGGGGCCTTTGTTTTAATTAAGTTTTGAGCGTTTTATATTTTTATATTTTTTACGTTGAATTAAATGTGTTTTTATATGTAATTTTTAATTCAAATCATGGTGTTTTTATAAATAAAATTGCTTTATCCGAATATTAAATTTCGTGTGTCGTCTCAATTATTTCATGGTTAAATTATATTTGTGTTTGTGTTATATTTTTCGTGTCCATTTCAGGTGTCATTTACCCTTCCTAAATTACGTGTCTATCTGCGTAAACCCTCCTATTGTTTTCTTAAGTGAGCAGGGAAAATTAGGTTGAATCAATTATATATCAGCCAGGATTATTTTATTGGGCAAAATACATATGTTTAATAAATAATCCGGCTACGATATTTCACTATAAATGAATTTTTATAAAAGTTTTTAAAAAAAGGAAAAAAAAAAATACTCTAACTTGGACTTGAACCCGGGCTACTCGTACATTTGTACATTTTTAATGAATTTTTTGTAAAAAATTATAAACTATATTTGCATATTTCGATTTGTCCCCCATAAATTAATTTTATAGAATTTCATTTTTATAAAATTCTCACAAATAAAAAAGATAAAAATACTTCAACCAGGACTTGAACCTGAGCTACTCAGACCAAGACTAAAGACTCATATCCTAAATGTATCAACAAAACACAAATATTCCAGGAAGACATTTAGTGTCACACGTGTACTAGTTCATATTACAATCTTACTATAGGCACACACAATCTTATCTAGAAATTTAACATAAATAAAATATAAGATAATCTTTTATTTTGTTTCACTATCTCTCTTTTGAATAAACTAAAATTATCAAATAAATTATATCAAATTTCCAACAGATACTAATGAAAAAAAGTTTCTTTTATATATGCTATAATTACTTTTTCTTTATTTATGTTTGCATCATTCGCAAAAATATCATTAATATGACAGTTAAAGAAATGACAAAATACGTACTTGTTATTATCAAAACTATTAATATATGAAGGAAAAAAATAATTGTGCAATCGTTACTCTACAGTCATGATATCCATGTGAAAATTGAAAAATCAGCCACTATAAGCCTGTCAAATGTAGTTTAGAAAATATATTAATATTCGCTTTTCCAAAAAATTTTCAAGAACGAGACAAGAATTACATATTTCTTGCAAAGGAAAGACCAAGACTAAACGGACACCAAGTTTATTTATTCATGTAACAAAAAAGATCTGGTAACGTTTGTTGGGGCGTGTAGACCGCGTTACCGTTGAAAATTAAAAATTTTCAATACTCCGGCTAGGGCCGTGTTAAATTTTATCTCTTAAATGGTTTTTAAAAGTAACAATACAATAACAGTACATTTTTCTTTATTTTTCTGAAAATCGATTTTTTTTTTTTTCTTTCGTTCAAGTTAAGGCAAGCTATAACTTCTGTTAGAATCAACAGAATGACTTCATATTAAGCTCAAAAAACGTGGTTTTTAAAACTCCATCGCCCCTTAAGGAGTTTATCCTGATTCCAATAGTCAATTTTTTTCTATTTTTGAAACAAAAGAGACAAAAATATTCCAAAAATTCTATTTAGAAAACTATAATTTTTTTTGAAAAAAGTTTCGACTAAAAGTTGTAGGATTTTACCACACATGCTTTTTAAGTCTTATACAAAGTATCTAGGACGATTTTGTCGAAAGTTAGAGCGTTTTTCAGAAATTACTCGAAAACTAGGAATGCAATAACTTTTGATAAAATTGTAGTAGAGACTCCGTATTAGGCTCAAACAACGCGTCTTCTAAAACTCCATCGCCCTTCATGAGAAAGAGCATTATCTGTTCAGTCACTTTTTTTTTTAAAAAAAAACTAAATTTAAAAAAAAAAAAAAACGGTTTTTTTTTAATTTTTATGAAAAATATGATTCATAGATCAAAATTTTTTCGGAGAGGCGATAGAATTTTCGAATACGCATGTTTTAAGCTTAATATGAAGTCTCTAACACCATTTCATCATGAGTTATCGTTTGCCTAAAAAATGAAAACGGCACAAGCTATAACTCAAAATAGAGTAGTCGCAGAGGTTTCATATTAGGCTTAAAACAATCGTTTTTCAAAATTCTATAACTTATTCAAATGAATTTTTATCGTACGAATAGTATTTTTCGTGAAAAAAAAAAAAAAAAAACACGATTTTTTTTTTTTTTTTGTTTTTTGGGAAAAAAAAAAAATGGCTGAATAGATAATGTTTTTTTTTATTAGGGGCGATAGAATTTTCAGAGCCGCTTCTTTTGAGCCAAATCCGAAGTCTTTACGACAATTAGTTTAGAAGTTATGAACGTTTTTTTTTTTTGGGGGATAAATCCAATACTGCGGCTAAGCCTTTCGGCTCCTAGCCTCCGTAAAAGCTTTTAATGAAATATAATAATATCCTTATAGAAATTTTTTTGTAGATTTCGCACTTTTCTATTGAAAATTCGATAAAAATTGGTTATAAATATTTCATAAAAGATACATAAGAGTTGTTTTATATATGCATTTTGTAAATTATAAGAAATTGAATTTAAAAAGCTACATAGAAAATTTTGTATTATTATCCATATAGAATATAAAAAAAATGCAAATTATTGATAAATTTTTTGTGGAAAATTATAAATTAATTTCGCATACTTTGATTTTTCCCTATAGATTTATTTTATAAAACTTTCATCAAAAAAAGAAGAAAAAAGCTACTAGGGTGATTAACCAGTGCTTATTCATAACTTTGTGGTAGATCACTGGCTCATCACCCGATAGTAGCTCTCGCTCGAGTCCTGGTTTGAGTATTTTTATCTTTATTATTTATGAAAATTTTATAAAATTTTTCTACAAAATTAATTTATGGAGGACAAATCAAACTCAAGTGAGAAAAATATATTTATTGGAAATATAAAATAAATTAAATTTACATTTAAAATATATGTGAATTAAATTTAATTAATGTTTTAAAAATTTTAAATTAAATTTAATTTACATGCAATTTACATGTAATTTACATTTAATTCATATGTAATCTATATCTATACAAAAAGTTTTTTTTCAAAACATAAAATAAATTTACTAAAAATTTTTTTTTTTTTGACATTGAAAAAAAAAATTTTTGGATATACTTTAAATTTAGTTTTGTAATGTCCTGCGGTAGGTGCACCAACTTATTTAATTTTTTTTATTTTTTTTTAAATTTCTATGTTTTTATTTTTAATCTTTAATTCTAATTATATATTCAGGGCATATTTTGATACCGAGAGCTCTATCTTACCCAATAGAGAAGTGATACAGTTTAGGGAGCCAGAGAGTTTGCCCCCTCAATGATTTTCTTGAGCCGGTACTAAGGCTAAGCGGCAATACCGCCAATTTTATTAATTAATTTAAAAGATAAATTAGTACAATGAGTGATATCAACAGAATTGTAAAATTACAAGGATTCTTTTGATACCAATCATGTTATGAAATCTTAATTAAAAATATATTTAATTAGCAATTAAAGATCACCCTTTCAGGCTGACCAATAGGAAATAAGTAGACTAAGGAAAATAGGAAATAGACCATAAAGAAACTGAACGTCTCCAAAGTATCCCCACTTTTCTAAGGGCTGATTGAGTCCCAAAGTTAACCGATCTAGATTTTTCACTTCACTTGATCTGCAGTCTCTGCACCATAACTAGCTCTTCCAGCTCTAATTAAGTTTTACTCAATCGCCGAAGCTTTATTCCTTAAATAAAAATTTAATTATTCCGAATTAAAACTAAGAATATTTTTAATTTTCTAAATAAAGACTTAGAAATATTTTTATTTTTCTGAATTAAAACTTAGAAAATATTAATATTTTTAAATAAAAACTTGGAAAATTTTACAATATCTTAATTTTGACTTAGAGAAATTTAATTATTTTTGTTAAATCAAAACTTAGAATATTTTTGTATTCGAATCATTTGCAAGTTTAATTATTTAATATTTTAATAATTCTCAATCGAATTTGAATTCATTAATTACTTTAAATTAATTTGTATAACCTTAGGCTATACAATAAATTTATTAAATTGGTTTTAAATATATTTTCATTCAGTAACATCATTAATTAAGAAAAGGTTTGTCTCAATTCATTTCGAGAATACAAATATATTGAATAAATAACCAGTTATCAAGTTTATAAACCAACTATTGTCATTTAATAAATTTAATTCTGTGCTACGTGAGTGCTTTGTTTTACGTTAAATACCGTTGTTCATCACCGATCAACTACACATCTTTAAATATTTATTGTAAATTGAAGCGAAGCCAAGGTCAAGGTCCACGTCGTTTATAACCAGTAATTTTATTTCAACAGTTATTGTAAGAACAATTATTAATTTTATATAAAGTGTTTATTTGTGTTTTGTATCAGTGTAAATTTAAGTAGATACTTGGCGTTTATCAAGTGTAATAATTACGTAAATGTAGAGTCAGTGTTCTTTTATTTTTAACAACTAGATTGCTTCTCAATCTAGTTGATTACTGACCGGGTCGCGTAATATTTAATTGACGGGTCGTTTTCTTAATATTTCTAATTACTGACTCCGTAATTTAACTCTATTTCTCTCTTCAAATTATCGACGCGTGGGACCTTTGTTTTAAGGAAATTTCAAGTGGTTTTAATATTTTATAATTCATCGAAAACCAATTTTTTTTGTAATAATCAATTCAATTTATGGCGTTCTTTATAAATAAAATTAATGTTTTGTCCAATTATCAAATATCTTGTGTCGTCTTAATTATTTTATGGTTAAATTGTATCTGTATTCATATTATATTTTTCGTGCCCATTCCAGGTGTCGTTTACCCTTCCTAAATTACGCGTCTATCTGCCCAAACCCTCCTATTGTTTTCTTAAGTGAGCAGGGAAAATTGGGTTTAATTAATTATATATCAGGCAGGATTATTTTTAATTAAATATGAATATATAGAACTTAATAAAAAGCTGTAATATGACTTTTGATCTAGGAACGACACAACCCAAATAAATTAATTGCCGAAAATAACCAAACGTAGCAACCATACAACAACACATAGCAACGTGTTAGCATGAGAGAGAAAATAATAAAATATTAGTTATAAACAAATGCTAAAAAATTTCGACCAATCACATCACGAATAAAAAGCGGTCAAGTGTCTTTTTTATAATAAGAATCTTATAATCGAACATCTGAGATACTTGAAATTAACAATAATTAAGAAAATTAATAATATTTTACAGAAAGATCAAACAAGAGCGCCATATATAAAATTAACAAATTACTCAATAGGTTTACACAAATATATAGATAATTTTTTATACATACTTTAATGTTCTTATAAGATACACTTATAAGGAAATTTTTTTGTCATTTATTACTATTATTATAAAATTTATATAAGAAATCAGCTAAAAACTTATACAAAAGTTCTATAATTTCATCTTATAAGTCTCTCCTATGAATGTGACTTATAGGATTTTTTTGTACGTGTTTCCAATTATATTTAAATTGAATTGTTGATAGTAGTAGAGATTCATTAAAATTGACGAGAAAACATAAACAAAATACATGTAACTTTAAACAACTGCATTACTGGCGCCATCATTGGTTAAAATATGTACTGACTTGCTTCATTCTAGGAGCTTCAGTAAAATTCGAGAAATTACTACGAAAGCCGTGTGGAGACATGTACGCTTTTGCCTGCTCGCCGTGCTTGCAAACAGAGAAAGCAAGCAGAAACTAGTAGAACTATATTCTCGCGTATATTGTATATTTTTTTATTATAAATACGCCCTTATATTATAATAATTTGAGTTTATCGGCCGAGAAGTGACATGCACGTCTTCCTGCTTGCTTGTTTGCTTGTTTGCAAAGGAACGAACAAAAATGAACCGAGCAGAAAAATTTCTAGACACGAACTCCGTCAGCTGTCATACATATAACGATATAACTGATGAACACAAAAATTCAACACAATCATGGAGTTCTATAAGAAGCATGGAGGTCTACAAGGAGGATAATCTTTCAAATTTCACTGAAGCTTACGGAATGGATTAAGTCGGTTCACATTATCGTCAGCAACGGCGCTGGTGGCGATAAGATCCGAAGTCACATGGTGTTTTTGTTTTTTTTTTTTTTGTGTGGCTTAGTTAAAATATAATACATTATTTATTAAACAAATAAAATTAAAGCAATACACTTTAATAAAACAAACACCAAGGGCAGCAGTGGCTAAGGAAAAGATCAAGCTAAGGAATTAATGCAGCCAAAGGAATTATGTGGTAAGGAACATTAATTCATCTTTTTCTTAGCCACATTTGCTGCCTGCTCTTGGTATTTTTTTTATTAAAATGTATTGCTTTAATTTTATTTTTCGAATAAATAATGTATCATTTGCTTGTATTATTTTTTTACATAAAGGACCATTCTAACTGAGCCACACAAAAAAAAAAAAAAATAAACAAAAACCCTCCTTATAAAACTATCATAAGGAGTGATTCATTCTCTATCATAAGGAGTGATTCCCTCGATTCATCGTCACATTGTCTAAGACATGCTGGAAAAAAAATCGATTAATTAAAAAATTTGAACTGGAGAACAAAACAATTACCTGGTTCGGTAATACTGATTGTGTTGTTTCAGAAACTTTTCTTACTTTTGATGGTTGTAAATATTCACGCATTGTTTTTAATTAAATCTCTTTGAATTTCTTGATTCTATGATGAAAGCCTAATTTGAGAAATACAAAAGAGAATATATAATTAAGGATACAAAGTAACTCACTCTCCCACCTATCGCCCCGGACATGCGCAGCACGCTTTCCTAGCCCGCAACACGAATAGGTATACGATCCAGCCCGTAGCATGGTAGAAATACTACAGGTATGGCAGTGCGCAGCCTGGTTTGGCCGCTGTGAATCGACCAATCAAAAGGTCGCCTTCTCGCCACAAAAATGGAAGACTTTATGCGCGCGCGATACAAATTTGTTAAGAAAATTTTCAAGTTTTTTTAAAATTTTTCAAAAGTTATCATATTTATTCAACTAGATTTGGTATATTTTATAATGATTCACATACATCAATAATAAAAATTAATTATTTATATTAAATAAATGAATCCAAGTATAATAAATAAAACACAACCTCTATTGTTTGTGGCATCAAAAAAAAACAACAACAATGAAAATATTATAATTTAGTTGTTAAACTGTCTTGGTTTTTTTATTTTTTTGATTTTTTATAAACATGCTCCACATATATTTATTAGTATTTACAACAATATAAAAAATAGTTGTCAAAACAGTATGTTAGAGAGAGAGGATCTTATAATAGAGATTGCGTGTTAGAAAGAAAAGCAAAACAGCTCGATGGCGCGTTGTTGATTGGTTGAAAAAATAAGGCTGCGCAGAACGCGACGAAAAAAGCATGGACTACTGCCATACCTGTAGTACTTCTACCATGGACAAAACGAAGTCTCCGAAGGCTACGGGCCATGGTAGAAGTACTACAGGTATGGCAGTAGTCCATGCTTTTTTCGTCGCGTTCTGCGCAGCCTTATTTTTTCAACCAATCAACAACGCGCCATCGAGCTGTTTTGCTTTTCTTTCTAACACGCAATCTCTATTATAAGATCCTCTCTCTCTAACATACTGTTTTGACAACTATTTTTTATATTGTTGTAAATACTAATCAATATATGTGGATCATGTTTATAAAAAATCAAAAAAATAAAAAAACCAAGACAGTTTAACAACTAAATTATAATATTTTCATTGTTGTTGTTTTTTTTGATGCCACAAACAATAGAGGTTGTGTTGTATTTATTATACTTGGATTCATTTATTTAATATAAATAATTAATTTTTATTATTGATGTATGTGAATCATTATAAAATATACCAAATCTAGTTGAATAAATATGATAACTTTTGAAAGATTTTAAAAAAACTTGAAAATTTTCTTAACAAATTTGTATCGCGCGCGCATAAAGTCTTCCATTTTTGTGGCGAGAAGGCGACCTTTTGATTGGTCGATTCACAGCGGCCAAACCAGGCTGCGCACTGCCATACCTGTAGTATTTCTACCATGCGTTTTGTCAACGGATGAAGGGGAAGACTAGTACCGATTTAGGTTTACGTATCAAGTCACACTTACGGGACATCGAATATTTACGATTATGTGTTGCTATCGACACCACATGTAACGGTCTTGACCCTTCACAGAGTTATAGCAGTGACCTTTGGACTACTAACGACCAACTCCCATTAGTTATTAATAATCCATTTGACATCAAATAAATAATATTTATTTCGAGAACCCACGAAATAATAAATTTCGTTACAATATATATTTATTTTTCTGCTCGGTTCATTCCTGTTCGTTCCTTTGCAAACAAGCAAGCAAGCAAGCAAGCAGGAAGACATGTACGTCCCTTTCCGGCCGATAAACTTGAATTATTCTAATATAAAGGCGTATGTATATAAAAAATATTCAATATACGCTTTTATTGTACGCGAGAATATAGTTCTACTAGTTCCTGCTTGCTTTTTCTGCTTGCTAGCGCGGCGAGCAGGCAAGCAAGTATGCATGTTCCCACCCTGCACCCGTATTCAGAGGATGTTCTCATTAGGGCTTTTTTCCGATGAAATGTACTCTATGACAAGAGAGCTCATTTTTATGCTGCCGAGCTGGGGTTCACATCGATATATATATATACTATTCATATATGTAATGGAGTATTACATCCCTGACGGAACGCTACAAGGCTTGTTTTGTCCAAAAATACATGGCTTATTCAAGCCTTGTAGACGTGGCTTGAACGATACTTGTATACAAGGTTTGAACAAGTCTTGTACAAGGCTGTGTTAACAGACTGAATCGCTGAAATCGATTACAATACCGTACCACGAGCGTGTACGCTATGTACAACGATGGTTTTGATTTGGTTTATCGCTCCCGTGTATTCTGCTTGTACGAGCAATGTACAAGCCATGTATACAATACTTGTACAAGACTCACACAAGACTTGTTGAAAGTTACAAGCATTGTACAACTCTCGCACAAGGGTTGTAAGCAATGCTTGTACAATACTCGTACAATACCGGAATAAAAGCGGCTTCCAACGGTTCTCAACTTACTTACAATATTGCGTTTACTTATAAAAGACGGTTTTGAAAGCTTTTTACGATATTTACTATCATTTAAGCGTTAATATTTTTATATTAATAAATAAAAAGAAAATTGCTTTGATTTTTTAGTGTTAAATAGAAAAAGATGTAGCTATAAGGAATAAATGTTGACCTTGGGTATTTTATTTTTTTAATAAATAAAATACATGTAAATTTATTTTTTAAAAATACAAATTTCCAAAGAAAAGCAGTAGCTAAAGGAAAGATGTATCTAAGGAATTAATGTGACTAAGGAAATAATGTTGCCAAAAAATTATGTTTCAAGGAAATAATTCCTTAGTCACATTAATTCCTTAGCTACATCTTTCCCTTCGCTACTGCTTTTCCTTGGACATTTTTCTTTTATTTTATAAATAAAATACATGTAAATTTATTTTTTCAAGATACAAATGTCCAAGGAAAAGCAGTAGCTAAGGGAAAGATGTAGCTAAGGAATTAATGTGACTAAAGAATTAATGTTGCCAAGAAATTATGTTTCAAGAAAATAATTCCTTAGTCACATTAATTCCTTAGCTACATCTTTCCCTTAGCTACTGCTTTTCCTTGGACATTTGTATTTTTAAAAAATAAATTTACATGTATTTTATATATGTAAAGTAGGTCAACCTTTATTGCTTATAGCTACATCTTTTTCTATTTAACACTAAAAAATCAAAGTAATTTTCTTTTTATTTATTAATATAAAAATATTAACGCTTACTAAGGAATTATTTCCTTGAAACATAATTTTTTGGCAACATTAATTCCTTAGTCACATTAATTCCTTAGCTACATCTTTCCCTTAGCTACTGCTTTTCCTTGGACATTTGTATCTTTAAAAAATAAATTTACATGTATTTTATTTATAAAATAAAAGAAAAATGTCCAAGGAAAAGCAGTAGCTAAGGGAAAGATGTAGCTAAGGAATTAATGTGACTAAGGAATTATTTCCTTGAAACATAATTTTTTGGCAAAATTAATTCCTTAGTCACATTAATTCCTTAGCTACATCTTTCCTTTAGCTACTGCTTTTCCTTGGACATTTGTATCTTTAAAAAATAAATTTACATGTATTTTATTTATAAAATAAAAGAAAAATGTCCAAGGAAAAGCAGTAGCTAAGGGAAAGATGTAGCTAAGGAATTAATGTGACTAAGGAATTATTTCCTTGAAACATAATTTTTTGGCAACATTAATTCCTTAGTCACATTAATTCCTTAGCTACATCTTTCCCTTAGCTACTGCTTTTCTTTGGAAATTTGTATTTTTAAAAAATAAATTCACATGTATTTTATTTATTAAAAAAATAAAATACCCAAGGTCAACATTTATTCCTTATAGCTACATCTTTTTCTATTTAACACTAAAAAATCAAAGCAATTTTCTTTTTATTTATTAATATAAAAATATTAACGCTTAAATGATAGTAAATATCGTAAAAAGCTTTTAAAACCGTCTTTTATAAGTAATCGCCATATTGTAAGTAAGTTGAGAACCGTTGGAAGCCGCTTTTATTCCGGTATTGTACGAGTATTGTACAAGCATTGCTTACAACCCTTGTGCGAGAGTTGTACAATGCTTGTAACTTTCAACAAGTTTTGTGTGAGTCTTGTACAAGTATTGTATACATGGCTTGTACATTGCTCGTACAAGCAGAATACACGGGAGCGATAAACCAAATCAAAAACCATCGTTGTACATACATTGTACAAGCCTTGTAACCACGCTCGTACAAGGCTTGAACGAGTATTGTAATCGATTTCAGCGATTCAGTCTGTTAACACAGCCTTGTACAAGACTTGTTCAAACCTTGTATACAAGTGACGTTCAAGCCACGTCTACAAGGCTTGAATAAGCCATGTATTTTTGGACAAAACAAGCCTTAAACAAGTGTGTTTTACACGGGACAATTCCGTCAGGGATATATGATACTATTTAGGACAATGATCAATATACTGCAATATACTTGAGTTCTTATAGGTATTGCAATACCATTTGCTTCATCAACATAAAGGTGAGGAGTGACTTGGTCACATATCCATTCAGCTTTATTTGTTTACATTCTTAATAGGGTTGGTGCTCAAAAACATCAAAACATGTCATATATACATCGATGTGAACCCCAGCTCGGCAGCATGAAAATGAGCTCTCTTGTCATAGAATACATTTCATACAGAACTCTGACAAAAAGTTTTTGAAGCGCTGCCATCGGAAAAAAGCCCTAATGAGAACATCCTCTGAATACGGGTGCTGATAGCTATTTTTGACATAAAGCGGTGTCTCCACGCTATAGAAATGCTTGCAAGATTTCACTAGATAATTACTAGAATTTCGGTGGAAATCAGCGTTAAGAAGCTATGCAAGACTATCACAAGCTGTGTCCGATGGTCGTCTCGGCTCAGTTCCGTCTCACTTACGGCTCACTTGTGGCGCTAGCGACGTACGGTTGTTTGAAGAACTACAAAGGCACAAAATCTCAATACAGGTGCTTATCTATATCATCACTGTATTAATGCCCCAATAAATATTGTTTATTTACAGTGATGATATAGATAGGCACCTGTATTGAGATTTTGTGCCTTTGTAGTTCTTCAAACAACCGTACGTCGCTAGCGCCATAAGTGAGCCGTAAGTGAGACGGAACTGAGCCGAGACGACCATCGAACACAGCTACAGCCAATGAAACATTTTCCATTTTTTCGTGCAAGAACTCGCATGAGATTTCTATAGCGTGGAGACACCGCTTAATAGGTGTGTTCGTTCACTATTAACACCGAGCGTATGCAAGGAAACGCTAGATTCATGCGGTCATTAGAAGAAACTTTAGTAACTAAAATTCACCAATGCATTCTTTATTTTCAGTCATTGTGCTTATTTTGTTCATTTAATAATTTTTTCAAAGACGCAAGAACAAATTACCAATAAATGATGATGAAAGAGAGCGAAAGAACTAGAAAAAACAAATAGCAAGAAATAAATAGTAAACTTTAGTTACTAAAGTTTCTTCCAATAAACGCATGACTCTACCGCTTCCTTGCACACGCTCCGAGCTTGCGCTGGGCGTGAATAGTGAACGAACACACCTAATGGGATAACATGGAAACGCTCGGAACCGATATCATTTGATGGAAACCATTGAAAAAGATACAAATAAAGCTGATAATTAAGGTGAATTTCCACAAAATAGTTATCCCAGTCGCTTGGGATAACTTACGGATAATTTTTTTAAGAATAGCTATCCCGGCTTCCGTAGATTACCCTACTTGTAGACCTTTATGCCTCCTTATTAAACTCCATGGTATGATACATGGTGTATAAAACTGAAAATGTATGAAATCGTTTCGTACAGTTTATGATACTCTTGTATGATACTCATGTATCATAGACCAGTATTATACTTACCCAATACTCCTCTGGACAAACCCTATAAAGATATAACCAGCACCCGTATTCACAGGGCAAATTTTATACAATTTAGGGCTTTTTTTTGCCACTGATGGCGCTTGTCAAATTTTTTTTATATAGATTTCATATACAAAAGCTTCACAAGCGCCGCCAGTGTAAGAAAAGAGCCCTAAATTGTAATGCCCTGTGAATACGGGTGCAGTTGTAGTTGTAGTCTACATGTGATGTGCTGTAAAGGCTGGTTTATTCGTCAACAGTTACAGTTAAGTAATAGTTGAAAAAGTTTCAATGATTGGCAAACGATGAACCCTCAGTTTTATAACGTGTGGTTCATTTCTGAACTATAAGTTAACTGAAACTACGGACAAAAAAACCGGCCCTGCGTCGTATTACTAAATAAAGTGTATTACATTGATTTCAGTCAATTCATCAGCCAGCCAAGACTTAATTCAGAGCCACTTTTATCCAACTGTTTGTTTGATCTTACTACATTTTGATACGCATTAGGTCAATATGATAGGACAAAGAGCTCATGTTGTTGTATTGTTTTTATTGACTTATCAGTTACATATCTGTAAAGGGAATTCAGCTAAAATTTTTACATTTCCGGAATATCTTTATAAGGAATCAAGTAAAAATGTAAGGGCTTAGTAATTTCATAGTACTACACTACAAATTGATATTAATTCAAAGAAAGATTTAGAATACAATATAGATTGATAGTAAAGTCCGTAAATGAATAAACTTTCTGAATTTTTAAGGACCTATTATTTCAAAAATTCGAGCAAGCGTGCGAGGAAAGTGGAGCTTGTAAAACAACACAATCACAACAACGCAGCACTACGGCGCATACACGTTGTATACGTGAATGTGTTTCACCTTCATGTTATCACGAAATATATTTTTCTGACCAGGTACGTCGACATAATCTCTGCAAATATTCAGATATCATATTTATTCCTTTTAATTTTTGAATCTATGATTGTAATGTATATGATATTCGTGATTCTTTCTTCACCTCAACATCTTGAACAGCTTGAAGAAGGAGAAATTGATGTTCGACTTAACTCATTCAAAGGATGTTTTATGCAACGTAATAGTCGGCTATTATCACAAAACGTTCACACGTAATTTGCAAGAATCGAATGTTACACTTGGAATAATAACTCAACTGATGAACGAATCGCTTTATTTCAATCACTCATTGGAAATATATATTCAAAAAAGTCAACTGTAAGTCTTTAATCATTAAAATTACTCAAGTTTTGCTTTTCAGACTTGAAGATTGAGTCGTCGGTTTTGATATTTAAATTAATTTGGAATAATTTCATTAATAATTTTCTATGATTTCAATAGAATTCAACTTGATTCGACTGACATCACATAATTTTGAAAGAAAAAGAGTTACTTAAAAAGTATGTCTCTATATCGTTCTGATCCGTGAAATGTCCTCGTTTTTCAGCATAACGTTTGAGAATTAAATTTTGACGAAATAATTCAGATACAATATTCTGGAATCGAGAAAACCATTAAATTGAAAAAATAATCAATGTAATATCCTAATGATTTCGCTATAAAGGGCTACATTAAAAAAACAAAATTCTATCCGAAAGAAATTTTGTTCTTGGAAATTTTTAGAATCGAATTATAAAAAAGGTGTCTTGATAAAACAAAAAAAATTTTTAATTGAAACCGTGAAATTTCTTGAATTATCAGATATTTGATTTAAATTAAAAGTAAATTGTAATTGATAAGAGTAATACTGTTCTTGTAAAAAAGAAAAACTTCTTAAATTCATTATTTTGGAAGTATTATTTTCAAGAATAAATGACTTGAAATAATACATCACTGTCTTGATTTATGACTAAACTGCCTTAATTTTAGAAGTTGACTTCTTAAATAAAATCAAGTCACTTTTCGATACGATAACTTTATGTCATAATTCAATTCGATATTTTTGGAATTTTCAAGGAGTAATCTCCAAACTATTTTTATAATATCTCCGGATTTTGTGCGGAATTTCCGCTTTAAAAAAAAACTAACGGGAAAAAAATGGTAAATGAATAAAAAAAAGAAAAATAAGAGTTTACATAGGAAAAATTATGCGTGTTGCGAGTACGCACGGGGGAAGTGAAACTTCTTTTGGAGTGATTGCGGTGATAAAACTATAAGTTTCTTTCATTGATTTTTCTGTTGGTATTGACTATTCATATTACGGTCGGTATTCATGATATTGTTCATTTTATATTAACTAGTAAAATTTATATATTAAAATAATGCGTTCATTATGTCAGGAATTCAAGATATTCTTTGTGATATGGAATTTTTTTATATTATTTCAAATTATACAATAATTAAAAATAAGTATAAAATTTTGTATTTTTATATATTTTTGTTATAAATTATTGTTGTCTAGACCGATATTGCTATAAACGTTCAGTACTTGAAACAGGTGAAGATTTTGAAGCTAATAGAGCATCAAGATTTTCCTGTAGTTTTTTTGGTTACACTATTAAGAAAAATACCCCCCATCCGCATCGATTTCAGTTCATAAAGATGACGGTTCTAACATAGTAGGAATCAGTGTGTCGATCAAGAAATACACACCTTCTTTGAGACTAATAAACAGTGTGTGAATTTCCAAAATAATGTGTAAATCTTAAATCATCGATAATACAGGGCCCTAAATCTAGTGCTATTGGATGGACAAAATAAAAAGTATGGTATCGTTTATGTATGTGTATGCTATTTATATGTTGCTGTGTGTTTTTGACAGATTATTTAATCATTTCGTGTTGTTCAGTGTTGTTATTCTGCTATCACATGATAAATATAAAAACAATATATAGATAATACTCGATTAATAAAGATTAAGAAAGCATTAAAAACTTTGAATATTTTTTACGTAGAAAGTAATAATTAATGTGTACGGTTTTTTTTTGGTTTTTTTTTAAATTGTGTTTTCCATTACTTGTCAGTTGTCATCGATTATTGATTTCGATTTGATTTGATTTGATTTTATATATTGATTATTAACTGAATTAATTTTTTGTTTTTTACGATTTGACTTTTACTGTTTTATTTTTTATTAAATCAAGTTTAATAATTTATTTTATTATTTTTATTTGTTTTATTATTATTCTTATTATTTTTATTAATTTATTTTTTTTACATATTTTGACCATTCCATTCTTATTTTTTTTGAGTCATATTAAATTTATTATTTTCAAATTTCTTTTTGTAGTTTTTTTCTCAGTTATGCGCATGCCTTTTCTTCTTCTTTCTCTCAAACTATACTATACTGTGTTGCATGCAACGTTTCATGTGGCGTTGCTTATGCTATTTCCGTCCCCGATTCCCAACCCTGACTTCCGTCCCCGATTTTCGTGACGAATTTTTTTTTCAACTATCCTCCAAAAAGAAGTTTCACTTAAAAATAAATAGGAAATATTTTTCCAAAAAATCCAGACAATGTTCAAAATAACGAAGCAGGTCTCAATGACGTAGAAATCTGGAGAGATCCGTAGAAAATTCGGAGAACATCCAGAGAGACTCTCTCCACCAAGGGACTCAAACATTCGTGACCGCCAGTTTTAAATACTATATTTTCATGTTCTTAGTTGAAAGGCGTGAAAAAATTATTAAAACCACCAATTTTATGATTTTCTCGATTTCGGTTTTTTTTTCATGGCTACCTATTTTGAATTTTATTTTCTCAAATTCAGTAATGAGAAAACCTAAGCTTCCACTCGCCCCTGCCGCCGTTCAGTTATCATCAGGTGTTGAAATCTCGAAATAATAGGTTTTTATTTTAATTTTTCCAATATATTTGAATATTAATGAATTGAATTAATTTTTTGTATCATTGTTTTTACTATTTCACATGTTTTTTGTATGACCGGTTGTGCTAAGTTATACGTAAGATAGCTGAAAACTAATTATTCGATTCCGTTTCAATAAACAGCATATCCCAGGACGAAATCCATCCTCGTTTCGACGTTCAACGTGGCTGTTTTCCGAGCTTGACGCTCGAAGCAATGTCGAAATCAAGCTCGATTCTATGTAAATATGTTACACTATTCGACGTCGAAACAAGGTTGAGCGAAGATTAAAACGAGGCGAGAAATAAAAAATATCCAAAAAGACTTAATGAATTGATATTACAGTGAAAAATCAATATTGATGTTCAAATTTAACATAAATATGATTATAAATACCATGATAATGATAAATTTATTAATTTTTACGGAGGCTATGTATTTTATTTTTTATGTATTTTATTTTCTAACCCTATTTGAGCTCGTTTCGACGTCGATAAGTAACGTTATTCGAGGTTGAAAGTTAATGTTACTCGACGTCGAAACGAGGTTAAATCAAAGCTAAATCAGGTTAGAAGCTAAAATACTGAAATATCGTAGCCGGATTACTTATTAGACAACCCAATATTGCCCTATAAAATAATCCTGCCTAATATGTAATTAAAGTAACCCTGTTTATCCTGCTTACTTAAGAAAACAATAGAAGGGTAGGGAGATAAATTTGCGTAATGTAGGAAGAGGTAAAAAGGAACCTGAAAAATACACGAAAATAGTACACAAATTAAACACAAATAATTTATAGAACTTGAGTCAAACACAAATAACATAATGTTAAATAAAATGGTAAATTTATTATTAAAATACCACAACTCTACCAATAGTAATTGAATTCGGACCAACATGGACCTTGACATAATCGACGCACTTGTGTAACACTGAATTTACAATAAAAATTATAACGAAGATCACTTTTACTTATGTTTAATTTAACATTTACATAAACGCTTTACTATACTTTACAGGTCGTAGTTGAGACCAAATTTATGACCACTAGGTCGTTGATTTTTATATTTGAAATAATTAATTATTTTTAGTAGGCAAATTATTGTTTAAATCAGCCCACTATAATTTACCTTATTCAATATTCATTTGATTAAATAATTTAACACAAAGCTTGCACTCGAATTTAAATAAAAAGAACAAGACAACTTAGACCATGCAGTCAGAATTTATTACAAGTTAAATCCAAGATGATTTTAATAAGTTTAAATTCATAATTTACGTAACCAAGTATTACGTAAATATAATTAAAAATATTTAGGTAAAATAAATCATTAAAATATTGAATAAGTATAACTTACAGTTTTTCGGCTGGCGGTTCTTAAAATTATCCTAAGACCTTTTAGAGCAAATATTAAAAGCGGTCAGAGCTGGAAGAGCTGGTAGTCACTGGATCAGAAATCCCAGCAAACTGATCGATATCTTCGGTCAGTAGCACAAGCTGACCGTAGGGTAGGTCCGAAATATTCGGGGGTGCTCGGGGATGCGTTTACTCCCTTAAATGTTACCCTTATAATCCATAAGATGGAGCTAGGGGTATTCAATTGGACCCCGAATATATAATTTTATAAAATATAATTTATCTTAAATAAAAAAAGTTCTGCGCTTACCGCAGGACATTACAGTACATAAAAAATTAATAATTTTATGATAATAATTATTATTAGTACATCTTTAATGTAGATATAATAATAAATTAATAATTAATTTATCAATTTGTTATTAGATTTATGGATTCAATCATTTTCTATTATCTAATATTTATTAAAATATTTATATGAATTTTTTCCTAGTTATTTTTATTTATTTTTTAGGAAGAGATGTAGCTGAGGAATTAATGTTGCTTGCCACATATTTTTACGGAGACTAGGAGCCGAAAGGCTCAGCCGCAGTATTGGATTTATCCCCAAAAAAAAAAAAACGTTCATAACTTCTAAACTAATTGTCGTAAAGACTTCGGATTTGGCTCAAAAGAAGCGACTCAAGAAATTCTATCGCCCTTGATAGAGAAAAGCGATATCTATGCTGCCATTTTTTTTTTTCCCAAAAAACAAAAAAAAAAAAAAATTGTGTTTTTATTTTTTTTTTTGCACGAAAAATACTATTCGTACGATAAACATTCATTTGAAAAAGTTATAGAATTTTGAAGAACGATTATTTTAAGCCTAATATGAAACCTCTGCGACTACTCCATTTTGAGTTATAGCTTGTGCCGTTTTCATTTTTTAGGCAAACAATAACTCGTGATGAAATGGTGTTAGAGACTTCATATTAGGCTTAAAACATGCGTATTCGAAAATTCTATCGCCTCTCTGGAAAAATTTTGATCTATGGATCACATTTTTTATAAAAATTGAAAAAAAACCATTTTTTTTTTTTTTTTCTAAATTTAGTTTTTAAATAAAAAAAACAAATGACTGAACAGATAATGCCCTTTCTCATGAGGGGCGACGGAGTTTCTGAAGACGCGTTGTTTGAGCCTAATACGAAGTCTCTACTACAATTTTATCAAAAGTTTTGTCTCCTTTGTTTCAAAAATAGAAAAAAATTGACTATTGGAATCAGGATAAACTCCTTGAGGGGCGATAGAGTTTCAAAAACCACGTTTTTTGAGCTTAATATGAAGTCATTCCGTTAATTCTAACAGAAGTTATAGCTTGCCTTAACTTGAACGAAAAAAAAAAAAAAATCGAGTTTCAGAAAAATAAAAAAAAATGTACTATTATTGTATTGTTACTTTCAAAAACCATTTAAGAGATGAAATTTAACACGGCCCTAGCCGGAGTATTGAAACTTCTTAATTTTTAAAAGTAACGTGGGCCACACGCCCCAACAAACGTTACCAGATCTTTTTTTCGGTTGCATTAATTCCTTAGCTCCATTTTTTCCTTAGCTACTATTTTTCCTCGGTATTTTAATTTATTTCAATAAATTGCACTGATTTTTTTTGTCAAATAAATGAATAAAATACCAATGAAAAGCAGTAGCTGAGGAAAACATGTATCTCAGGAATTGATGTTGTTTAAAACATAATTTTTTTGGATACATCTTTTTCTTAGCTACTACTTTTTCTCGGTATTTCAATTTATTCACATAAATTGTTTTTATTTTTTTCGTTAAATAAATGAATAAAATACCAAGGAAAAGCAGTAGCTTAGAAGGAGATGTGGCTTAGGAATTAACGTTGCTTACCGCACAATTTTTTTGGCTACATCTTTTTCTTAACAAAATCTTTTCCTCGGACATTATTATTTTTTAAAAATCAATCACATGTATTTTATTTATTAAATAAATAGAAAAAAATACCTATTTCTACCACGGTCACGAGTGGTTGTGATATCTAGACTGTAAATAGGAAATTTGCACTCGATAATAATATTTTTTTTAATAAAAATTTCAGTGTATGTGATTATTTAAAATTTTATAATAATATTTTTAAAAAAATCTCAATTGTCTGTGAAATGCTACGTTGTTACAAAAAAATAACTTCTAGACATTCAATAAAATCTCGTTAATCACAAAATTTATTATATTTTCATTTTTATTTATTTATATTCATAAATAATTTTTTTGTCACTTTTTTTGTCCCCGAACAAAAAAAAAATATATAGAAAATAGTTCTGTTCCCGTTTTTCGAATTAGAGAGTAACGGCCAAATAAAAAAAAAAAATTAATGGAAGCCAAATTAATTTTTTAGGTGGTCCGCTTTGCCTTACTTTCCCTTATATAATATATAAAGCAAAATTAATGATAAAAATGAAAGATTATAAACAATAATAAATATTTTATTTAATTTGCATTATTGAATTTTTTCCTTTAGTATAGAACGAGTGAAGAAGCTTACACATATATTTCGATAATTCCCACCACATTCGCCTACTTTGACATCAGCAATGTGGTGTTTTTCTCGTTACTTAAAATATTGGAAATATAAAATCACTTTTGAAAAAAACCAGAAACTTAGAAAAAATAACGAAGTTCCCCCGCCGGGAATCGAACCCGGGTCTTTTGCTTTCCGGGCAAACGCCTTGACCACTAGACCACAGGGCTTCTTATTTTTTCTAAGTTTCATCAAGTCAACGTCGACGTCCTTCTATGCGTCAGTTCATTTTTTTGAAAAAAAAAAAGAGTCCGGCCACCGAGCTACAAGGTGCGACCGAAATCGACTTGTAAACTTGTATTGGTGACGTGGCTGTGCCACTTCACAAACTAATAATATATATATATATATAATAATCTGCATCATACTAATATATTTTGTCTTATAATATGAATTGTTGTGAAATAATATTTAAAAGTAAATTTGTGTAAAAATGTTTCAAAATTCAGAAGTAAAAGACTAATTTATTAAATTTAGTCTTCTTACAACTGGCTCCCAACTAGAGGCTCGAGCATTAGTGAGAAAAGAGTAATATTCATATGAAAACTGATAAGTATATAAAATAAATCATCATAAAAAGTAAATTATAAATTGTAAAAATTCTGTGAGTACATATATCAAATTAAAATAATAATAATGTTGGATACACGTAGCAACCAAGTGTCGAACACTGCAGACCTGTGAATATTTCGTCAGAAAAAATCAAAATAATAGTAAAATCTGGATACACGTGCCAACAAAATGCTAGGCACGCCATATTTCATCAGAAAATAAAAAGTAATAATAATGATAATCTAAATATTGAAAATAAATAATAATTATAATTTAATAAAAGCAAAAATGGAAAAAATAATAGCAGGGTTGGTGATAACATGGCCAATAATGGTTAAAAATGCGGAAAGTCATGATTTGAGTACAATATTTAAAAAAAAAGATATTATCGAAGAATCAAAAGAGATGATGATTGAAACAATGAACATAGAAATATTTATGGAAGCTATAATTGAATTTGTATATTGTTACGTACTGGTATTGTTATATTTAAAAATAATTATTCATTAAATAATATTTGGTAAATTCAAGGGATAGAGTATAATATCGAGTAGCACTTAAATTTTTTCCTTTTATTATTCAATAATTATATTTTACTTTTAGCGTCATTGACATTTTATTTAAATATTATTAACTTTTTTAATATTTTTTTTCATTTTAACTTTTATTTTTCTCAACTCACAGTTGCATTTTTAAATCAACAACTCGATATTTAACATCCGTCGAGTTTAACAATTATTTAGAATAATATCTCAGCAATAATTAAACGCTGACTACCATGAGAACCATCAATGGTGATTGGTCAAAGATGTTTCCACCTAAGATCATCCTTACTTTTTAATTTAATTTTTATGGGAATTATTATTTTATAATTTAAGGAGCTTCACTCTTGCGACAACTTTTGTTTGAACAATATCTAAATTAATTATTAAATTTATATTTTATAAATCAAATCAAATTAAATAAATAATAAAATCAATTGAACTTTTACGTTTCTAATAAATAAAATTTTAAAAGTGAATTCGAATTAAATAATCTTTCTGCTAAAATTATTATTTTTTCCTTTATAAATTGACTGGTCTTAATACTATAAAATAATTGACTGTGTCATTTCTCCGGGGTGTTGTTTTCTGTGCTTCGAGTTTATTTTACCGTTTGGATTATTCGAGACTACCAACATCAAAAGGCGACCATCCAGATTGACACGGTCTCAACAACAATTGTTTCGGATTATTCTTACACCAAGGTACATCTACAATCATACACATTCCCTCCTAACCCGTTACCCTGTAGGGAATAACAAAACAAGAGAATTTTATAAAACTAAGTTAAATATCAGGCTCATCAAGTTATATTATTTTCAAGTTATCACAATATTATTTTTCTAGTTAAACATTCTTCTTTTTTTTGTTATTTCATAGGAAATATAATTTAATTAGCCTGGTACGTAACAATAAGAAGCCAAATTGATTGCAGCTACTGTAAAAACGCTGGAGGTAATTTATAAAATATTGCAATATGCCAGTGTGTGGTGACATTAGATAAAATACAGCGTGCAATGTCTACTATCTTTCAAATTTCTAATTTCTCATCCCAGTGGGGGACCTTCTAAATTTTTCCAGGTTTCTGTTTCTAAAGATGGCTCCAATGACGATTGGGACAGTGGGACGTCAGCGTTAACTTATTAAAACTTGGAGAAAATTAGGAAGCTCTGTGTTCTAGAAAACTAAGGCAGTTGCAAAGAAAAGCAAAAGACTCGGATTCGTATCTCGGCGAGGAAAACTTCTTATTTCTTCCAAGTTTCTGTTTCTGTCATAGTTAGTTGGTATTTCAAAAAACAGAAATAAAATAGAGTAGTTTTTCTTAGTATAGTTTTGACAAATATCTCTTTGATCAATTGACCCTCTCCGCCTTTAATTAACCCTTTTGATTCGTAGTAATAATTTGATAGTTAATACAATGTTTAGTAGTTGTCTGTAGTGCTTGGTCTATTAGAGATTTCGCGATCATTTTCTATCTTTATGTCATTGAATTTTTTAACTTTTTTTCTCATGGTGTGGAAAAAATTTAATGTTGGTTTTTTTAAAATACTAGTACAAAAGAACCCGAGTAGAAATTCAGTTCAGGATATAATCAAAACTTGATCAGGCAACTTGAATTTAGATCAAGTTTTGATCAGGCAGCTTGATCAAGAATTTATCAAAACGTAACGCAGAAATGGATCAAGTGTTGATCACGCTACACGGTCAAGACTTGACTGGGCTAATTGTTCAAGAATTTATTAAAACGTAACGCAAAAATAGATCAAGACTTCCCTGGTAGAAATTCTCTTGAGAAACTGGCTAAAAAATATCGATTTTTGATGGTTACAAATCATTTTCTAGACAGTTTACAGGTTAGAGAATAGGAACTTTTCAGGTCAATTGAGACGATCGTATTGACATTATCTACCTAGATTTACCAGGCTAGAAAATAGCTATATTCTAGACAGTTTATGGAACTAATATATATGGAAAATATTTTTAATGGCCAGATACTGGATATTTTATCGGTGAGAATTAACTAATTTTTAGCTATACTTTTTACTTTTTTTTTTAGTTTATTTAATTTACTTTTTGCTTTAGTTTTTTTTATAAAAGACTTGATATTATTAGATTCAGTCATTAGTTGATTCATATGAATTTCCTCCATATTTTTTTTTTCCATGCTTCAAAAAGTCTTTTCATGACACCAAGATACAGTAGATGCATTGCATCAAGCAACCAATCTGAAATCATATCACACTGTCATCGCTTTCAATCTAGTTCTTCAATCTGATATTTGTCAATTTTTTACCTAGCTTTATTCGTAAAAATTCGTCTTTCGGAAAAAATTTCTAATATCCTGCTATATTATAACTACATTTATTGAATACAGATACTGGCCATTAAAACTATCCGTAAACTGGGCTTAATCTATCAAAACTCGAATGATTTTTACCAGGGTTGCTCAAAATTTTTGATCTAAAATTGATGAAGAAACATTATGAAAAATTAATAAAAAAAATGGATCAACAAATTTTTTTTTTTTTTTAATTTTATTGATTTCATTAATTGCTCATTGTTACTGAGATAGAGTTAAAGAGAAAGGTGAAAAAAGACCAAGAATATAATTAGATAATAACAGCGCGCGCAACTAGGCGGGAACGAACCTACAAACAACAAATTACTATTCTGAACGCATGCTTTAACTCACTCGGCCACCAGACGAACGATGCAATGGAGAGTTTTCTTCAAATTTCACATTCAGTCACAAGAGTCAAAAACGAAATTATATATTTGAAGAAAAATTAATAATTGGAGAAAAAAAATTGCGCAATATAATAATTATTTTTGACTATATAAATCAATTAATACAGTACGAAATAATTTTTTTTGTATTTATTTGTTAGAGTTATTGTAATAAAAAATTATGGATTTATATTGAAATGAATTATTTAATAAAAGTAATATCATATTGAGCTGTCATCAGCTGTATATTTTAAATACGATAAGTATTAGAAACTTTTGATGAAAATTTACCAGGTCCACTTATTCAGGATAAGATCAAGACACTTGATGCCATCTTGAACAGGAAAATTAGTTGAAGAACTTATATATTTTAGTATAAAATAAAAATTTTCACGGTTGCACGTGGAATCAAGATGATTTATTCAATTACACGGAATAACGCGTAGAATTTTCTACAATGACTGACAATATTTTACAGGATACCTACGTGGAAATAAATAGAATTTAAAAAAAGGAACTCAACAACTACGTGATTACTCTGTGAATATTGATCGCAACCTTATAACTTCGAGGGGGTAAAAACGTAGTTTTTGGGTTCGCCGCTTTTTCTTGGAAATATAACAAATGAATTAATTGGTACTCTCAATTAACTTCTCAGCAATTTGCCAACAAGAATTTTAATTCACTATGGCCGATATCGCTGAAGAATTAATAAAGATTACCAATTAATTTATTTTGCTACGTCAATTCCTTAGCTACTGCTTGTCTTTAGACATTTGAAATTATAATAATAAATTACATGTGTTTTGTTTCTTCAATAAATGAATGATTAAGGACAAGCAGTAGCTAAGGAAAAGATGTAACTAAGATTTTTTTACCAAGCCCGATACGAGACTTGACTTGTCCATATATTGAATTAAAAACAAATTATAATAATTAGATCTACAAATTGTAAACAGAAGATTTAAATGACAATTATTAAGTTTTGACTATCGTGCCAGACTTTTACAAGGACTGTGTATCTCGAATAAATTCATTTGTATCAAAAATTTATCCTATTCAATAATTATTTATCCTGGTTAAATAAAAATTAACATCAACATGCAAATGACTAATGATCTTGAATTGTTGTAAAATATTTTGTGTTTTGACATACACCATGAGGTAGAAATACCGTTATACTGTCAGTCTGTGTTGCGTAAACTCTGATACGGCCTTCTTGAGGGTAGATGTGTAAAAAACCAATAAGCCATTTCCAAAAAAACAGAATCTTGGAAAAAAATAAAAAGTTCCCCCATCAGGATACGAACCCCAGGCTTTTGCTTTTCCAGGGCGAATGCCTCAACCTCAAGGCCACAGGGCTTCTTAATTTTTTTTCCAACTTTTAATATGTTAACACCGATGTCCATCTATTCGTCATTGGAGCCATTTAAAAAAAAAAACAGAAACTTGGAAAAAAAAAGAAGTTCTCCCGCCGTATATTTATATCGCAGAGCCCAATACTCACCCTCCAAATTGACTCAGCGTAGTAGTTGTATACTAAATTCTAATGCATTATTAGTAGGGGGGTTATAAGAGTTCTGGACCACGGAAAACCGCGAGATTGTGGGTGGGATGGGTGGGTGGTATTTAAATGAATTTGGGGTAGAAAGGAAGAGAAGAGAACAAGAGAGGGGAATAAGAGTGAGAAATATAAGTGGGAAGTCTTTTCGAATTTTGGAGCGGCCATTTTTATTATTTTTTTTTTAAATTTGTGAAAAAAAAAGTATTTCGAAGGAGATTCGAACTCACGGACTTCGGATTTGAAATCGAACGCGCTATCTCCAAGACCACGGCTCAATCTTATTGGATGTTGGAAGTAGAAGGTGAGTGATACTGTAAAATTCGAATATTTGTTGTAAATGGAAAAATTTATTTAGAATAATTGTTTTTTGATTTATTTATCAAATTTTTTCTTTTTTATTATATAACTAACCGATCTTTAAGTTCTAAGCCAGTTATAAAATGAGCGTTGATTTGTTTGGTCGTTATTTGGTTGAGGCTGCTGATAGATCTAGATCAGGGCTTCCTGGAATTGGCTTTAATTAAGATGAACATAATAATTTCGATATTGGCAACCGGCAAATATGCAATGTTGCAGCACCTCAAGATGAGAAGGATGTTGTAACTTTAAAATTATTGAATGAAATGAAAAAAAGTGTTGAATTGAATTATGAAAAATTGGGCGATATAATTGGAGTTTTAATGGCGTAAAATGTTAAAATAAAAGAGCAACTAGATGTTTTACAATCTGCCATTAAGACTGCTAAAAAAAATATATAATTTTGTTTCTAGTTTTTGCTGTAAAATAGAAATAATATTAGAAAAAATAAAGTGGGAGTAGTGAGTTAAAGAGGGGAAGAAATTTGTTGAAAATCAAGCCTTGAAAAATATCTTTAGTTAGCTCCAAAGCCTTCAGTGAACAAGGTATACAATAAATTTGAGTTGAAAAATAAAATAAAATAAAATATCTGCATTCATCGACTTCCAAGGATTTCAGAAGAGCAAGGGTCATTTGTACTGGAAGAACTAGCTATTCAACCATTAAGTTCAAGATTGACTCCAATATCTAAAATATTCAAACCACCTTGTGATAGATTGCATTTGAGTGAAACCTATCAAGAAACAGTATCAAAATGTGAAATGAATCATCATGGTATATCATGGGAACAAGATCGTGAGGAATATAACGACATTCCACCAATTTTAAATCAATCAATAAATGGAAAATTCGAATATTTATTTGTAAAACGAGAAAAGAAAAAGAAATGGTTAAAATTTGTTTTACGTGAAATTCAAACAACAATTTTCAATTTGGATGATTTAAATTGTTCAGACATAAAAACTCTGGAAGAACAACATCCAGCTATAAGACACTCAAGGATTCATATCAATTGTTCAACTTACAAATGTTCAGTTGAAAACGTTCAACGTTTTCGATCATGGTATATTGAAACCTTTTTCAACCAGGCCAAGTTTAAATAAATCGATTATCCATTATTGTGCTGTTGAAAATATAAATGATTTGGCTAAAGCAGAAATTGGTTCACTTTCAATCATGGCAATAATAAAATTTGGGGAAAATCAAATAGATCATATCTGGGATAAATTATCAGAGAAACAACAAATGAATAAAACAATTTCAGGACTAAGAAAATGTAAGCAGCCTCCTTTATAAAATGATTATGAAGATGAAACTGGTCTTTTTTTACGAGTACCAGTAAAAGATTGTGCAAAATGTAAGGAATTAAGTTCGAATGAAAATTGTAATATGTAAAATAAAATATAAATATAAAATAAATTGCATGAATAAATAAATAATTTTTTCTTGTTTTTTTTTTCAAACCCAAAAAAAAAAAAAAAATTTCCTGTAAATATAATTAAATAAAATTTTTTTTTTCTTGTTATAATTTTCTTGGAAAAAATATAAAGCATTTTCACCATCAAAGAAATTTAATCTTTTTTCTTCAAAATTTGTAATGCTCCAAAAACATGCTGTGAGTTACATACTGCGAATTCACGGTTTGCAAACATTATGATTAAATAGAGCATTCAGTTGACAAAGAAAATTTTTTTCTTTTTCGCAATTTTTGATCTTATTTCCCTGGAAAATTTTTTTTTCTTCTTTTTGTTACATATTTTTCTTCATTTTTCAATGTGAGAAATATTTAACCGACTAACATCTGGAACAAGAGCTATGATTTAAACTATAACACAAGTCACATTTCTCATAATATCTTCACCGACAAATAATCCATTTCCCATATATTTTTTTTTTCTTTGTAAGTTTCTTTACTTTATATTTATCATTAATAAAAATATATAAACAATTATTCAATTACATAAACAACCTAACACACATACTAACTTATTTGAATAATTTTTTTTTTTTTTTGTTTAGAAATTTTTAAAACGGCATTAGCAAAAACTAAACAACTTCAAAAAGCTAAGGAACGTAAAGCAATCAAAGATCTATCAAAAAATGTAGCACATAAAATAACTAAACTGCTTAAGTTTTTTGCGGAAAAATATGGACCAGCAGCTACGATTGAAATTGATAATTCATGTTATCTTTATCTACCAAAAAGATTCGCCGATCTTTTTGACAAGGATGAGCAAGAATATTCTGAGCTACAAAAGGCTATAAAAGAGGGAAGCTTAATCATGACTCTGGCTGGTGAAAAGAATAGAAATATTAAATTTGACAATTGTTTGATAGAAGACAATGATTTTGTTGACGAAATGATGATTGTAGAAATAAATATATAAAACAAAAAATAAACCTTTTTTTCTCTTTATTTATTACGATAATTTTTTTTGTTTACATTAATTTATTTTATTTTATTTTATTATTTTTCATTCTTAAATTTAACTTAATTTTTATTATTTTAACTTAATTTATGTACAATGCCACTGATTGGTTTATACTCAATTATATGATCATGTAAAATTAAACAATCAGCTGCAGTTCCTTGTGGAAAATTGTCTTTAGATTTAAATTCTAAACGTACATCTACAGCACCAGCTTTTAAAAGTTCATTTTGTTTACAATCAATTACAATTATTGGTGCTTGATGAATGAAAGGATTTTTTGATATCAAATCTATTTTAGCTCCATAATAAGACTCGGAAAAATTTTCATTCATATCATACAATAACGAAAATTGATTTTTCGGAATGTCAAGATTTAAATTTCTATATGGGAAAATTTGTGAGTTAAGATATAATTTAACATTTGTTATATTACAATGATCAAATCTTGCTGCATCTGCATGCCATACGTTTTTTCTATTTGTTTGAAAAGCAAGAATAACATAGTAAGGTTTTTCCAGTTGAGTTGATGTCTTCACCGTCCAAATATGATGATTTGTTGTTGGTAGCAGTGGATATTCATAGAGTTCCCAGGTCCTGAATCCAATAGAAATGACTGGATCTTTTTGTATATATTTCATCATTTCCATTTTATTTCTCTTCGATAGTGTTACATATGGCACTAACCATCCAACTTTTGTAATTTTTAAATCAAATTTAACTTCTTCTTGAAAAGTTGCAACATCTCTCACGATTAAATTTAAATCAGAGCGAGATTGTACCGGAATAATTTCATGTTTAGCGTTAATAATGATTTTTTGATAGTCTTCAGCAAAACCAAAAAACATTTTCAATGGTATGCATAAATCAAAATAACCATTTCCATCTGTTAACATCATCTGCTCAGGTCCGTTTAACCATCCAGCATTTTCATTATTCTCTCTCGAATTAATTGATAAATAATTTTTTATTGTTGTTGTAATCCCAACATTTTTGGATTTATCAACTAAAACCCCATTTAACTCATAACGCATTTATTCAAATAAAAAACCCATTGCATTATTAACTAGTGAAATACCAATTGGTACATCATTATTTTCTTCTTTACATAATTTTCCACTTATATGAATGTAGCTCTTACATGGCAAAATGAATAAATCTTGGATTTGTATTGATATTCTTATTTCAAGACTATTCTCAAAGCTTGATGATCCGAATGTTTGATGTGCATGCAGCTCATAGCTGGATATCTCATTGTTGAAATGAACTGGTGCGTTGATATCAAGTATATCACCCATTTTGACGTGCAAAACAACTGAGACAAGTTATATTTACCCAATTGAAGTTCCAAGTCCAGAATTTTTTAATTTTAACCCTAGACTTTGTAGGTATGTTATATTCTGAGTTGTTAATGTCTTGACTGCTTGATTGAGAGTGGTTGGTGATGTCCATGATTTGCTGTTTTTATATGGAAATCCTCTCTTTATTGTGCGAGAATTAAACTCAATTCCCATCATTATGATTTAACATGTAGAGTGATTGTAATTGTTTCACCACGAAAATTAACAGCTCGACCTGCTTGATCAACAATTTTTAGTTGTATGTAATCTATTGACTTCACAGTAACTGGTGAATAAATAGGAGAAGTAAGTACTTCTATTATTTTATAACCAGGTGGTACAGCAGGAAAAAACTGTGTATTGTATGTACTTTTTGGTTGTTACAATAAGCTCCAGTTGTTATATTACACTCTATACGCAAACTATTGACTTGAATTATATTTACTGGTAGATCTGACTCATGTGTTTTACCAGCCTCCAATAATTTTGATGTGAATCCAAGTAAAGGTCCTAGAAATCAATTATTTTATCGCTTTGGATATATGTATGCAGAGTATTATTGTTGCAGCTTAACTTGATAGAATGTATTTTCAAGCTTCGGATAAGATCATCTATTTCGTAGCTGCCAGTTGGTATTGTAATTGATTCAGAATGACCATTGGCCTCAATGAATTCAATTTGATTATTATGGCTATCAATATTTGGTATTGAATTAAATGTTAAAAAAGAAATAAGTGCTTGTTACGTCTTGGTATATTTACAATTAATAATCAATAAAAAAGAATAACAGTCTAATGAATTCAACGAATGTAAAATGCCGAGCAAACAATAAAATTTTTCTTTTTTATTTTAAATTATTTTTAATTCATTTGCAATAAAATTTATATTTTGCATTTTCACAAAATATTATATTTTTCATTTTTAAATCATTTTTGTAAGCAGTTTTCAGAGTCACCTCTGCAACGCGAGATACTACATCCGTTGAAATTATTAAATTATTATTTTTTAAATGTTTAAACAAATGGAACAATGCTGACTACTATGGGAACCATTTAATATGATTGGTTCAAATATGGCACCACTTTTTCATCCCTACTTTAAGATATAATTTTATGGGAATATTTTTATTTTAATTTTTAAGGAGCGTCACTCTCGTGATAACTTTTATCCGACAAACATCTAATTAAATTTAAAATTAATCTAATTTTATTTGAATTAAATACTTAATAACATTTCACAAATTTATAATAAAAATTATTGATCATCTTAATCGATAAAAATATGAATAAAATAATTACAATTCTTTTAAAGAAATTTATAACAAATAAATGATATTATCAGTGAATCGAAACTTAAATAAATAACTGTGACAATTTATTATTCCTACAAATTTTACCCTTCCTAAATCCTAACATTGACTGTGAACTTTTCTGGTGTGTTGTTTTTCTGTGCTGCGAGTTTTGTCTTACCTATTGGATTATCGTTAATTATCAACATCATCAGGCGACCATCCGGATTGACACGCTCTCTTCAATTTAATTTTGGATAAACCACAACATCAAGGTAGAATCTACATAATCACACATTCCCTCCTAACCCGTTACCCAGTAGGGAATAACAAAATAAGAGGATAATAAAAAAATAACGTTAAATATCAGGCTCATTAATTTGTATTATTGCTAAATTATAAACATACCGAATCTTCATTTGATTTTCATTGTTCCAGTTACAAGTGCAGCTGCAGCCCTTTCACCTAGACTTGAATCCTTGACAAAAATTTGTTTTGAAGCTTCACGCGCTAAAATATCATCAGCTAGGTTCCTAGCTTTAATATCTTTCTGATTTTTCGAGTATGCGATATCGTGATTTTTACAAGCTACGTCTAGAGGATTTATTCCTCGATCTCCTCTTGCCAAACGTTTCTCTAGCTTAGTTCCAGGTCCACAAAAAGAATATTCAGGTAGATGTAATTCGATAGGTAGTTTATTAATAATTTTATTTAATATTCCTTTTCCAAAAAGTTTTTTTATTTTTCTTGTTATCTTTATTATTTGTATGCTCTATCATGGTTGATGATTGACTGATTTTTTCCATATAAAACAGTTGACTTTATATTTTTATAATTAGTGTTGATCAAGATGGAGTACAAGAAGCAAGCTCTTAAATTACCAGTGATAAACTTTGATATAATTACAGTAAAAAGTGGTGAGGGTTTGATTCAGAAAAGACATGGAGACTTATTGCCAAATACGATACGTTGTGCTATTATTGGTGGGAGTAATTGTGGCAAAGCTAACGCGCTTATGAGTTTAATTGTGAATCCAAATGGTTTACGTTTTGCTAAGATTTATATTTATAGTAAATCATTATGCCAACCAAAATATCGATATTTAGAAAAACTACTGGAACCACTTGAAAATATAAATTATCATAAATTTTCAAGCAATGATCAAGTAATTCCTGTTGAAGAAGCAAAACCAAACTCATTGTTCACAATTGATGACGTTGCAACTGAAAATCAACAGCCAATAAGGGAATATTTTTCAATGGGACGTCATTGTAATGTTGATTCGTTTTATTTGTGTCAATTGTATGCTCAAATTCCAAAGCATTTGATTCGAGATAATATTAATTTCTTGGTTGTGTTCCCCTGTGATCAGCTAAATCTCAAACATATTTGGCAGGATCATGAAAATATTGATATGGAGTATAATAAATTTCTTCGGATAGGTATCAAGTGTTGGGAAGAGAAATATTGTTTCCTATTTATTGATAAAGATCGCAATATAAATGATGAAAGATACAGAAAAAATTTTGATTGCTTTATAAATATAAATAACGATACAATTTGTTAAAGAAATATTAGTTTATGTTTAAATCCTGTTGAATTAACATGCTTCTCGAGAAGGAAGCACTGTTAAAAGAAGCGAAATTTCTTGAAGAAATAGAAAAAGTTAGAGATGTAATAAAGAAGAAGCATCAATTATTAAAATTAGGGAAAGAAAACATATCTGAAACTGCTAACGAGTACTTAAAACCAGTCATCGGACCACTTGAGAATATAGCTGCTAAAATAACACCAATAATAAACAATAAAAATAGCAAAATTAGTAAAGACAACACATATGATTTTAAAAGAGAAGAAGACAGTATTATTTCCGATAAAACGCATTCAAGTAATTTTGAAAATGTAAACATAGAACAAAATCTTAGTTCTGATAAGGAAACGTAGGCTTTCCATGATACGATTGAAGATCTACAAGTGATGGAGCAAGAGGCTGATGAAACAGGTCTTAAAAATGATTTAACAATTAATAGACGTTCTGTGACAAGGGGTGGTCGAAAAAAGGTAGATCGGCGAGGGGACAGGGCAATAAGACCGGTAATGTAGAGATGGTAAAGAAATTTGTGTGCATTCTTACCCTGGGTCGGTAATACAGATTTTAATTTTATCATTTTAAATTGCGATTTGTCATGTGTTATGTTCCCATGTTCCCATGTAGTATGTTACCATTTTGCATGTTCCCATGTCCAATGTTCCCATGTAGTATGTTCCCATGTTCCCAAATCTTATGTCCCATGTTTTATGTTCCCATGTCTTATGTCCCATGTTTTATGTTCCCATGCCGCTGAAAAATGTAAAAAGTAATAGGGTAACAAAAATAAATGATATAAATTATTTAATTTTTTTATATTGATCAATTTTATTAATTATTATCTATTAGTTAAATATAAAATATAATTCTCTTAGGATTAGAAAAATAGGAATTCCTTATTATATTTTTTCCTTTTTATATATAATTTTTCCATGGCAACATCATTATTTTGTGTACTTGAAACTTCGTCAGTTTCAGTATCAGATTCTTGATATACATCCATCTCTTGATCTGACACATACGTAACACTGCAAAGTTCTACAACAAAAATTGAAAAATATAAATTAGCATTCATATTAGTACCTTTTTCATTATAATAAAGAAATATTCACTCACCAACAGTTATAGTTGTACCATATCCAGTGCCGTAACAAGGGGTGGGCAAGAGGGGCAACTGCCCAGGGCGCAGTGTAAAGGGGGGGCGCACTTAGAAGCGCGTCACAAGAAAAAAAAATATTCTTTTTTAAACAATCAACAAAAAATTATATTTTCAGAAAAGAAATTGACTACTGTCATTTATGATCATTCAGATATTATATAAACATGATTGTCTTTCTAAATTTTGAAGTTAATTGTCCTCATTATTGTCATTTGTCGTTTAGAGACAATCGTCCTAAAACAATATTAAAAATGCAAAATAAGACGTAAAATAAAAAATATACTTAATAATTTGAATTGAAATTTTTTTTTGTTTCTTCTGACAACGGCCAAGACACGATCCTCTATACTCTAAAATTCTACCGAATTCTACCTATCACTAACATCGTACTATAACCGACTTAATTACTAACGCAGGTTAACATGGACCGATTTTTATTCTGCTTGTATTGACTATATGCCAAAGGTTTGCCTATCCTTTTTTTAATTGACATAAATTGAGATGATTATGGCAAATGGCTGAGAAATTAATTCAGATTACGAATTTATTTATTTGGTCACATCCTTTTCTTAGCAACATTTGCCATAATTAATTAATAAAAAAGCTATTGCCAAATATTGCTGAGGAAAGAATGTATTATTATTTCCTAGTCTAAATGAATTCTTTAGCTAATTTAGACAATAATTTCAATTTATGATAGGAGATATTGCTAAGGAATTAATTTAGACTAGGAATTAATATATTTGGTTACATTCTTTCCCTAGATACATTTGCCATAATTAATTAATCAAAAAGCTATTAGCGGCTGTTGCTAAAGATTGGATGTAACCAAATAAATTATTTCATTATCTAGATCAATTTCTCTGCAATATTTTCTATAATACAATAGAATCATTGTGCCAAATTGATTGTATCTTCAATAGACTTCGATGACATCATAGATGAATTTTTCAGCGACAACGCCAGAAGACAAAAACTGTTTTGATTTTGTAATGATTCATTCTTCATCTATATCACTTTTAAAATATTTTGTCTTTTATATTATTATCCACAACAATTTTTATTTAGAAAAAAAAATTATTTCAGTATATTCTGGCGGTTTTGCTTGTTATATATATTATCGTTAAATACACCTAACAAATGATTTTTTTTTTATATATTATATCGATAAAAATAGGGCGCAAAATATAATTTTGCCCAGGGCGCAAAAATTCTTTGTTACGGCACTGACCATATCGATCATCTGGTATCAATGAATATTTTGCTAGAAAAAATTTATATATTGACATAAATATTATAAAAAAATATATCAGAAAAAATCACACAAATTATTACCTCCAAGTGATGGGAATATTATTAGATGGTCCAACTTATCCATAGCCAAGTCAGACTCATCTTCCATTACTGTACTATTATCATTTGCCTCGTTAGCAGGAATATTGTCTAAAAGCATGAATTTATTATTATCAGTGGTACTTAGAATCTTAATTTTTACAAATAAAAAATAAAATACATACAAACTCTAAATCGTGGTCTTGCATCTAAATCATCATTATCATACATTTGAAAACCACTTAGTCTTGGAAACATAGTGCTAGCTATAAAACCTCTGAGAATAGCTTCGATATGATATTTTATCTAATAAATAAATAAATATATTATTGAATTATATTTGTAAAATATTTATAAATAAAATACTAACCAATACTAAATTTCGGCAGCGCAATACCGGTGAAAAAGAGCGATCCATGCGTTGACTATATCGCCAATCCATTTCCGTTTCAGATAATCTGCGAAGACCGTCTCGATGAGGAGCCAACTTTGTTAAACAAATTTATTAAAAATTTATTATAATACTCATGTTTAAATTGAGAAAATTAATATAATATTTCAAAAAATATTTACCAGAGTTTCCAACGAGTCCATATCTATTTTTGATTAGCACTTTTAATTCACACAAAATAAAAAAAATAAAGCAGCTTCTTACTTGAATAACAATCCCGAACAAAGTGACATAAATCATCCCGGTAAATTGTATAAAAAGACAAAAAATGCAAGATAATTAGAAAAGTAGAGATATCCATATTTCTTTCCGATTCAATATATAATTCTTTTATGCTATACATATATATGTCCAATAAAAGACAAACAATTTACATGGAGAACGAACATCGAAACATGATCTGTTGACGGCCGGCAGGCACGCGCGGTAATTCCAGATGCATTGTCTCAATTATACATCGAGATTTATTTTTTCATTTCTCTCTTTTATATTTTGAATATAAAATTCATTTTTTTCCTTAGTATACATATTTTTTTATTTCTCTCTTCATATATTTTAAATAGAAAATAATTAAATGTTTCCTTTTTTAACGTCTGCGGTCATTGCATTGTCTCAATCATACATCGAGATTATTTTTTTCCTTACTATGCACTTTTTCATTTCTCTTTTTTTATATTTTGGATATAAAATAATTAAATGTCTTTTTATCTTCCTGTTCTTTGACCTTGGGACAATATTAATGCTTTCTTTTTCATTTATTAGATGAATTGTCTCAATCATACATCGAGATTTATTTTTTTCCTTACTATGCACATTTTCAATTATCTCTCTTTTTATATTTTGAATATAAAATAATTAAATTCATTTTTTCTTTACTATGCATATTTCTCTCTTCATATATTTTGAATAGAAAATAATTAAATGTTTTTTTTTCATCTTCCTGTTCTTTGATCTTCGGACAATATTATTGCTTTTTTTTTTTTTTCATTTATTAGATGCATTGTCTTAATCATGTATCGAGATTCATTATTTGCTTACTTTGCACATTATTATTTCTCTCTTTTTTTATTTTAAATATAAAATAATAGAATAATTTTTTCCACTTCCTTTCTTATTTCTTCAAACAATATATAAATATATTTATTGAATTCATTCTTTTGTCAATCTTGTCTCATCAGTCGACGGTCAGTTGATCTTGAGACAACTACTTCCTTCCGATTAATAAAAAAATTATATATTTAAAAATGTATTCTATCGAAAGGTGTGGAAAACTTATTAATATTTTGAATGCGGGTTACAAATCAGCTAATACTATCGCCAGTATTGATCGATGGATCAAATGGGGCAATGTAAATATAAAATTACTAAACAAATTTACAAAAAATTCAGCTGATTCAGCACTGAGAAAAATATCCTGCGATTTTTACACAGATTATTGTAAAATTTGGGACCGTGGCCGACATCTGCGAAATACACCATAATTTTGTGTAATTTTTGCATAAATAAAAAATGATTCTACGTTATCTGATAAATCCCATAAAATTTTCATTGACTATATTGTAAGATTTATTATTTTTAAATGGAAACTTATTTCATATGAGAAAATGTAAAGTTTGCATTAAAAGAAAGATAAATTTTGTAATATTTTATTGTTAATTTTACATTTTTTTAAGAGAAATACCGGATATTCCGAGAAAATGAAACACCAGAATAATTTAATAGAACTAATTTTATTTATTGTAAAATTTACCGAAAAAACATGAAAAAAAAACATTTATTCAGTGATCTTTTTGATTTACGTCGTTGGAACGTAAAATTTACACTTTTTCCGTAGAAATATTGTGACGTATACATTGCTCCCACTTTTGCTTTTTTGTCGAAATGTTTTTTTGCCAAATAAATTAATACGTAGTTTAAATTACTTTTACAGCCATACGACACAATAATTATATTTTAAAATAAATAAAAATGATGTAAAATTAAACTAGACTACAAAATAATTTATTTAGCAATATCGATTCTTTAGCTATTTTCCCCATAATTAATTGATAAAAAAGCTATAGGCAAATGTTTCTACACGGAGAGAAATCCGCAGCAAATAATGCTGTAGAGTATCAAACGAATTTTACTGTAGTCTACTGGAAATTGAGAAGTTGCGTGGGGAGGCCACCAGGATCGACTAGAATTTCCTACTACACTACAGTAATTTTAATCAAAACAAAACAAAAAAACGTCACAAAAAATTAAATAAAACCTTATTATTTAAACATCAGAATAAAAATGTAATGTGTTTATTAATTTTAAAAAAATAAACCATTTTATGATTTTCATGTGTTTCACCGTATTTTTATTAAAATTCATAAATAAAATAAAAACAATAAACTTTTTTAGAAGAGGTTAGGAACACACTTGATTTCCAATAAATATTCGTGTCATCTGGCGGGAAAACCTGCTGTACACTACAGTAATTTCTGGCATAAAGTATACCATTAACTCGAGACTTCCAAAAATTCCGGTAGACTACAGTAAAAAATTTAGATGAAATATAATAATAATCATTATAATAAGTGGGAATTAGTCGCTTTAATGACGTCAGCTATGATTTTTACGATACCACTACAGTAATATTTGGTGCGAATTTCTCTCCGTGTAAGAAAAGAATGTTGCCAAATAAATTGAGTCGTAATTACGACTGGATTAATTTTACAGCCATTACGTAGTAGATAAAAGACATGTAATTTTATTTTTGGAAAACAAAAATGTCCAAGGAAAAGCAGTAGCTAAGGAAAAGATGTAGCTAAGGATTTAATGTGACTAAGGAATTGTTTTCTTGAAACATAATTCTTTGGCAACCTCAATACCTTAGCCACATTAATTCCTTAGCTACTGCTTTTCCTTGGACATTTGTATTTTTAAAAAATAAATTTTCATGTATTTTATTTATAAAATAAATAAAAAATGTCCAAGGAAACGCAGTAGCTAAGGAAAAGATGTAGCTAAGGCATTAATGTTGATTTTTTATACATTAATTCCTTAGCTACATCTTTTTCTTAGCTACATCTTTTCCTCAGCTACTGCTTTTCCTTGGACATTTGTATTTAAAAAAAATAAATTTACATGTATTTTAATTATAAAATAAATAAAAAATGTCCAAGGAAAAGCAGTAGCTAAGAAAAAGATGTAGCTAAGGAATTGAGGTTGCCAAATAATTATGTTTCAAGGAAATAATTCCTTAGTCACAATAATTCCTTAGCTACTGCTTTTCCTTGGACATTTTTCATTTATTTTATAAATAAAATACATGTAAATTTATTTTTTAAAAATACAAATGTCCAAGGACAAATACATGTAAATTTATTTTTTAAAAATACAAATGTCCAAGGAAAAGCAGTAGCTAAGGAATTAATGTTGCCAAAAAATTATATTCCAAGGAAATAATTCCTCAGTCACATGAATTCTTTAGCTACATCTTTTCCTTAGCTACTGCTTTTCCTTAGACATTTTTTATTTATTATTTAAATAAAATTACATGTTCGTTACTAATTAAAATTATTTGCATCGTGTCAATTACGACTGTCGTGTAAATAAATTTTTTTTTTTGTTTTTCTTTTAGATAAAACTACGGTTTTTTATAAGTACGGGGTGCCCCGTAAAAATAAATTCTCTATTTTTAAAAGCCTTTCAAATTTGTTTGTTGTCATAAAAAAATAAAAGAAGCCGTAAAAGTACGGGGTCCCCTGTAAATATAAATCGGTAACTTAAAAATTCGTCAGTGTTTTGCTAACTTTTTTAGAGTTTTTTTCCGTATTTATAAATTTCTTGGTAAACGTTCTATATCTACGGTGTCATACCGGAATATTTGATGTTACATTCACAAATAATCTATATACCCTACATAGACTATAAAATAACTCGTGAATACACCGAAAAATATTCAATGCGCAATAAAATAATTCCGTGATAATTTGATATTTTTTACATCATATTCCCGTAATTATAAATTCCTGAATTTTTACGGTATTCTTTCGTAAATAGTAGTAACCACATGCAGAAAACTTAGTGTAAATAAATAGTTAAATACGGAAATGTCAACTTGGCCCACTTCGTAGTGGTTGCCCCGTAGAATTAACAAAAAAATTCTCTCAGTGTAGTCTATATTCATATCACAGTTAATTCTAGTTTATTTATTTGTTTTTAATTTTTATACTCTATTCATGTTTTAATTTTTTTTTATATGTTTATTTCTTTATTAATTTAATTTATCAATTAAAAATGTATTATTTTTTATTTGTCGAATGTCATCCTTGATATGGATGAAAATTTTCCGACTTTTAAGTTTACGCGCGATGGCTTAGGGGATAACGCACTGGCTTTAGGATTATAGGTTTATATAGGTTTAGGTAGATGTAGGTTCAAATCCCGGTCGGGACAAGCAAAAACAAAAATAAAACAAATCAAACTCCGTTAATATTCTGAATAAAAAAAAAATCTAAAATTTTTTTTTTTTTTGTCAATTTAAAATCGTTATATATTATTCAAAAACAAAAAAAAATGTAAATTTTACATGATTCGTCGGTAAAACACCATTTCTACAAAATAAAGGTAATTTCTACAGTTTAACTTTATAAAACAACATTTATACAAAAAAAATGTAATTCTCGCAGTTTAACTTTGTAAAACAACACTTCTACAAGAAGAATGTAAACTATACACAAAAATACGTGAAACACTCGATTACTAAAAAAAAAATGAATTCTTACAATATTTCAATACGGTCCCAAATTTTACATTATTTTTTGTGTAAAAATCGCAGGATATTTTTCTCCGTGAGTGGGTGCAAAAAAAAGAATACAACTAGTCGTAGTTAGACTCACAACTATAGTTGAAAAGTTGCAAGTAAAAAAAGGAAAAAAATTATACCATGGTGCTGGCATGAGCACTCATCATGATGAACCAACATTGCATGACAGAGTAAAATGGAATGATTTGAAAAATATTTTCAGGGGAAATATTATAACTGGAAGTGTAACAAATCTTTATCATATAGGGATTGAAAATTTTTTGAGAGATGCTCAAACTATGGTTATTGGTTAGTAAAAAACTGAAAGAATTTCTCAAAAAAAAAATTAATCTCAAGATCAATTCATGTTTACATTGTAAATATGAGGTTTTGAAAGATGACCAAGAAGTCAGAGAAAAAAAAATGCTGTTATATTACCAACAACAAATCTCGATGACTGGTTTGATGAATATTTTTATGATCCTATATTGAAGAAAATAGAGGAATTTAATCTTGGTATTTCTGGTTGGAGTTTGAAAAAAATTCAGAGTATCATCTTCACTGTATGCAAATATCAACCGTTGCGTGGTGGTGATTCGACATTTGTACAGATGCCTGCTGACATTGAAAAAAAAAAAGCTGTGCTGAATATCAAAAATAGAGATAATTTTTGTTTTTTGTGGTGTGTGACTGCAGCTTTACATCCTGTGACTGCAGCCTTACATTCTGTACAAGAAAATCCTTGTCGTGTGAGTTCATATCCACATATCAGTACAGTGTTATCATATGATGGACTATCTTTTCCAATGAAGCTGCGAGACATATCAAAATTTGAAAAAATCAACAATTTGAAAATAAATGTTTAAACAATTGTTTCAAATAATTCAAAAAAAAGTATTATTGCTCCTATATTTTTGAGTGATAATATTTGTGACAGTCAAACGATTCATCTGTTGGCGGTGGATAAAAACGAAAATGATAAAAAAAAATATGTTACCAATACTAATAACAGTATTTTTGATGATGAATGTTTTTCGGCTGACGATGATGAAGATGATGATGATGATGATGATAATAAAATGGAAGTGGATGAAGAAAATGAATATGAAAATTATATTTAAAAGCAGAAAAAAGAAAAAAAAATTTTCCATTTTGCGTTAATCAAAAATTTGTCACGCCTTGTAGGCTCACAAGTCGTCAAAGCTCATTGTCGTTTATATATATGTGACAGATGTCTGAATCATTTTACATCACAAATATTTTTGAATAGACATTCGGCTGACTGTTCTCAAATTAATCATGCACGGATGATTATGCCAAAAGAAGATGCCAATATGCTGAAATTTAAAAATCATCGATACAGAGAACTTGTACCTTTTGTCGTTTATGCCGATTTGGAGTGCATTTTAAAACCGATTGAAAATACCAACTCTGAAGAGCATATTCCACACAGTGCTGCGTACTATGTTAAGTGTACCTATGATAATACATTATCATTCTACAGAATGAATCGTAGTGAAAACTGTATTGAATGGTTTATTGGAGAATTGGAAAAATTAGCACACCAGGTCAATGATATACTTTCAAATCCAATACCAATGGAACCGTTGACTGTGCAACAGAAGCACGAATTTCAAAATGCCACAATTTGTCATATATGTGAGGGTGACCAGTATATACATATTGACAAAAAATAAACGATTTTGATACATATTTACAAAAAAAAATAAACGATTTTGATATATATTGACGGAAAATAGAAAATTCTCGATATATATTGACAAAAATAAAAATTTAAGATACATGTTGCTGAGAAAAAAATTTTTTTTTATGAATGTAAGCTATTTCATCAATTAATTTTGATAAAAAAGTACTGTGCACTTGATAGAAAAATGAAATTTGTCATTCAAATATTTATTTATATACGAGAATATCTGCAGACTAACTATAGCACAGATTATATATTCAAGCGCGTAGCGTGTGCTGTTGTATACATATATTTGCAGACTAAGGATAAGACAGAAGCTGGGTGACCAGTATATACATATTGACAAAAAATAAACGATTTTGATACATATTGACAAAAAAAAAAATAAACGATTTTGATATATATTGATAGAAGATAGAAAGTTTCTAATATATGTTGACAAAAATAAAAATTTTCGATATATATTGAAAAAAATAAAAATTTAAGATACATATTGCCAAGAAAAAAATTTTTTTTATGAATGTAAGCTATTTCATCAATTGATTCTGTTAGAAAAGTGTTTTGCACTTGATAGAAAATCAAATTTGTCATTTAAATATTTGTTTATATACAACAATATCTGCCGACTAACTATAGTGCAGATTATATATTCGAGCGTGTGCTGTTGTATACATATATTACAATATTTGCAGACTAAGAACAAGACAGAAGCTGGGTGACCAGTATATACATATTGACAATTAAAAAAAAAATTTTGTAATACATATTGACGAAAAAATAAACGATTTTGATATATATTGACGGAAAATAGAAAATTCTCGATAAATATTGACAAAAATAAAAATTTAAGATACATGGTGCTAAGAAAAAATTTTTTTTTTATGAATGTAAGCTATTTCATCAATTAATTTTGATAGAAAAGTGCTTTGCACTTGATAGAAAAATGAAATTTGTCATTTAAATATTCATTCATATACGACAATATCTGCAGACTAACTATAGCGCAGATTATATATTCAAGCGCGTAGCGTGTGCTGTTGTATACATATATATTACAATTTTTGCAGACTAGGGATAAGACATAAGCTGGGTAACCAGTATATATAAATGGACAATTAAAAAATTTTGTAATACATATGCCCGTCTTTATAATCACTTCAGTTAATCACAGTTGTTTCCCGCGTGGAAATATATACATCTAAAATATACGTAAAAATGTATCGAACATACATTTTTGAAACATTCTCTTTATATCCAGATATACCTCAGATATTGGGAATTCGCCGTACGGCGTATATATAGATGTATCTGTGGATATATCCAAAATCTATATTTACGAGATATATGTGGATATATTTCGATATATCTAAGATATATAATTTTTATTTATTATATATATTATTATACAATATTATTGAAAATAAATAAAATTGCTATAGAATTATCGAAAATATAAGATGCGATCAAATACAATATTGAATAATCTTTTAACTTTATTCAATATTTTTCAAATATTACAATTGTGAAGAATCATATTTTAAAAATGGGTTAGAAATGAGTTGAAAATTATTCACCATCATATCCATTGCATACGTATATCCATATCATTGAACTTTGTACATTTTCAGATTTTTTTTTACTTCTTCATTATACAGCTAATCATATATTTATGATTGAAATATATGTAAAATTTATAAAATAGTTTTATAACTAATTTGTAAGCCTTTTCGTCTGTCAAACATATAAACAGTACACTGCCAATTGTATGAAGATAGTTCTCAAGTGACTTAAAGACATTGAACGGTCACTTGTTTTTATTTCTTTTATTAATATATATATGAGAAATAAATTATTGTTTTTTACCACACATCAATAAAAAAAAATAGCTCCACGTAAATTATATCCACGTGAATAATACAGAATTGAATAAAATACTAAAATAATTAACAAAACTACAAAATATTCATCTTAGAAATATGTCTTTTGTAATATCTATTTTTAGTGTTCCGTAGGACACTTATGTTTTCACTTTTCGTGTGACTTTTTGTTATTTCGCGATAAAAAAAAAAGTTATGAATCGAATTGGCTTCTACGAAGCCCATTAGGTTCCATTTTTTTTCCCAAAAGCAATCGTCATATTTATTTTCAATTTTTGGCCCTTATCAGTTGTGATAGTGCCATTTTTCTACATTTTATTAAACAAAATATAGTGTCAGAATTTAATTTGCAAGATATTTTTTGAACCACCGAACCGAATTAGTTGATGTTAAATGAAATTTATGTTTTTTTTTTCCCCAAAAGCAATCATCATATTTATTTTCAATTTTTGGGCCTTATTAGATTTAATATCCGCATTTTTCGATAGGGCCCAATTCCTAATATTGACGGATCGATTCCGGCAATGTTTCAATCGACGACGCTTCATCTGTAGACTTTACGATATTTTTTTGAAATTTTTCGGTCGTTTATTTTTTTTTTTATTAAACAAAATGTAGTGTCAGAATTTGTTTTTGCAAGATATTTTTTGAACCGCCGAACCGAATTAGTTGATGTTAAATGAAATTTATGTTTTTTTTTTCCCAAAAGCAATTATCATATTTATTTTCAATTTTTGGGCCTTATTAGATTTAATATTCTCATTTTTCGATAGGGCCCAATTTCAAATATTGAAAGATCGATTCCGGCAATGTTTCAATCGACGACGCTTCATCTGTAGACTTTACGATATTTTTTTGAAATTTTTCGGTCATTTATTTATTTTTTTTATTAAACAACAGAAATAAACAACATTAGAAAATAAAACAAAACAATAAAAATCGTCATTTATTTTACAATTAAATGAAAAAACAAATCAAACAACAAGAAAAAAAATAAAAAATTCTACGGAACACTTAGGGTGCACCTTGGAGGACTTGACTATATTTTTTTTTTATTATTTTGTCATGAGCATAAAATATACATAGAAAAAAAATGAAAATAATTATAAAAAAAAATATTGAGACAAATATACAAAAGAAATATCTAAGATGTATGTATGTATGTATGTATGTATATCAATAATATATATACACAAAATACATCTATATAAACATGTTGTAGATACTTCCATATGGGATAGATAAGATATATATGTATACTATATATATCTAACTTCAATTTTTAAGATGTGTCTTTTACGAATTTCTCTGAAATGTATACTGGAAATATCTGGGATATATCGATAAATGTATCCAGCAAATGTATATATAATTTAGATGTATATATATTTTAGATAGATATGGATAAATCTTAGATACATTAAAGATATATCTCGATTGAGATCTATCTGGTCTACAAAATGAGATATATTTTTTTCCACGCGGGTTGTCAGCTCAACGTCAAAAAGTTTTCCTCGCTTTTTATTAATATTCGAAATTATTTAACAACCAGTTATCAACATTAGTGAATTGTTATTTTTATAAAAGTTATATTAATTTAAATTTAAAAAATAATATCAATTTAAATTTGGAAAATAATATCGATGTTATTTGAGGAATACATCATCTTTTTTAAAAGGTAAAATTAATTTTTTATTCCTATAACTCAATAAGACGTTAATAATATCATCCTTTTTTTTAATAATAATAAAAATTCAATAAAAAATTTTAGATAAAATCATTTTGTTTTTCGTTATTCTGAATGATACTCTATGTACTAATAATTGACATATAAAATCATGTTGGTATAGTTCAAGTCCCGTCAACACTCACTTTACAATTCAAGCTCTTTTTTACATTTGATTAGAAATTTTACAATAAATATAAAAAAATATATGAATATATATATTTCTACTTGAAAAATTAATCGAAAAATTAAAAACTATCCCTGGTAGAAATAATGTTTCCAAAAAAAAACTCCGGATTTTTTCGGTTTTTTTCCGGATTTTCGACGCGATTGAGACTTTCTTCCAGTAGCGATAGTTTTCAAATTTATTTTGCTTGTTTTCATTAAGACATAATTTCTGTTTTTATAATTTCCGATTTTATCATTTTTTTTTTTATTTTAAGGACAATAGAATTGATATTAGTATTAAGGCGTTACCAGTGCTGGTAGAAAACAATGAACTATTGCTGAAATTTTTGTAGTAAATTCTTGAAATAACAATACGCAATCTTGAATTTTTTGTTAATTTTGTTGCTACTTATTTTTTAATTAATTGTTAAAGTCGACTACTTTTTTAGAGGTTAAACATAGCGTCTTACGGAGAGCCAAGTTTAGTTTTCCATTACCTGGTTAGCCATTTTGAGAAAAACAATTACAGATTTACCAAAAACTAGAGATTTATAAAAGAAAAAAAAAGGAAATTTTTGATATAAAAATCAATAGGGCTTTGAGACCTTTTTATTTTACAATAAATAAAAATAAATTTTTGTCTTTGTCTAAATACTTGAGTGGAAGTGAGAAACAAGATTTTCTCCTTCTTTTTTATTTCTTTCGCACTCATAGAAATATTATGTTTCTAAACGCCATCCGAAAGAGGTCTCTAGATATGCGTGGGTAACACCTTAAATCTCTATTTGGACCAATAATAATAAAAAAAATCATGTCTGAACCCAGTTCATCTGCCACCGAGGATTTGGATTTACATGAATTAATAAAAAAAAAATGATGAAACAGTTGCTGAAGCAACTGTGCCTGCCCTGCGGGGGGAATTTTAATTTCTTTATTGAAATTCGTGATTACAAATTTATTTTATTCTCTATTGTTACAATGATTACTGTTACAACTAAAAATTATTCATCATTTTGTTTGTTCCTTCCATATTTTCTTTAGTGAATTTAGTAACTTTACATAGTTTATTAAATTTTTTTTGTTCAAATTTTATTTTACTTCATAATCACTGTCGTCTGCTAATGTTATTGTTCTTTTTTTTTAATAACCGTCCTGTCATTGCATATATAAATTCTACTTCATTTATTGCTATTATGACTGCGGTGATATCTATATAATAACATTATCAGCATTGAAAATTTTTTTTTTTTCTTGCTAAAATAATTTTACTTGCACATGAATTATTTGGTAGATGATTTCTTGTATTTTTTCAATTCGAAATTAATCTTGTGTTTACCATATTGTACCATATTGTGTTTAATTTTAAATCTGTTATTTTTTAAATTTTCTTATTCATCAATGTATTTTTTGTTGTGTTTTTATCACTCAGTTTTATTTTTTTTTCTTCATTTTTGGATTGTTCCCTTCTTGTTTTCTTTTACTCATTTCGATTTCATTGGCTTATGATTTCAAAAATTTCGTTGTATCTGTTCTCAAATTGGTTAAAAATGATGGATGTTTTTTTTTTTTCTATTGATGATGTGATGTTGCATTAATTTCGTTTTTATTTTTATGTCATTAATTTTTGGTTATTATATGTTGTTTTTAATTTGACTGAAATGGATTCTGATTGTTCTCCACATTATTATATCTTAGGTCACATATTGTAGCGTGTAAAAACAGATACACCCATATTGTAAATATAAAATGTATATATGTATGTATTGGTGCCTCCGTGACACCAGTATAATTGTTATATTTATTGAGTGATGTATGTATGAGTGGAAATGTGTGTCTGCGTGTCGTAGAGACGACGTAGAAAAATATAAACGGCACTTCTTGTCCGGCCACCATCGAGTGCGTCCGAAAAACATTGAGAATATTAATTAAAATTTGTATTTGTGATTTGGCTTTGCCATATCACAATTAGTAAAATATATACATATTGTGTCTTGTTAAATTGTCATATTACATATTCTACTTGTTAAATAAATTGTTTCATTATTATTAATATTAAATATAAATCTCGTGTCTATCTTTAAAATACTGTTTGAAATTAAATTAAATTATAAAATAAATAAAGTGAGGAATCAACACCTCACAATATATTGTATTATTTTCTTCTGTTTTTTTTTAAACTTGTCATTTCATTTTTATTTTTTTTTTGTGATTTATTTGATAATTTCTCTTAGATTCCCATTCGCATATTAAGAGAGGTAACAAAATTGAAATCATATTTTTTAAAATACATTTAGTGGTTTTTTTCTTTCATATTTTTCCATATTTATCATATTTTTCGTTATATTCAGTGATTTTTTTCATGATATTTTGCTATATTTTTCTATATTTTCCTTTATGTTTACTGATGTTTCCCCGATATTTTTCCATTTCATCGTGTTCGAATTAATTAAGGGACTTTCGAGGGATCTACTATGGTTGGAGGGGGGGGGGAGAACTTAATTGATATGTTCCTATATTTATCGTAATTTTTCTTTGATATTGACATATTTTTTTCTACATTTTCCTTGATATTATAATATATCGGAGTCGTCTTTATATTCAGCGCTTTTTACTTTAGATTTCCTGATATTTTTCTATATTTATCGGTTTTTCTTTATATTCAGCCACTTTTTCTCCATATTTACTGATATTTTTCCATATATATCGTATTTTTCTTCATATTCAGTAATTTTTCCTCCATATTCACTGAAATTTTCTCATAATTATCGGATTCTTCTTTATATTCAGTAATTTTTTCTTTATATTCGCAGATATTTTCCTATATTTATCGTTTTTTTCTTTATATTCACTGATTTTTCTTCGATATTTTCCTATTTTTTACTACATTTTTCTTTACATTTACTGATATTTTCCCATATGTATCGTATTTTTCTTCATATTCAGTGATTTTTCCTCCATATTTACTGATATTTTCCATATTTATCGTATTTTTTTCTATATTCAGTAAGTTTTCCTTGATATTTACTGACATTTCCCTGGTATAATCCCATAATTATGAGAGTTTCCTTTGGATTTACCCCTTTTTTTTATATTTACTGATATTTTTCCATATTTATTGGTTTTTTTTTCATATTCAGCAATTTTTTCTTTATATTTAGTAATTTTTCCTCTATCTTTGCTGATATTTTTCCATATTTATCGTTTTTTTTTATATTCAGTGATTTTTCCTTCATATTTACTGATATTTCCCTGATATTTTTCCATATTTATCGGTTTTTTCTTTATATCAGGTAATTTTTCCTTAATATTCACTGATATTTTCCCATATTTATCGTTTTTTTCTTTATATTCAGGGATTTTTCTATATTTTCCTTCATATTTAATGATGTTTCCCATATTTATCGTATTTAGATTAAGGGACTTAAAAAATTTTCGGGGGGGGAGGGGGTCTTTGCTAATTTTTCCTCTTTCACCCTGTTTTCTTGTTCCACTATTTTTCTGGCTTCTTCTAATTGTAGTTCCTCAAATTGTTCTGTTAAGTCATCTTTTTGACCTGTGTGTTTGGTTATTTTTCGTTTCATGACAACCACTGGTGGCTTTCTGCTATTTGCAGACCTGTTTGAAGAGTCTTTGCTGCTGTCGCTTTTGTCGTCAGTAACCTCACCTTGTTTTCGTATTTGGTTGTGTAGTCTATTTTCTGTTGGAAATGTTGGGTAAATTGAATCTGTGTTTTAATCTCTTGTATGCGCAACTTCTTGAATGATGTTGGTGATTTATTGTAATCGTTTGTCCAGCTTATCAGCTTGGAAAAGTTTTTGCGTATTGTTTTTTCTTCTTGTTTTTTTATCAGTTGTTGCTTTCGGTGGTTGGAAGTTTATCAAATTTACACTTTGGTCTAAGTGGAGGTTCGATGTTATACTTGTGTTGAAGTTCGGTAACGGTTTTCATGGTCTTCTTGAGTTGAGATCATTCACTTCCATAGCCAATTGGCACGTTGATGCTTTAGCGTTATATTTAGGCTAACTCTCTTTCCTTTTCGTATCTCCGTAGTAAATTTTTTCTTTTTCAGGACTGAGATTATAGGGTGTAATGGGTTTCTTTTTGTCATCCAACATGGATTTAAGTTATTGTGCTCTTGTTTCGATTATTCATGAGAGTAAAAAAGGAATTTCAGATCACATAAAATATTTGTGTTTTTTTTTTTTACCCGAAATTTTAATTGATTATGAGGGGAAAAAAAAATAAAATTCAAACAGTTGAGGTATACAACCTCAGAGTGTTTGACAAAAATTTAAGTAATTATAGCTTATTCATCGGGTTGTTCAATCGTTAACTAATAATTGTTTATAATAAAGTCAGAACAAACCATAAACATATGAACTGGAAGTTTTGTATTATTATAAAAAGAATTATAATGATTAAGAGTTCTAAAATTGGGTGAGTTATTTTCATCTCCGTTAATTAGTGATTGTTTGGAAAAATATTGGATATACAAGCTGCGAGGTTTGTTTGTAAAAATAAGTTAAAATAATAACTAAAAGTTTAAAATTGGCTGATTAATCAATTTGTTAATTAGTAATTGTTTATAAAAGTTTTTAAAAGATTAGAGTATACAAACTGCAAGGTTTGTGTTGTAATAATAAATTGTAATGATTACTGAGTGTTGGAAACTGAGTCTGGGGCCTTTGAAAAAAATGTTTTTTAAATCTTGGGTCCAAAAATGTGGCTATAATTGATGGTACATTATCTTCTATTTTATCCCATCTTTTATCAATTGCTTTCAATAATCTTATTTTGAAAGTGCCACCACAGTCATTTTCAGGTTTATATTTTTCAATATCAGATTTCTTAATTCTTATCATAAGTATAACCATACTTGCAGTTATGTATGACTCTCCACTGATGGATCTTATACCTCATTTTACTGTTTTCATCAAAGGTACAACGTTCTTGATAATATCAAGCTCCATAAGAGAGAGTTGTGTTGGTCTATTCATTGGCATCATTTCTTTAATTGCACCATAAACATGCTTATGTAAAACTAAATATCGTTCGGTTGAATTTCATTGTCCAACAAAGCCATTCTAAACGAAAAACAAATAATTGATATAATAAAATTTTATGAAAGCATTTTAAATAAGAATTGATTTACACTTACTCTGTATCTTCCTCCAGATATTCATAAATATAGTCTATATCCAATTTGTCTAAAAAAAAAAATTTCTTCAATTGAGGTTATGTTTTTGTTGTTATTTAATAATTTATTATTGAGAATGGTTTAAAGACGTTTTCTCTTTGAATATATTTTATTATACCTATATATGTATATTATATATATATTAGACCGTTTCAAAAAAAAAAAAAAATTTTTTTTTTCTCTCCCACCCCCTAAAATCTCAGTATTCAACAAGACAAACAATCTACTATTTTCAATTTTTTTTTTTTTTTTTTAATGTCGCTCATCGACTTTGAATATTTTCCATTTAAAATACATGTAAGCAGAGTGTTCATTTTATACTTTTGTTCATAACTTCATCAATTTTCAAGCTAGAGACTTGGAAATACGACCATTCGAAAGCGTAAAAAAAAAGCTTCAAAATACATATTGAAAGAAAAATTTTCAATTGACTGTTTCGCGGCTAGAAAACTTTGTAAACGTTTATTTCTAAAAAAACGATAATTAATTATTCGAAGACCTTTGAGCATTCATTAAAAAATAAAAATTCGGCATATAAGATATATTGTCCAAAGCTTTTTAATAAAGCTTTCTAACTAATCATCTTGAATTCAAATATATTGATTATTTTGAAAGGTATGATTTTTTGAAACACTGAAAACAAAAGTGTTATTTGTGCAATTTTTTTATAAAATTGAGTGAAACGTTGATCATCATTAAGCTTTTCTTTTTCTAGAATTTGTTTTATTGCAGTGCTGATTTGATTATATTGCTCATCAATTAATGTTCTTTGTTCATCATTTTCCAAGGTGGCTTTATCGAGATCATCTTGATCATTTTCGAGGCGTTGAGCATCAATTGAGTCTTGTATAGTGGTAAATTGTTTATACAATTGGTCGAGAGATACCAATTTTGCCTCAGCCTGGGTACGTGAACGCCCTTCTTCTTGGAAAAACTTAAACACTAATGTAAATTGCCGTTTCACAACACCTCGTTGTTGGATCAATTTTTATAAATCAGACATTTTATTAATTTTTTATTCACTTTTACTTAAATTGTCTAATTGTTTTGCAGTGAAATTGTATTTTTTAAATTTTTTATTCAATGCGCACTTGTTTGTTTACATATGTAAATTGCGTCGTAGCACGTTGTGACTCATTCCTTTGTGTCGAAATGTAAACACCGGTACACTGGTAAACACAAGGGTGCGGAAATGTATTCTTTTATTTTTTATTAAATTGTGTTACGTACCGAGTTAAAAAATTAAAATTTAACTATGAAATAACAAAAAAAAAGAAAGAATGTTTAACGCCAAAATTTAATAAGCAAATAATCATAGAATAATTATAATAAATCAACTTGGTATTTCACGTTATAATTAAAAATCCTCTTATTTTGTTATACCCTACAGGGTAACGGGTTAGGAGGGAATGTGTATAAATGTAGATCTACCTTTGTTGTAAGAATAATCCGAAACAATTGTTGTTGAGAGCGTGTCAATCCGGATGGTCGCCTGTTGTTGTTGACAGTCTCGAATAATCCAAACGTAAAATGAACTCAAAGCACAGAAAACAACACCCTGGAGAAATGTCACAGTCAATAATGTTTTATATAGGATAAGGGAAGGTTAAATAACACAGGAAATAATAATTTATCACAAATATTAATTAATTTTAAATTCACTCGAAAAATGTTATTTATTCAAAACGTAAAAGTTCAATTTATTTATTTATTTTTTATCAGATGTGTTTGATTAAATTTTGATTTTGATTTTAAATTTTAATTTTGAATTTTAATTTAATTTTAATGATTTGAATAGAACGAAAGTTGTCGCAAGAGTGAAGCTCCTTAAATTCTAAAATAATAATTCCCATAAAAATGAAATTAAAAAGTAGGGATGATCTTAGGTGGAAACATCTTTGACCAATTATAATTTACCTGTCCCACGATAGTTAGCATTTAGTAATTTACTTAGAGAATCATTTGTAACGTCAACGGATGTAAAATATCGAGTAGCTAAGGTGACTTTGAACTACGGCTTGAGAACATAAAAATTAAAATAAAAAATAATATGTGAGAAAAAGGTAAAATGTTGATTTTGCTAAAAAAAATATAAAAATAATTATGAAAAAATAAAAAGAAAAAAATCTACATGCTTACTCAATATTTTATATGCCCTTGAATTTACTAAATATTTAAATAATTAATTTATTTATTATATTGATACCAAGACGTAACAATTGCATAAAAAATATTTTTGCAGGGGTCACCAATTATACTTTATAGGATTGGGATTATTACTAGGTAAAAAATCAATTCTAGACTATATATTATTTTAGGAATAATAATGGGGTAGTTCCTTTATTATCAGAATATCAAAAGTAATAGAATAAAGAGATTCGAATTACATAAAACGTTAGGCTACAAGTGTAGTCTAGTTTACAACTAAAATATATCTCTTGCGACAAGAGTCTCTTTGCGCGGACGCCTTAATGTTCCTAGATGAGAATTTCCTAGATCAGTCGTCGCCATCTTTGGAACTGGTGAAATTGCAGTTTGGGCAGTTGGCACTGCCACATACCTACTCACTCTAGTGCACCAAGTAGTCGAACATAAAGTCCATCCGCAGCCACGATGGTCTTACGCCGGACCACTGTATGCATCTGACTACTCGATTATAGGTTACCCTGACAGTGAGTAACCACACTAGAGCGAGAGAGCGAGTGATATACAACGTCCTACCTATGCAGCGTAGCGACATCGTAAATCACCCCCGGGAGCATGCACTGCGCATCGGGAGCTTGGTTGGACTCATCGGTGACATCAACTAGTTCCACCCTAGGACCCAGTCGACGTCATCGTCTAAGTCGGCTGACCACCAAGGAGTCATGCCAGCTTCACCAGTGATATCAACTAGCTCCTCCATAGGAGTATGTCGATACCACCAAGTCACCAGCTAACTCCACCAAGGAGTCAGGTAGCTCCATCGGAAGCCAACCACGGACTGTTACCAGTCCCGGTGTCATCAGCCAGCTTCATACGACCATCTGTGCGCACACCTCGATGCGACTCTCCGGTGGAAGTGTCGAAGTAGGGGATACGAATCTGTCGTAGCCAGGGTAGGAATCCGGATTATCCGCTCGTGGCGGATGTCTACCAAGTAAACACTGACATTCAGGCAAAAATGGATGTCACTACTGAGGACACTCACAAACCGGTGGTATCAATTAGCGTCTTGGTCGATAAACCCCTTAGACCAGACCTCTAATTTTTTTCAGGAGCGCAAGATCTGCCAAATCTCGTTACAATATATATCGATATACTATCGGCCATTGAATATATCGGGGACTATCGCACATCCCTAGACTAGTGTCACAAATTTGAATCCTTCGATAATCTTCTCCAAATCCAACACGTAGGTTTTTCGTTTTAGACTTATTAAGTGCAACTGAATGTGACAAAAGAAGATTACTAGCTGACTCTATCGTTAACTTTTAATTTTACTTATCATTACATTGACTTTTATACAGTTAGATATTGAATAGTGGGGAAATTAATAAGTAGAGGGATAAGATGTTGAGGCGGGGACGGGCTTCACATCTATATGACACTTTTCTTTTTTGAAGAAAGATAAAATTTTTTTTATTATAATTACAATCAGTGGAAATGAAATTATCGAGGTTACTATTGTAGCCATAATAATTTCACCAAGAATAATTTTAAATATAATAATTTTTGCATAATTTTTGTCATTTATTTTTTCTTTTTAATCTATTATTTCTTTTTTTATTTCTTTAAGAGATATAATATGATAAATTGATACTGCTGGATTCGGTGATGAATAGTTTATTTCTCCTATAGTAAAATCAACAATTTCAGGCAATAATTTTGTAACATTTAATGTAGCTTTAGTTTTAAATTCATATATAGTATTGATATTTACTACCGGTTGACCGAAAATTGTTCCGTAATTTATGCGTGCGTGGCAACCTGCTTGGATCCATAGTATACCAACACCACGAATAACAATAGTTTTTTTTTTCTTGTCTCCACAAAGTATATGTATTTCTTGTTCTTCTGGTAAACTATATAGATATCGTCTTTCATTACTCAATTTTTTCCAGTACGGTGTAAAATGACAAGAAATTTTAATGTCACTATCAAGTAAAGATTTTTGTAATTGAAGAAATTTCACAACCAGCTTGATGTGAGCTCTCATACATCGGATATGATTTACATATATGTATATTCACACTTACATGGCAGGAAGGTAAATCAATTTTATTCTTTACAAGTGTATATTGCGAAAGAAAGAATATAGTATTTAAAAAATTTTTTTTTGATTTGATTCAAATTTTCTTTTTTTTTTATGAGTTTCATGGTTTTTTTAATACAACAAGTGCATGCAGTGTAAATATAAGCTAGGTGGAAGTACATATATATTCGGGAAAATCATTATTTTTATTTAGTCATCTATACAATAGAAAGACATGGCCGGATCCTTGGAAACGCAGTTGCAAGTAAACTATTGGCTTGATTTACATCAAATTACGGAGGCTAGGAGCCGAAAGGCTCAACCGCAGTATTGGGTTTATCCCCCCAAAAAAAAACGTTTATAACTTCTAGACTAATTGTCGTAAAAACTTGGCGAACCCAAAAACGAATTTAGCTCAAAAGAAGTGGCTCTGGAAATTCTATCGCACTCAATAGAAAACATTATCAATTAAAGAGAGTTATGCGATGTATGAATACGATATCATTTGCTTTATCACCAGTTAAAATTTTACATTTTAAAAGATTATTAGACATACTTAATATTTGCAATCTCGTTCCGTTACATAAACTTTCACTTTGACTAATATTACGTAAAAGCATGACAATACAGTACAACCTTAATTTCAGTTCATATGGTGGAAAATTTGGTGGATTTAAGGTATTTAAGTATTCTGGTAAAATAGAATTATTAAGTTCTCCATTATCACAATTTTCAGTACTATCAATTCCAGTAAAAATTTTTTCTGTATCTTTGTCCAACAATTGCACCACTCTATCATTTATGTTATCTACATCAATATGTCTGGCTGATAATACAGCAACTTTCGATAAACTTTCATACTTGCGTTCATCTATCAGTTTTTTGAAAATAACCTCTACTATATCATCATTTCTATTTGCTAAACATTCTTGAGGAATTACTAAATTGTCATTATTATCATTTAATGTGCCGTTTCCAACATCTAGTATATTTAGCAGACTCTGATTCTTCCGGTAAAGTTCTCATATTTTCTGATAATGAAAAGTTTTTAAAATTTTTCCATAGTTTACTGAATTTAATTGATAAATTAATCATTTCACTCCGAGTACCATTTTTCAGTACTGGCAATAATTGCCGAAAATCACCACCCATGAGCATAATTTTCCCACCGAAAGGTAGTTTATTATTCATCATATCACGGCAGGTTCGATTAGCTAGTTCCAAACAGTATCTCGGTGCCATTGGTGCTTCATCACAAATTATCACATCAATGTTTCTGAGTTCTTCTGCTGCTTTTGATTGCTGTTTAATATTCGAAGTTGAATCAGCATACATTGGAACCGGCATTGTAAATAGATTGTGCATTGTTCTTCCTTCTGGAAGCAATATTGCCGCAATTCCTGTAAAAGCCATTGTACAACTTTTTTTCCATTGCTTCGTAATAAGTGATATATTGTACTATAGACATATGTTTTTCCTGATCCACCCGGTCCATCAATGTAAAAGCATGAATTTAAATCATCTTTTCTACATAATAACGCTTTATCCATTATTTCATCTACTATTAATTTTTGTTTTATATTCAAGGTTTTATATTAATTCAAACCTATTTCTGAGTGGTTTTGTGATACAATTTCGTCGTTATTCAAATTCCTTAGAGATTCAAATTCATCTAACGATGGCATTGTTGGAAATTTACTGATATTTGATTTTTCTATTTCAAGAAGCTTAATTATTTCATGATATAATTTTGTATATGATTGAGATAAACTATATTTTTTCCTAAAGTTATCTGACATCGAATCTTTATGACTTTCCCAAAGTATTCCTGGTTTCACTGGACAACAATGTATTAAAATTCTCACGAATAAGTGTCTCAGCTGTTTAGGCATCATCCACACTTCTCCTTCATCATCTTCAACCAAACCTAATGTTCAATGTTAAGCACGCACTCCGATAAGTATCGTGTATAACTCCATTGATAGTTCTAATATCTTCAAAACTCGTCGCTCCTTTCACTTTTATTAGCAGCAACCTGAGATGAAATAATTCTAATTGACTTGGGCTAATAGAATACATTCTTCCTATTACATTAAAATGTTGTTTACGCGGTTGCCATGTTCCATTTTGACCTGATGATTTTTTGAAAACGTAATGTTCTGGAATTTCAGCATACGTATACAGTCTTGCTATCGGATCACGCTGATTTAACGCAAAATAATCCATAAGCATTGTTTGCTGGTTCATTATCATATGTATGGTTTCTTCTACTTCATCATTCATAGTTATTGTTTGCTGATTTTGTAAATGTACGGTCAAGCGTGTAATAGAATGACTTTTTTCTTGTAAAGGTCTCCCATAAATTCTATCACATGCTTCAACTGGACTAACATACCGAGTCTCTATATGATTAATAATTTCATCATGATCAATATTGTTGATCGATAAAATATCTTAATTATATATCTTCGGCAGTGGAATCAGTAATAACCATAGAAGCTGCATCATGTCCTTTATATATATACTTATATAAGTACTTGATTGCTTTGATACTTGACACTATTTCTACATTGATGTGACAATTAAAAATTAATAATAACATTTGGTTATAAGGAACAACATATTGGTTATCAGTACTATTTCCATTTTCACGTTCAAAAGTACCTGTATTTCTACGACGATAAGTTGGGTATCCATTTTCATCTATTAATGTATCATTCTGGAATTTTTTTGGAAAATTTTTAGAACATTTACCTTTTTCATTTTTACACCAATCACCACATGGCCCATGTATCATATTTTTCATCACTATACTATGAATTTTAGGACTCTCTATGTGATCAGGAATTTCTGCTGAAATATATTTATCCACAACATTTTAAGTTGTAATTTTACAGTTTTGTTTTAGGGTAAATAAAGCATGGACATGTGGCAATCCTCTTTTTTGATATTCCACAACATAAAGATATGCTTGTATTTCCCCAAAAAGTTTCTCTTTCACTATTTTATTTATTAATTCATTCTTTTTTATTTCAAAAACACGTGATACTATGTCTGGTCTATCAAAAGCTGTTTGACCCATTAACAAATTTTCTTCAATTTCTCGCCAATTCGGATTACATGTCATAGTTATGAATAAATCAGGCTTTCCGAATTTTCTTACGATAGCCATTGCATCTTGATAATGCTGAAGCATGTTATGTGGAGATCCTGTGAAAGTGGATGGTAAAATTACCATTTTTCCTACATTTACTTCGGATTCATTTGCAGCAGTTTTTAAATGATCAATTAATCCTTGATAACTATCAGCTCAAATTTTTTTTTTATTTAACCTACAAAAATTTATTCGATCTTTTTCAATTTTTACATAATTATCAACCACCCATTGCTGAAACAGTCTTCCACTCATTAAAAATATATTATCGTTTCGAGATGCCATTCTGTATTTTATATAAGCAGCACGTGAAACTCTTTTTGATCTCACAACACACGGAATATCTCTATGCCATCCTCTCGTACCAAAAAGATAAAACAATGGATAAACATTACTAACATACTCAAGTTTTTTCGTTTTTTTATTATGTATCGTCACATATGACTCTGGAATATCTCCATTAGCAGTTGTAGTAAAAATCGCTGCAACTTCATTTATTTTTTGCATATTATATCGTCGTGCGTCCATACCGGGTTTATTAGAGAATATTAATTGCATTTCTGGTTCTTCATGACCGTCATTAATAGTTTGCTGTAATTCTTCATGCATCATTCGATATGACTTTGCAAACAAATTAATCTCACAAAGAGTATTACCTATAGTATTAATAATTTCCGTATTCAAAGATGAATCTTTGTTTAATTGTGACCGAACGTTAGTTGCTTCATTCTGATCAATAATAAAAAGTTGACCAAATGAAGGAATATCATCTCCACTTGGATACAAAGATGTATTAATTTGATAATATATTTGGCCATGAATTTTGAAGCAATAAAGACCTGGTCGATTATGGAAATTTACTAAGTTCGCATTAAAAGATGCAAAAGCAAAAGCATTATTGTATGATCGTATTCGTTCATGGAAATTTTTTGAAAGTTTATGAGAACGATTAAATAAATCTTTTATTAAATGTGGTGGATCAGGCAATGGTTCAAGATTCACTTCACCATGACTACAACAATCATTGAAAGTTTTCTTATTATTTACTTCTTCTACTTTGAAATGTTTTGCACTGCAATGTTGACACAAAATATTCATTTTTTCAATATAATGCTCTTGAATATCTTCAACTTGAATATTGAATCTTTTAGATTCTAATTGCAATTCCAGTTTTTGTCTACGCTCTCTTTGAGTTACAGTATTTCTCATACGTTTTAATCTTTGAAATTCTTTTTCATCTTCCACAGAACGTTTAACCCGATTTGCAGGCATTTTTGAGGTTGATCCTAATAGTTCTTGAATTTGTGTGCAATCAATAAGTAAATTTCATATAATTCTTTTCTTTTCATATAAAAAAAAGACTTCGCCTTACACCCCCTGTATTTGACCCCTTATACTAATTAAGAGAAAATACATTTTTGTCGTACGCCCCCTATGAGCCAGAGAATGTTATGTGTAAATTGTTTGCACTAAAATTTAATTTTCACCTATGAATATTCAAACTTAAATTTTATATGAGATAACATTATCTGGTTCAAATGGGAAGGGGGTATGACAAATCGAACAAATTCAACTCTCTATTTCAAATAAAAGAAAATATATTTTTGTCTTATACGCGTTTTGAGCCAAAGAATATTATGTGAAATTAATATCAATAAGTAAATTAAATATAATTTTTTTTTTTCATATAAAAAAAAGACTTTGCCTTCCACCTCCTGTACATTTTAAGATTAATATCTATTCACACATTATTTGGCTCAAAGGGGGAGGTAGGTATATAAATTAAACAAATTTAACCCTCTATTCCGAATAAAAAAAAATAAATTTTTGTCTTATACTACCTATGAGAAAAAGAATATTATGTAAAATTTACATGCACTAAAATTAAAGTGCGCAATTAATAAGTAAATTAAAATAATTTTTTTTTTTCAATTTAAAAAAAGACTGCTTTCTCCCTCTTGTACATTTTAAGATTAACATCTATTCAAATATTATCTGACTCAAAGGGGGAGGTAGGTATGAAAAATCAGTTAAATTTAACCCTATCTATTTCAAATAAAAGAAAATACATCTTTGTCTTACACCCCCTTTGAGCCAGAGAATTATATGTGAAAAATCTGACTATACATTCAAAGTAAAAACTTTATATGAATAAATTTTTCACTATTATTATTTGTGTAAAATATATACTTATAATATAAAAAAATTATTTTAAAGATGAGTAACACTACTTGCTTTACTTCAATGAGGTTAGATAACTCTTAATTATATATCCAGATTTTGAGATCACGATTTAATCTATTTTTTTTTTTTTTACTTTTCAATTTTTTACTTTTCAAATCTTAACTATATACTTTTACTATTTACTTTCTATCAAATAATATATTATTATATTAACTCACAAATTAATGACACAATTTGTCAATCAAAAAAATATTATAAAAGTTAAATAACTTTTAATGATAAATCCAGACTTTCGGAGCACAATTTAAAATCTATTTTTTTTTTTACTTTTCAATCTTAGAAAATAGTAATTGACTATATCCTTTTACTCTTTACTTTTTATCAAGTAATATATTATTATATCAATTCACAAATTAAATCTTGTTGTTGACACAATCAATATAATGTTTATATTTTTATTATTCATTATAAATTAAAAACAAAAAAAGTTTAATATGAAGTACTCAAAAATTAAACACAACATATATTTTCAAGATAATATTTATCTATTGAACAAAACAAATTCTATGGAAATTATATAATTTTCAAGTCACGTAATTAAAATTTTATTTAGCATTTTTTTTTTTTTGATAAATTTTTCTTTGCAACATTTATTTTTGAGGGCTCTCCTTCAACTTTCATTTGCACACCTGGATTGGATGATTCACTAACTTCACACTCATTGATTTCTAGAAATAAATCGTTATTATTATTCTTATTATTATTATCATTATTATTATTATTATTATTGATTTTAAGACCATCAATTTCATCAATTTGTCGTTTAGCTTGAATTATTGGATGGTATCCTTTTTTTATTTTATCTTTTTCTGATGTAGGATCATTTTCAATAATGTTTATGTCTTCCATTTTTTTTACAATAAAATACAAATTTTTTTTGTCCATTTTTCCATGTATTTCTAATAAAGTACCAGATTTCAAATTTTCATTTGCGGTATAGTCAGTAATGTTAACAGCTAAGCGATGAAATCCATCTGTCACTTGTCCTTGACCACACTTTAAATGATTAAATTGTACTTCTCTGAATGGCTGTCTAATATAGCATTCAAATTCTAAACGAAATAATATATATTATAATAGTATTTATTATATATTATTTATATTACCGACGTTCCCATCTTAAACCATGACTTGTGAGAGGTTTATCAAACGATATACTGTCATTGATGAACTAATCTTACAATTATCTGGAGTATGATTACCCAAAATCGTTATTTGACTCGTCGTCTGAACATGAAATTCCATAATATGAACAGCTGAATCACGATAGGTAGGATTGGATGTTTTTGCAATTCCACCAATTATTTCTATGATGTTGTTTTTTTTTAATTTTCGGTTCCCAACTTCCAGCTATTGTACCCCACATCAGTATTTTTATCCTTGTATTATTATTATTGTTTAAATCGAACTTAAAAACTTTATTTTGATTCAAATTTACTGATTTTATACCCTCAATTGCATCAACAAAACCGGTTACATTACTAAATTATTAAGAAAGTAATTAGTTATTTTTTAATTGTTATATGTATATATATATATATATATTATTTTTATAAATGACTGATTGCAATAATAGTGAAATTGTAAATATAGTATTCTGTTTTGTAAATAAATGATTGTAAAAATTGTAAATAACTTGTAAATATAATTTTTGTCAATTTAATACTTGTAAATAATAAACAGAAATAATAGTTCTAATACATAGTAATGATTAATCAATTTTTTAAAAATAAATATATATATATATATATACATATATCTGTCTAGTGGCTACTTTGGTGACGATTTTGGGAGTCAAGTGGCTACTTTGGTGACTCTTGGCTAGATTGGTGACCGTCACCAATCTAACATCGTACGATTTGTCTACTTTGGTGACTGTCACGAAAAGAGCCACTCTATCAGAAATAGTGAGAAACCTTAATAATTGTGTAGTTAATGAACTACAAACATTCAAGATGACTTTTATAGTTTATTTAACCGATAACGATTATAATTAAAGAAGTTAGAAATATTAAAAATGAATATAAAGACAAAATAATGGTAAAAAAGCTAAAAGATTTAGTAATTTCAATTAAAAGATTTTAAATCACATCGGAACAATATAACGTCATTGAAATCGATCAAAAACATTATCAAGAAGTATTGTATATCGGGAGATACTATGTAGGCAACATATCTATGAATTATTCGCTGTTAACAAGGTAAGTCACGAAACTGTACACTTCGTGACCAATTGTACTGTTTGGTGACAGTTACGAAACTAGCCAGTATATACCGTCCGGCTAGTTTGGTAACATTTAATTACTGATGTGTGTATTAAATGGTAACAATGATTTTCGTGATGAGAGAAACATTATGACAGTCCCGGTAATGACCAAAAAAACGAAGAATGGACGACATTTGTTGCCTGGTACTCAAGATTTTCTGTCAAATTTAACCAGCTTTATCGGAATACAACTTTTCTAGAAGCTTTCTGTTTTTTAATTATTATCGGTGAGTTTTTTTTTTCAAATTGTCTAACCGAAATTCGAAAATCCCATGAGTTGTATAGATTGGTGACAGTAAAAAAACAGAAATCACGTGAATCGGCTTTGAAACTGCGAAGATTTGTTCTTGGACACTGGTTTTAAGATTTTTTGACACTAACCCGAGCAATAATTGAAAAAAAAGTCAAAAACTATGAAAAACTGAAGTTTCGGATATTCGTACGTTACTATGAAAAACTTACAACAAAAACTGAGAATGAACGATTGTTGACTAGAACGAGATGTTTTCTTTCATATATCATACGACAGATCCGAATATAATTTGCCTGGAAGCATTAAGTTTCTTAGACCGTTAGTTATTAGGGAGTTTCTGTTTCACAGTTTGACTAGACGAAACTTAAAAATCCTGTCAAGTGGCTAGATTGGTGACAGTGAAAAAATAAGAATCACGTCAATCAGCTTGAAAATTGCTTAGATTTTTTCTAAGTCACAGGTCTCAACATTTCTTGACCCTGACCTGCGCAATAATTGAGAAAAAGAATCAGAAACTATGGAAAAATAACGTTTCAGAAATTCGTACGTTACTATGGAAAACATACGACGAAAACAAAGAATACAAGACGATCATTGACGAGAATTAGATATTTTATGTCTAATTCCATACGCCTGATCCGAAAACAACTTGTCTAGAAGCTTTACGTTACGTGGACAGTTAGTAATCAAGTGGTTTCTGTTTTTTAGTTCGACTGGACGAAACTTAAAAATCCTGTCAAGTGGCTGGATTGGTGACAGTGAAAAAATAGGAATCGCGTCAATCAGCTTAAAAACTGCTGAGATTCTTTCCAAGTCACTGGTCTTAACATTTCTTGACCCCGCCCTGAGCAATAATTGAGAAAAAATTCAGAAACTGTGGAAAATTAACGTTTTGGAAATTCGTACGTTACTATGGACAACATACGACAATAACCAAGGATAAGCGACGTTCATTGACTGGAACTAGACATTATCTGTCATATTCCATACCCCGATCCTAATATAACTTTTCTGGGAGCTTTAATTTTCTTATAGACAGTTAGTTATTAGGGAGTTTCTGTTTCACAGTTTGACTGGACGAAACTTAAAAATCATGTCAAGTGGCTAGATTGGCGACAGTGGGGGAACAAGAATCACGTCAATCAGCTTAAAAACTGCTTAGATTCTTTCTAAGTCACAGGTCTCAACATTTCTTGAACCTGACCTGCGCAATAATTGTGAAAAAAAATCAGAAACTATGGAAAAATAACGTTTCGGAAATTCGGACGTTACTATGGAAAACATACGACGAAAACAAAGAATACAAGACGCTCATTGACGAGAATTAGATATTTTATGTCTAATTCCATACGCCTGATCCGAAAACAACTTGTCTAGAAGCTTTACGTTTCTTGGACAGTTAGTAATCAGGTGGTTTCTGTTTCACAGTTTGACTGGACGAAACTTAAAAATCCAGTCAAGTGGCTGGATTGGTGACAGTGAAAAAACAAGAATCGCGTCAATCAGCTGAAAAACTGCTGAGATTCTTTCCAAGTCACTGGTCTTAACATTCCTTGACCCCGACCTGAGCAATAATTGAGAAAAAAAACCAGAAACTATGGAAAATTAACGTTTCGGAAATTCGTACGTTACTATAGAAAACATACGACAATAACAAAGAATAAGCGACGTTCATTGACTGGAACTAGACATTATCTGTCATATTCCATACCCCGATCCTAATATAACCTTCTGGAGCTTTAATTTTCTTATAGACAGTTAGTTATTAGGGAGTTTCTGTTTCACAGTTTGACTGGACGAAACTTAAAAATCATGTCAAGTGGCTAGATTGGCGACAGTGGGGGAACAAGAATCACGTCAATCAGCTTAAAAACTGCTTAGATTCTTTCTAAGTCACAGGTCTCAACATTTCTTGAACCTGACCTGCGCAATAATTGTGAAAAAAAATCAGAAACTATGGAAAAATAACGTTTCGGAAATTCGGACGTTACTATGGAAAACATACGACGAAAACAAAGAATACAAGACGCTCATTGACGAGAATTAGATATTTTATGTCTAATTCCATACGCCTGATCCGAAAACAACTTGTCTAGAAGCTTTACGTTTCTTGGACAGTTAGTAATCAGGTGGTTTCTGTTTCACAGTTTGACTGGACGAAACTTAAAAATCCAGTCAAGTGGCTGGATTGGTGACAGTGAAAAAACAAGAATCGCGTCAATCAGCTGAAAAACTGCTGAGATTCTTTCCAAGTCACTGGTCTTAACATTCCTTGACCCCGACCTGAGCAATAATTGAGAAAAAATTCAGAAACTGTGGAAAATTAACGTTTTGGAAATTCGTACGTTACTATGGACAACATACGACAATAACCAAGGATAAGCGACGTTCATTGACTGGAACTAGACATTATCTGTCATATTCCATACCCCGATCCTAATATAACTTTTCTGGGAGCTTTAATTTTCTTATAGACAGTTAGTTATTAGGGAGTTTCTGTTTCACAGTTTGACTGGACGAAACTTAAAAATCATGTCAAGTGGCTAGATTTGACAGTGGGGAACAAGAATCACGTCAATCAGCTCAAAAACTGCTTAGATTCTTTCTAAGTCACAGGTCTCAACATTTCTTGACCCTGACCTGCGCAATAATTGAGAAAAAAAATCAGAAACTATGGAAAAATAACGTTTCGGAAATTCGGACGTTACTATGGAAAACATACGACGAAAACAAAGAATACAAGACGCTCATTGACGAGAATTAGATATTTTATGTCTAATTCCATACGCCTGATCCGAAAACAACTTGTCTAGAAGCTTTACGTTTCTTGGACAGTTAGTAATCAGGTGGTTTCTGTTTCACAGTTTGACTGGACGAAACTTAAAAATCCAGTCAAGTGGCTGGATTGGTGACAGTGAAAAAACAAGAATCGCGTCAATCAGCTGAAAAACTGCTGAGATTCTTTCCAAGTCACTGGTCTTAACATTCCTTGACCCCGACCTGAGCAATAATTGAGAAAAAAAACCAGAAACTATGGAAAATTAACGTTTCGGAAATTCGTACGTTACTATAGAAAACATACGACAATAACAAAGAATAAGCGACGTTCATTGACTGGAACTAGACATTATCTGTCATATTCCATACCCCGATCCTAATATAACTTTTCTGGGAGCTTTAATTTTCTTATAGACAGTTAGTTATTAGGGAGTTTCTGTTTCACAGTTTGACTGGACGAAACTTAAAAATCATGTCAAGTGGCTAGATTGGCGACAGTGGGGGAACAAGAATCACGTCAATCAGCTTAAAAACTGCTTAGATTCTTTCTAAGTCACAGGTCTCAACATTTCTTGAACCTGACCTGCGCAATAATTGTGAAAAAAAATCAGAAACTATGGAAAAATAACGTTTCGGAAATTCGGACGTTACTATGGAAAACATACGACGAAAACAAAGAATACAAGACGCTCATTGACGAGAATTAGATATTTTATGTCTAATTCCATACGCCTGATCCGAAAACAACTTGTCTAGAAGCTTTACGTTTCTTGGACAGTTAGTAATCAGGTGGTTTCTGTTTCACAGTTTGACTGGACGAAACTTAAAAATCCAGTCAAGTGGCTGGATTGGTGACAGTGAAAAAACAAGAATCGCGTCAATCAGCTGAAAAACTGCTGAGATTCTTTCCAAGTCACTGGTCTTAACATTCCTTGACCCCGACCTGAGCAATAATTGAGAAAAAAAACCAGAAACTATGGAAAATTAACGTTTCGGAAATTCGTACGTTACTATAGAAAACATACGACAATAACAAAGAATAAGCGACGTTCATTGACTGGAACTAGACATTATCTGTCATATTCCATACCCCGATCCTAATATAACTTTTCTGGGAGCTTTAATTTTCTTATAGACAGTTAGTTATTAGGGAGTTTCTGTTTCACAGTTTGACTGGACGAAACTTAAAAATCATGTCAAGTGGCTAGATTGGTGACAGTGAAAAAACAAGAATCACGTCAATCAGCTTAAAAACTGCTTAGATTCTTTCTAAGTCACAGGTCTCAACATTTCTTGACCCTGACCTGCGCAATAATTGTGAAAAAAAATCAGAAACTATGGAAAAATAACGTTTCGGAAATTCGGACGTTACTATGGAAAACATACGACGAAAACAAAGAATACAAGACGATCATTGACTAGAATTAGATATTTTATGTCATATTCCATACGGCTGATCCGAATACAACTTGTCTAGAAGCTTTACGTTACGTGGACAGTTAGTATTCAGGTGGTTTCTGTTTTTTAGTTCGACTGGACGAAACTTAAAAATCCAGTCAAGTGGCTGGATTAGTGACAGTGAAAAAACAGGAATCGCGTCAATCAGCTGAAAAACTGCTGAGATTCTTTCCAAGTCACTGGTCTTAACATTTCTTGACCCCGCCCTGAGCAATAATTGAGAAAAAATTCAGAAACTGTGGAAAATTAACGTTTCGGAAATTCGTACGTTACTATGGACAACATACGACAATAACAAAGAATAAGCGACGTTCATTGACTAGAACTAGACATTTTCTGTCATATTCCATACGCCTGATCCGAATACAACTTGTCTAAAAGCTTTACGTTACGTGGACAGTTAGTAATCAGGTGGTTTCTGTTTTTTAGTTCGACTGGACGAAACTTAAAAATCCTGTCAAGTGGCTGGATTGGTGACAGTGAAAAAACAGGAATCGCGTCAATCAGCTTAAAAACTGCTGAGATTCTTCCTAAGTCACTGGTCTCAACATTTTTTGACCCTGACCTGACCAATAATTGAGAAAAAAATTCAGAAACTATGGAAAATTGACGTTTTGGAAATTCGTACGTTACTATGGAAAACATACGACGAGAACAAAGAATACAAGACGTTCATTGACTAGAATTATTTATTTTATATCTGATTCCATACGCCTGATCCGAAAACAACTTGTCTAGAAGCTTTACGTTTCTTTGACAGTTAGTAATCAGGTGGATTCTGTTTTTTAGTTTGACTGGACGAAACTTAAAAATCCTGTCAAGTGGCTGGATTGGTGACATTGAATAAACAGGAATCGCGTCAATCAGCTGAAAAACTGCTGACATTCTTTCTAGTTCACTGATCTTGACATTTCTTGACCCTGACCTGAGCAATAATTGAGAAAAAAAAACGCGATACTATGGAAAATTAACGTTTCGGAAATTCGTACGTTACTTTGAAAAACATACGACGAAAACCAAGAATACAAGACGTTCATTGACTAGAATTAGATATTTTATGTCTGATTCTATACGCCTGATCCGAATACAACTTGTCTAAAAGCTTGACGTTACGTGGACAGTTAGTAATCAGGTGGTTTCTGTTTTTTAGTTCGACTGGACGAAACTTAAAAATCCTGTCAAGTGGCTGGATTGTTGACAGTGAAAAAACAGGAATCGCGTCAATCAGCTGAAAAACTGCTGAGATTCTTTCCAATTCACTGATTTTAACATTTCTTGACCCTTACCCGAGCAATAATTGAGAAAATAAACGTGAAACTATGGGAAATTAACGTTTCGGAAATCCGTACGTTACTATGGAAAACATACGACGAAAAGAAAAATTACACGACGTTCGTTGACTAGAACTAGATGTTTTCTATCATAATTCATACGACAGATCCGTATATAACTTTCTTGGAAGCATTAAGTTTTTGAGACCGTTAGTTATTAGGAAGCTTCTGTTTTACAGATTGACTTGACGAAACTTAAAAATCCTGTCAAGTGGCTAGATTGGTGACAGTGAAAAAACAGGAACCACGTCAATCAGCTTAAAAGCTGCTTAGATTCTTTCTAAGTCACTGGTCTTAACATTTCTTGACCGTGACTCGCGCAATAATTGAGAAAAAAAATCAGAAACTATGGAAAAATAACGTTTCAGAATTTCGTACGTTACTATAAAAAACTTACGACAAAAACGAAGACTACACCACAGTTATTGACTTGAATTAGATATTCTCTGTCATATTCCATACGCTCGATTCGAATGTAACCTGTCTGGAATCTTCAAGTCTCTCGGACAGTTAGTTATGAGAAAGTTTCTATTTTTCAGTTTGACGAGACGAAACTAAAAATTCTTGTTATGTGGATAGATTGGTGACAGTAGAAAAACTGAAATCACATGAATAAGCTTCAAAACTGCTTAGATTCGTTCCGAGACACTGGTTTTAACATTATCTGACCCTGACCCATGCAATAATTGAGAAAAAAAGTAAAAAACCATAGAAAATAGATGTTCGGAAACTCGTACGTTACTACGGAAAACATACGACAAATAGAAGACAAAATTTGAAGATAATACGTATTTTTCGTCAAACACTAGTTTTAACGTTTTTCAAATCAATACTAGTAAAATTCATTCACCTAAACTTTAATTATATAAATCTGAACATAATTTCGTGGACTTTGATGTTTTGTATAAAAAAAGTCACGAATCTAGACAATTAATATATTTATTCGTATAAACTCATTATTATATAACATGTGGCTTCTTTCGTGACATCAGTATGTATATGTAATAGGAGAATTGGCTTGATTGGTGACATAGAAAATGTTACCAAAGTAGCCACACCACTTACTGACTAGTGTCACCAAAGTAGACACATTATGCTTTATTGCCCGTATCTCTAGAAAAAATGAGTATATTTAATTTTTTTCGAAAAGACACTATTCATTGTGATGTCCTTCATTGATTTCAGAAAAAAAAAAAAGATGTCACCAAAGTAGCCATTCAACAAATATATATATATTTATACGATTTTTGTGTAATTAAAGTTGTATATAAATGATTGTATAATTGTGAAGTTGTTTAATGAATTGCAAATATATATATATATATATATATTCTATTATATTTATACTCATATATGTAGGAATATGAATTATTCAGGATAGTAATATGGAATAAACTCAAGAGGCTTTTATTTATTTAATAGTGAGGTATATTTATTAACTTTTAACCTTCAAAAACAATACAAAAAGTGTCTTTCGGACTAAGCGTTTTTTCGTCTTACTTATTCACGCACAAGTTACGAACTAAACTTTCATCCCTCAAAATCACCATGCACACCGACAACATTCATTCTCTTCAAACATTCTGCCGATTTCTTTTTACTTCTAGGATATTTTCTGTTTTATTTTTTCTTATTGTCTTTTCGACCTTACACATTTTTCACAGTCTTAATCCTAATCCTTAACTTTGCTTTACCTTCACATTTGTCGTCACGCCTATCATTTCTACTCACAAACATGCATCTTTCATCCTTCTTTCCTCTCTCTCACTCACACTCATTTCACTACTCCTACATATATGTACTTACAGATTTTTTTCTAAATGTTGAAATCCATCGATTTCTTCGTCTGCTGTAAAATCTGTTAAATCACTCATTATAAATGTTTAAATTATAATTATTCCACCAATATTTTATTTAATTATTTAATCAATAATTTATTTATTGTATTCGATTGACGTATTCGCTTATAAATAAGTCTTTTTAAGTCAAATTAAATTATAAACTGAAAAAAATTTGAAAAAAAAACAAAGCAATTTGTTGATTTCATTAACAACAAAAAACATTAAAAAAGACATGGGAGTGAGAGACATAAAGAAATTAAAAGTTCATTTATTTATTTCAAATAACGACAGACAAAGAAAAAATAATAAATGAAATGAGAGTGACAGAGAAAATGAATAACCAATCAACGATTCGGAAGATCGATGACGACTGTTCTTTTTATATAAGGAATGCAACAGACAACATTTGATGGGTACTGTTCCACCTGGTACAGGCGTCAAGTGGCAACTGTTTATATGGTTCTTTGAAAGCTTGACAAAAAACTTGAAAATCTTTTGTCAACATTTCAGATTTTTTCAATTTTTTACATAAATTTCTTAATTTAATTATTGCTGGCATATTCTTTTTCATTCTGTCATTCTCATCACCTGATTCTTCATCACTAAATTCATCACCAGTACTTTCATTTTTATTCCAAGCATCATAATAATTTTCATCAACATCATCTTCATCTTTTTCTTCATCTTTATCATCATCATCATCATCATCACCATCTTCTTCATCATCACTATCATGATTTTTCAGGTTATCTAACTTTAATATTGTGATAACATCTTGTGCTGCAAGGTTGGTGACATGAGCAAAGCATTTCACTTCAGTCTTGAATGATGATGAATCATTATTAATTAATAATTTTTCTTCAAGAATTCCTACAAATTTAGTATTCACTGAAGCAATATCAGCTGTGATGCCTTGTATTTTTTGTAAAATACCAATTTGTTTTAAGGAATTGTAAAAAAACTTTGCAATGTCTTCTCCTTTATGTTTACCATTTGATGGAATGACATCAATAGCCATCGATTGTAGCTTCCAATTGTCATCAATGAAATGGATTGTCAATCCATAATAAGATTTTCCTGATATTGCTGTCCAACCATCAATAGTAAATGAAAACTTTGACTTGTTTTTTTTTAATAAAAATTTTACAATATTAAATGTTACTGAAAAGATTGTTGAAACTTTTTTTGTCATTGATGTTCTTTTCGGGTAGACTTTGGATTTCCATTTGTATTTAAGAACTTAAAAAAGCTTTGACTACAATCATCAGAAAAAAAATTCAAAGGCAAATATTTTTTTGCAATAAATTCAACTGTCCACATGTCAAGTTCTACTGGATCCAGAGTCTAAAAAACATATTAAAAAATGCAAAAATTAATGAAGTAGTCATAGGGAAAAGTAAATTAATTTATTCATTTTAATTCACCTGTACTTGTGTTTGTGAACTTAAATACTGTGTCAGGCTTCTTTGAGTTTGATCACTGTTTTTTGTGCTTGGATTTATTTTATCATAAATGTCTGGATGTTGTTTTTGAAGATGCCACTTTAATCCACTTGTATTTGAGTCTTTCATTCTAATATCTGTTGTGTTGGTACATATTTGACATGTTGCAACTTTTATATGTTCATTGTTGACAACAATTACTTTTGAAGTAAAATATTTAGGGTATTCTCCAGTCATAGTAGAGCTGTTTTTAACTGGATTGTTATCATCATCATCATCAGGTGTTACACTTTGACAACCTTCTTCTGTCAATGAATTATTTTCAACTGTTTTTGATTTTTTTAAATTATTATTTACATTAATATTTGATCTTTTTCTTTTTTTGGATTCCATTATTAAATAATGTTAAAAAATTGAAGAATTTTTCTTGAACGTTTAAAAACACTTTACCACTATATCAATTGTATCAATAGATCAGGCAAAGGATCACAAAATCCAAGATGGTATTGTTATTATGTACTGAAAGGTTGGAATTTGGCTGAGAATGAGTCGAATTTTCTGATTGGTATGACTTTTTATAAAAATTCAGGGGTATAGCACTACGTTTATTTCGGTAGGGTCTTTCTTTACTTATTTGGCAGGCTAGTTACTTCCAATCTCCAGATTAATTTTAGTAAATATCAGCCATTTTTCTTTCATATGATAAACTTGTTAAATATCTACCCTCTCTGCCACATATCTCCCTTACCAGCTCAATATAGCAGATTTCTTCGAATAAATTATGATATTATATATATATTTTTTGTGTATCAAATATTTATTAAATGAATGAGAATTGACAATAAAATAAAACTACATGTTAATTTACAGAAAATATATAGTGAAAAAATTAAAAACGGCTGTTATTATTAATGTACTTTTTATTTATAACTTAACTATGACTGATTTTTTATTACAGTTTCTTCGATGAATGCATTATAAAAAAATTTTAATATGATATTATATATTCTATTAATTGTAATAAAAGTTCTATTTATTTATTTACATATTATGTGTGTTGGTGAGATTACAATAATACATGTGACTAAAATTTTGTTAATAATTATGTTATATTAATCACGAAATGATTTTTTTGTTTACATTCATTTCTTAAAAAAACTTGCTGACAGTATTTCAATTTCCAAAAGTAAACTAAAATCTTACTAGTAATTAATATGTTAAATGAATTAGAATACTATTAACAGGAGTAGCTATGGATTTAATGTAATTTGCTTAATGACTTTTCTGCCTACGTCAATTCTTTACATCTTTACATAGATAATTTGTTGAATGAACTTAAATAATGCTGGAAAATATACATGAGAAAGTAATGTACACAAAGAAATTATGTGGTAATCTACATACTTTCATTAGTTACACTCTCCGACAATATTTTAATTCATCAAAATAAATTACGAGCAAGCTCGTAATCGATCGATATAATTAGACTGTTCATATTAGATGATATAAAAATTATTAAATAAAAAGATAATTTAAATAATAATTATTATTATTGGTATAATCAATTGTAGGTAAATCATTTGATGTCGTTGATTGATAAAATCGGTATTGAAGCTATTTAGTCCATTGGAGAAACTCTTTCACTCTATAAATATGATGTAATAGATTTCTGGAAATAAAAAAATATGTAATTAGCAATGCGGGTTGTAAGTGATTAATATATGAATTAAATAACATGGTACCTTTTGTGTTGGATGGAATAAGTTTCGCCTGTATAATTTTTCCTATGACCCGATGAAATAGTTCATGGATCGACGTTTGCAGCTAATGCGCCATTATTCTTATCAATGCTACTGTCAGCAATCATTCAACCTGAATAAAAAAAAATTTGTTGTAATAATTTCGTTCGAAATATTCATGTAAAGCCGTTATTTTGTAAAGTAGTGGCTAAATAGCAGTTTTAAAAATACAATAGAAATTGTAAAAGAAAATTTATAGACGTCAAAAACATCGGGTAAGTATGTGGAAAAATAGTTGAGGGAGGGGGGGGGGGAATGAGCGAAAAATTTATTATTAGTTTTAAAGGAGTCCGGGTTGGTTATGCAATTATTGATTGAATTTTTATGTCATATAGTTTATAGATGAATTTATTTGATTTTTATTTGAAAAAAAAATTCAATTTTGAATAAAGAATAATTTGTTTCATTATACAATAAAAGATGTAGCTAAATGGCAAGTGAGCGCCCGAAGGGCGCGAGCAGTGGGGGACGTAATTAAGAGGAAAATTTATTTGTTTTAAAAGAGTCCCGGTTGGTTATGTCATAAGGTTTATACGGAAATATACTTGATTTTAATTTGAAAAAAAAAATTTAATTTTTAATAAAAAATAATTTTTTTTATTAAACAATAAAAGGTGTAGCTAAATGGCAAGTGAGCGCCCGAAGGGCGCGAGCAGTGAGGGGCGTAATTAAGAGAAAAAAACAAATGAATGAGTAATTAAAAAGTCAAGTTACAACGAAAAAAACAAATTTAAAATTTAATTTCCAATATAATATTATTTTATTTTAGTCATTATTATTTTTTTTTGTAACACCGGATAACAATAGAAAACAACACTAACGGGGGACATCGTTTCTTTCTTGTGCTCAGTTTCGTAGTTGTATTTCGGTGCTTTTTAATGAAATAATAATAACTAAAATAAAATGATATTATATTAAAAAATTGATTTAAATTAATTTTTTTTTTTTATCGTACAACTTAAATTTTTCATACTTACTAATGCTAATGGTAAATTAATTTTATTCGAAAAAATTATTCGCGAGAAAAAAAAAGCTAAGCATTTAATGTAAAAGAAAAATTTAATCCAAACAGTTTATATTATTATACATTGAAAGATGTAGCGAAATGGCAAGTGAGCGCCCGAAGGGCGCGAGCAGTGGGGGGCGTGATTAAGAAAAAAATTTATTAGTTTTAAAGGAGTCCTGGTTGGTTATGCAATTATTGGTTTAATTTTTATGTCATAAGGTTTATACATAAATTTATTTATTTTCAATTTGAAAAAAAAAAATTAATTTTTAATAAAAAATAATTTGTTTAATTAATCAATAAAAGATGAAGCTAAATGGCAAGTGAGCGCTCGAAGGGCGCGAGCAGTGGTGGGCTTAATTAAAAAAAAAAAATTAATGAGTAATTAAAAAGTCAAGTTACAACGAAAAAAGCAAATTTAAAATTTAATTTCCAATATCATATTATTTTATTTTAGTTATTATCATTTTTTTTTGTAACACCGGATAACAATAGAAAACAACACCAACGGGTGACATCGTTTTCCTTTTGTGTTCAGTTTCGTAATTGTAATTCGGTGCTTTTTAATAAGATAATAATAACTAAAATAAAATAATATTATATATAAAAATTAATTTAAATCAATTTTTTTTTTATCGTACAACTTAAATTTTCCATACTTACTATTGCTAATGGTGATTTGATTTTTTCGAAAAAATTATTCTCGAGAAAAAAAAGCTAAGCATTTAATGTAAAAGAAAAATTTAATTCAAAGAGTTTATATTATTATACAATAAAAGATGTAGCTATATGGCAAGTGAGCGCCCAAAGGGCGCGAGCAGTGGGGGGCGTAATCAATAGAAAAATTTATTAGTTTTAAAAAAATTTATTATTTGAAAGAAAATTAAATTTTTAATAGAAAATAATTTGTGTTTTTAACCAATAAAAGGTGTAGCTAAATGACAAGTGAGCGCCCGGAAGGCGCGAGCAGTGGTGGGCTTAATTAAAAAAAACAAATTAATGAGTAATTAAAAAGTCAAGTTACAACGAAAAAAGCAAATTCAAAATTTAATTTCCAATATAATATTATTTTATTTCAGTTATTATTATTTTATTTGTAACACCGGATAACAATAGAAAACAACACTAACGGGAGACATCGTTTCCCTTTTGTGCTCAGTTTTGTAGTTGTATTTCGGTGCTTTTTAATAAAATAATAATAAGTAAAATAAAATAATATCATCTAAAAAAATTAATTCAAATCAATTTTTTTTTTATCGTACAATTTAAATTTTTCATACTTACTATTGATAGTAGTAATTTAATTTTTCCGAAAAAACTAAACATCAAGGAAAATTTTTCCAAATATAAATTATAAATGTTAAAATTATTAGGCACTTGAGATCAATTTACCTTATTTTTTAAAAATATTTCCATGCAGCTTAATGCTGGTCCTTGTCCGTAGTCTACTATCCTTTGTTGTTCCTGAGCTCCAGGCGACAAAGTTGTCACAGCGTTAATGAAAAAAAAATATTTGACATAAATAAAAAACATTTTTAAATATAGAAATTATTTCAATTCAAAAAAATTATATTATTTTGAGTTATTATTATTATTTTTACATCACCTGAATACAATAGGAAGAAATCAAGTGGAGGTCATGGTCCCTCTTTTGGGCTGTCCTTTATGGTTGAAATCAATTGCAGTGGAAACGTAAAAAATGGAATATTTTAAAACATATAATTAGTAATAATTCCTAATTTTTTTAGATATTTAAATACAGATAAATACTCACTTTAGTATATAATATGTTTCTCACCAAGTGCGTAATCAAAAAATAACAAAAAGGCTTTTTCAACTATCATAACTATAAGTAATTATATCAGGAATTTAAGCTAAGATAATGAAGGTCTCAGTCCTTTTTCTATTTAACATCCTTACCCGTTCTATTTAATTGTTTTATTTACACGCGTATGCTATCTATCTAGCCTAAAAAACTCGATTGTTAATTATAAGTCGGATTGTAGAACTCGCGTTTTATCAACAATTCCGGTATCGTTTAAATTTTTACTATCTTCTTTTTTTCTAGTTGGATCTTTAAATGCATTATTTACGGTCCGGCAAAATTCTATAATTAATTCTTCACTAAGTTAATTAATAAAATCTGTTTTAAGATCATGATCGGAGCATATAAACCAATCTAAAGGAACAACTTCGTGTAATGACATTTGTGTTTTATGTAAGATATCGTTTTCGTATAAAAATAATTTTATGTTACAAGGGCAGTGGGAATAATGTGTGAATTTCCAAAGCGTAAGAGGGGTAGTGCGCTTTTTGGAAATTCACACATTATTACCACTGTTCCTAGTAACATAAAATATAGTTTGTTACATGTGCCCAATCAGAGAGCCCGCTCACAACTCATTTGGAGGGGAAACACTCGCCAAGGCTCGTGCTTGCCCCTCCAAATTCGTTGAGAGCACACTCTCTGAGTGGACTTGTAACGAAATATACTATTACATTACTATTAAAATGGTTGATAGCTATTTCAAAACTCTCTATTAGTGACAGTAAATAAGGATTCAATAGAACGTCCATGGTACGCGAGCAACTATTACAATTTGTTTTTATATCTTTAAAAACTTTTATAGCAAAGTCAGCAATAACGATGTTGGCCAGCTCACAAGTATTCACGATGAGATCTTCCAGACTTTTCGATTTACTCTCAGAAATTCGAAGCACTGGAATATCATCATCCACATCACTTTCTGGATCTTCTGCAATGTAAAGCTTGCCTTCGTCATCGCTAGAGACACTATCTGAATCATCCGGATATTCTAATAACGGTATAGGGCCAGTTAAATACCCATCTTGAGCATAGGTCGTTTCATTTGAATCCTTTTTTGACCCTTTGCTATTCCCTATCGTTTTATAGACTTGATCTTTATTGTCAATCGCGTTATCGTAATTATTATCTTTATTATCATCTACAAAATTAAATAAATCATCGAAACTTAGTAATTTTTTTCTATTATTACTTTCGCAGTTAGTTTTCTTAGAATAACTTTCAGTACAATTCACGATTAATGCAGTCTTCATGCATGCTAATGAAGTTACACAATCGAGACTCGTACTGTCACCACAGATCGATCTAAAGAAGCCGAATAAATTTTCGAGGGGATCTTGTGTCGCTTGACGTGTAAAAAATTCTTGAAACCCTTGTGATTCTAAATATTTCCAAATGTTTTGAAAACTTGTCAGGATCGTAACAATGTTTTCAAATGTTGGTGGTTTTCGAGCAGTCGTTCCTTTATAATTTTCTAATTTTATATTTTTAAATTTTTTATTTAAAAAGTTCCCAAGTTTCTAAGTGATCAGATTTTACCGTTGGATTACTACGCGAAAATTTAATATGCCTTGAAATCTTTTTTTGACCTAGTACCGAATCACATAACTTATCCCAATCCTCAAATATGCCGTTATCCGCCGTCTCAAGCATTGACTCTCGCTCTGCCTCTTCTAGGTGCTGAGAAACTTCCCGTAAATGCTTGGCCGTCGATGCACTGAAAGTTTGTACAGCATATTTGACTCTCATCTTTTCTTTAGATGTGGGAAAAATATACCGGTATTTTAATTTTCCCGTAGACCCGGAAGCCTTTTTTTTCCTAAACATGGAAATGACATCACACCATCTAGCCTTTTTCCCATCATAATGAATAGTTTGCCCAGGATAATCCCAAACACACTTATCACCAGCTGGTTGGTTTTTCAGCCATTTCCACCAATCCCCTTGCAATAAATTCCTTAAACACTTAATTAAATGGGGCCAATCGTAAAGTATTGCAATTTTTAAACGGTCAACAAGAAAAAATGTACTACTCTGCGATAATCCCGATGTACTTTTAAGCATGTTATAAGCAGCTACATTTGTTGTACCTTGGTCGCACACGCAACCAATTACAATGAAACCACATCGCGTTACACTGCGAATAACGTGGGGCAATATCGTAGCAATTTCATGTGATTGTATAACAGCTCCCGGAAACCAAAGACCAAGTGGTTGTGTGAACTGTTCATAAAGCCCTCCCATCATCATAACAAAAGTTTTCTTACAAACAACTTTGGAACGACCACCTTCCGTCCCCAGATCGCGATAGCCTAAAATTTTTCCCGATTTTTTATGTAAAAATAAACCAGCCTGATTGGCAACTTCGTCAAACATTATGATAACGTGCCTATCTTTATATGATAATTCGGATGCTCTTTTTTCTAATGCCTTTGAAACGACAGGATTGAGACCAACATCGACCAATACATTTGCTAAGAAGCGCGCTAAAGTTGATATAGAGGGGATACAAAATGGCATTTCATAGTTTAAATTTTTGTAAGCTTTAGTGGATCTTTTTTTTTGTCCTAAACAAAATGCTTTAATTTCTTTAGGATAGCGTCTACCATTTTTCGTCGTTTTTTGATTACGCATCTGGGTCTCTATTAAACCGCGGACTAATGGAGTCTCGATGTCTTCCGGGTCGATAAGTTTTTTATTCTTCTTTTTCTCCATATTATTGATATAATTTAGTCTTTTAATCGTATTTGATTGGTCCAAGAGCTTCGACATGACGGATTTTACAATTGGGTGACGATATATTTTATCATCAGGGAGCTTTAATTTCCCCCACAAATTTCTTTTTGAAAATTTAACGGTAGCAACTATAAAAAAAAAATTAGCGTGTTGCGAGTACGCGCGGGGGAAGTGAAACTTCTTTCAGAGTAGTTTTATGTCACGCTGAATATTAATAATAATAATATTAATCCTGACAATAATATTCGAATATAAATATTATTAGTTAATAATAATTATTAGTATTTATATTTCGAATATTATTATTATAAATTTTATTATTTATATCGTCACATTAATGGAAGAAGGGCGTAAGTGCCATTTTTAGGAAATTTTTTTTTCTAAAAAAAAAAGGGCGTGAGTGCGAATTTATAAATTTTCGGGCTTTGCATCTAATTTTAAGGCTTAAAGAAAAAAAAAAAGTGCGTATGTTCAGGGACTTACGCCTTTTTTCCATTCTCAAAATCGTTTTTAATAAAAGATGAAGATTTGTAATTATTTTTATGTTTTTCGTATTGATAATAAATTATGTATAATTATCAGTATACAATCAATAATTTAAAAAATCCTGCCATTAAATAAATTTCAAATAAAATTGAAAATATGCCTTTCATCTTTTATCAAAAATTATTTTGATAACGGGAAAAAAGGCGTAAATCCTTGGACATACGCCCTTTATCCTTTATCAAAGGTTGTTACGCCCATTTTCCCTTTTTTTTTAAGTATTAAAATTAGATGAATAACCCGAAAATTTATAAATTTTCACTTACGCCCTTTTTCCTTTAAATTTGACGTTTTTGGCACTTCATTCTTTAATGCGACAATATAATTGATACCATCGATATTATTACTAATATTATATTGATATTATTGTTAACATAATATTATTGGAGTTATTATTATTTATAATAATATTATTCATATATAACCACAGTATAAATAAAATAATAATTTCAAAAATATCATCGATAATAATAATATCAATATAATATTAGTAATAATAACAATAAATTATCGATTTATAATAATATCAGTGATATTAATAATATAAATAATAACATTGACAATAACATTCATATATAAATATTGATAATTATTAGTATTTATATTCAAAATATTATTATTATAGATATTATTATTAATATCAATACTATTGTGAATAATTGGTAATATTATCAAAATTATTGTTGTTTTAATTATCATTTATATATATTTATAATAATTTTATTGTTATTATAATAATGATTCTTTAAACCCGCGAGATAACTATTGCTTGATACGTTCAAATGAATTTTTTTTAAAAATCAATTATTTAAGTATTAAACTCAGTTGAACTGTTTAATAATATTTAAATAAATAAACAAACAAAAAGTCGCACACGCATACACACATAGCAGCTGTCGCTCCGAGTTTATACGCTATATATAGTGCATGTATAATGCTTGCCGGTATAGCAGAGAGTATAGCAGAACGTATACGAGAGAACGTCTACAAGGGAGTATACGGGAAAGTAAACGCGAGAATAAACGCCACGGTATACGCCAGAGTATACGCGAGCGCGTAACGCTAGCAGATCCTCGAATTTTTTTGCTACCCTCCGTAAAGAAGTTTCACTTCAATAAAAAATTGTTCCTTAAAACGGACTGAAAATTTGATAGACATAAAAAAAAAATGATATCTAAATGCCCTACTTTTTTTAGGGGATCCAATGCAATGATAAAAAATAAGTGAACTCTGCACTAAAATATCTAATTTTTTAGATATATAATTTTTTTAGTATACAATTGAGTAATAAAAGTAATGAATTGCAAAAAAAAAAAATATTTTAAATACGAAAATGAAGGTAACGGTATTACTCAAGTCGTTGAACATAAAAAAAAATAAAAATTATTTTAAACAAAATACAAAAAATGAAACTGAAAAAATTTTAGAAAAAAATGCACCTCTTCAGCCCAAAACGGTCAGTTACTTCGCGCTCAGTTACCCCTACCGTTACCTCAATTTACTTTCATTTAAATATAATATATTATTTTAGTTATTATTATATTTTTTATACAATGGGAAAACACTGCGAAAACTATAAAAATTTTTTTTTTTTGTGAAATATATTGTATTATTTTAGTTATTATTATTTTATTTATACAATAGAGATAAGCAAAAAGGAGGGAACGTGATTCTTTTTTTAGTGTCTGATAATAACATAATAAATTCCTCTTTGTAAATTTGTAACTTTTGAAAACTATATGATTATTGTTATTAACGATGTAATATTATATTTTAAATGGAAAAATAAAAAAAAATATAATACTTACAAATAATAATTTCAAGAAAAATATGATGCCACAGGCAAATAGCAAATTAGCAGGCATCTTCTTTTTTTAAAATCTCCATAATAATTATAATCATAGCCGGGAAGTTCGTCTGTTATTTCAGCTTGCCGTAAATACCATGGCAACATGGTGAAATATAGTTTAAAAAAAAGACGATCTGAACCTCGTACATGGAAAAAATGGCCTTTTTTTTGGCCTCTTGAAAATGGCCCTTTAAAATGGCCTTATATTTTTGGCCTCTTAAAAATGGCCTCAAAAAATGACCTTCTTTTTTTTTTTGGCTTTTTAAAAATGGCTTTATGTTTTTGGCCTCTTTTGGCCATTTTTTGAGGCCATTTTTAAGAGGCCAAAAAAAATAAGGCCTTTTTTTAAGACCATTATTAAGAGGCCAAAAATATAAGGCCATTTTTAAGAGGCCAAAAAAAATAAAGCCATTTTTTGAGGCCATTTTTTCCATGTACGAGGTTCAGATCGTCTTTTTTTTAAACTATATTTCACCATGTTGCCATGGTATTTACGGCAAGCTGAAATAACAGACGAACTTCCCGGCTCTGATTATAATATATATGTATTACTTACCAGATCGTTGTTTTCGGTTTTTTTTTGCAATAATACCAGTCTCAGTCAGATTGACGTTGACTAGCTCAGGCTCATTTTCCTCAATATCCATCGACTCGTTATGCAGGACTACAGGCATATCAGCAAGACCGCCAGTAGCTTCATTCATTACGTTTTCTTCGTTAACGGTCTCTTTCTCTTTGTCCATATTCTGGTTGTCAAACGTCTCTTGAGGCTTGTTGCTTCGTACAAAAGCCTCGGAGATCCTGATTAGTCAATGGCTTGGGCAGAGACAACGTAGGAATAGCATCGGGTGTCAATATTCTTTTCTGAATAAAAATTCAGGCTTCGAAGTGGCATTTGCAAATATAACGACTTCTCAATAAGGCAAAAGATAAGTCGAGCAGATCGACATTGCCAGGAGCTCTCAACCATCGTAAACACCTACAGTACAGAAAAAAATGAAAAAGAAATTTGTATAGTGGCAACTAAAAAATTTTTTATTTTTTTTTATCCCTTTGCATTAATTCCTTAAGCTTTTTTTTCTTCCTAATAAATTCAATTTAATTCTCCCTAATAATTTTCTCGAAAAAATTAAATTACTACTAGCAATAGTAAGTATGAAAAATTTAAATTGTACGATAAAAAGAAAAATTAATTCAAAATAAATTTTTTAATATAATTTTATTTTATTTTAGTTATTATTATTTCATTAAAAAGCACCGAAATACAACTACGAAACTGAGCACAAAAGAGAAACGATGTCCCCCGTTGGTGATGTTTTCTATTGGTATCCGGTGTTACAAAAAAAATAATAATAACTAAAATAAAAAAATATTATATTGGAAGTTAAATTTTAAATTTGCTTTTTTCGTTGTAACTTGACTTTTTAATTACTCATTAATTTGTTTTTTTTAATTAAGCCCACCACTGCTCGCGCCTTCCGGGCGCTCACTTGTCATTTAGCTACACCTTTTATTGGTTAAAAACACAAATTATTTTCTATTAAAAATTTAATTTTCTTTCAAATAATAAATTTTTTTAAAACTAATAAATTTTTCTATTGATTACGCCCCCCACTGCTCGCGCCCTTTGGGCGCTCACTTGCCATTTCGCTACATCTATTAATGTATAATAATATAAACTGTTTGGATTAAATTTTTCTTTTACATTAAATGCTTAGCTTTTTTTTTCACGCGAATAATTTTTTCGAAAAAATTAAATTACCATTAGCAATAGTAAGTATGAAAAATTTAAGTTGTACGATAAAAAAAAAATTGATTTAAATTAATTATTAATACAATTTCATTTCATTTTAGTTATTATTATTTCATTACAAAGCACCGAAATACAACTATGAAACTGAGCACAAACGAGAAACGATGTCCCCCGTTGGTGTTGTTTTCTATTGTTATCCGCTGTTACAAAAAAAAATAATAACTAAAATCAAATAATATTATATTGGAAATTAAATTTTAAATTTGCTTTTTTCGTTGTAACTTGACTTTTTAATTACTCATTAATTTGTTTCTATAATTACGTCCCCTACTGCTCGCGCCCCTCGGGCGCTTACTTGCCATTTAGCTACATCTTTTATTGTTTAATAAAACAAATTATTTTTTATTAAAAATTAAATTTTTTTTACAATTAATAAATTTTTTTAAAACTAATAAATTTTTCTCTTAATTACGCCCCCCCCCCTGCTGGCGCCCTTTGGGCGCTCTTTTGCCATTTATCTACATCTTTTATTGTATCGTAATATAAAATGCTTTTAATTAAAAATTTCATTTTTTTTTTTCCAAAAAAATTGAATAAACAAATTCGCGAATAATATGAATGACCAAAAATTAAACCAATAATTCTACAACTATCCCCGACTTCTTAATGACTAATTAATTTCCTTTCTATCAAAAATATTTCCTATCTAAATTTTAATGGTTTTTAATCAAAAAATAAAAAAATCAATCAATTTACAAATATCTCCAATATCAAAAAAATCACATTAATAATTCTTCAAGCCACCCAAACATAACAACTACTATTTAATTTTTTTTCCATGTAGTTTATTGTCGCGTAATTATCGTTCATATATTAATATTATATTTCAATTTACTTACCGTACTCGATCACCAACAGGAAATGAAAATAATGGGAGACACTTTCCTTTGCACCAACACGTGTTTATAGCACATTGTCTACCCATCGTGGATATATCACAATAAATATCACAAATTAGAATTCACTATTACAATTCAAACAAAAACCTATATAAATTAAAAATAAAAAAGAACCTTGCAATTCAAATTAGTATATTGGGTTATTAAATAAAATAAAATTAAAAAAATTTTAGATTTTGGGGTTATGTTATCTCGTAGGAACAAGATTCCCAAATAATGTTTGTTTTATAACAAGATAAAACAATATATGATTCTCAAAGACGTCAAATTCCCGATTTTATTTCAATAATTCTATTGTATCACTTATTCAATGTAAATTAGACAATAAATTTATTTAATCAGCACACGAAAACTCAGACAGCGTGTTGTCACTTTTTGTTTTTAACGATTATTGTTATTATCCCGAATTACGAAAAAAGTAGTGGCGCTGATATCAGCAATCTTGACCCAGCTAGACCTGCCGATAAATAAAAAGGTTGAAAAAAGTCGGCATCGTAGAAAGTATATTGCTCTTATACCACATTATTTGCTGTCTCTTTCTACGACAAAAATTGGTTTTCTGCGTTGATGTACGGTCCACTGGTTACAAAAAATAAGCCCCTACCGATAGGGGGGGGGGGCTCGTAACTTGACTTTTTAATTACTCATTAATTTGTTTCTATAATAACGCCCCTACTGCTCGCGCCCTTCGGGTGCTCACTTGCCATTTAGCTACATCTTTTATTGTTTAATAAAACAAATTATTTTTTATTAAAAATTAAATTTTTTTTTTCAAATTATAAACAAATAAATTTATGTATAAACCTTATGACATAAAAATTAAACCAGTAATTGCATAACCAACCCGGACTTCTTTAAAAGTAATAAATCTTCCTCTTAATTACGCCCCCCCACTGCTCGTTACAAGGCTCGAGTTACAAGGTAATTCGAGCCATTGGTTAAATTAATTCTACTTTATCAACAGACAGTGGTTATTCATTATGATGACATTCTTGGCATCGTATGTCTAATATTATGTTTCCACTCTGTATTACGTAGAACAGTGTATAAGATATTTTTCTTCCATATTTTATTTGTTTTTCGCGGGAAAATTACAAAAATAACCGAATAATTTATACATGAATCATTTGTATTTAACAATAAAAGAAAATGTGTTGAAAAACATTTCTTGTGAATAAAAATTAAAAAGTAAATTGTTGACCGAGAGAAGTCGAGACGAGACGAGAGATAGATGACGAGAGACGAGAAAATTCGAGACGAGAGACAAATTTTCTCTCGTCACGAGAGACGAGACGAGACGAGAGACAGATCTTTTAAAGTCGAGACGAGACGAGAGAGAGCCGATTCTCGTCTCGTCTCGTCTCGTCTCGCGGCATCACTAATTATTCAGTTTTACTGTAGAATAATTATAACTTAATCATTTATCAAGATTAATTTTTGAAGGGTGCGTTCCAAAAATCACTTGGTAGTCCATTTTGATGTGGTAACATCATGGGATAACACGTGAGATTTCTCGGTTTAAGTTCTCGACAAGTCGTAAATTTTCGTTTGTTTGTTATTGTTTATTATATTTTTTTTTTAATTTTGCAACAAGCCTGAGAGCCAGGTAATCAGGTTCCCCGGGAGAAAAAAGCGACCATAGAAATTAACCGGTGTGAGACGTTACAGACGTTAAATTGCTTTTATGGTTAAGCAGTAAATAGGCCAGTTTTTATGGTTAAGACGTTATTCAAAAAAAAAAACCGCTTGACCATGGAAAAAATGGCTCAAGCATAGAAAAATTGTAATTGTGAAGTAAAAAAAAATGGGTAAAGACGTTAATATCTATGGTTGAGCTATTGCTATTTATACGAGTATTTGAAATATTATCGGTGGATGGTTTCTTTCTTTACACAAATTTATTTCTGTGCGGGATAGATCCTACGACTTCCTAATTACTAAAACTATACCCTAACGCGCGAGGCCATATTTACATGTTGAATAAATTTGAAATTTTGTTCACGAAAGCTACGAGGAGATCCATAAAAGTATTATGGATTTAAAAAATTAAAAAAAGTCCAATATCGTTATATTATTAATTGACAGTAGATATTATTTGCCTTTCCGTTTTAATCAATCATGGCGAATGTATCTAAGGAAAGGGTGTGACCAAAAAATAAATTCCCAATCTTCATTAATTCTTCAGCAATATTTGCCATAATAAATTGATATAATTATGGAAAATATTGCTAAGAAATTAATTAAGATTACGAATTGATTTATTTGTTTATCAACGTTTGCCATAATTAATAAAAAGGCTATGTATCTAAGAAATTGAAGTGGCCAAATAAATCAATTCGTAGTCTAAATTAATTTTACAGCATTATTTTCTATATTAAAATAAAATTATTGTGTCAAATTGCAGTTGAATTAATCTAGATTATAAATTAATTTATTTGGTTACATCCTTTCCTTAGAAAAATTTGCCAATAAGTTTTTAATTAATTAATTATGGAAAAAATAGCTAAGGAAAGGATGTAACCATTTTTCATTTTTTTCCTTCTTTTTTTTCCAAGTTTTTTTATTCTTTATATTTCATATTTTCCAAGTTTTTTAATGGACTTAGAAAATTTTCAATATTTCTACTTTTTTCTAAGTTTTTTTTATGGATTAAGAATATTTTTAACATGTTTGAAAATCAATAATAATAAGTAAAGCCTTGCTAGAGTATAGAAATTAACGGCTCGACCGGTGAAAAAATCCGAACGGCTTAACCATAGTAAATAACGTCTCGTGCAAGGATTTTTTTTTTTCACTAAATATTCGTTAACATCTTAAGTATAGAAATTAACGTCTCATAAAACGTCTTAAATGGGTATTCTACGGGAAAATATGGGTATTCTACGGAAAAAAATGGGTGTAACCGGTAAAAACATCATGGGATAACACGTGAGATTTCTCATTTTAAGTTCTCGACAAGTCGTAAATTTTCGTTTGTTTGTTATTGTTTATTATATTTTTTTTTCAATTTTGCAACAAGCCTGAGAGCCAGGTAATCAGGTTCGTCTCAAGCTTTTGCCCGTCGTCAATTCCTAGCGGGGTATAGGACATAGTGAAGTTGGAAAATCAGAAACTCGATCGTTTTATAAGTTATACTACCATCTTTTCGACTACGAATACGACATATTTTCTGAGTGTTATTTATCTATTTTTTGTTTAAATAACAAAACTATAAAATTTTGAATAATAATTGTCAATAAATAATCTTGATTATCTGATATTTTTATTGCCATCGATTTTTATGCAAACCTAACGATGATTTTTCATTAGAACTTATCTGAAACATCTTTAAGGAGTGATTTCAGATCTTATCATTTAAATAAAGCGTTTATAACAAATGCTTCCTTTAAATTAGTGAAGATTTGAGTGGAACAAAATATTACATGTGACAAAAAAAAAAAAAAAAAAAAAAAACAAGCATTAATTTAATATCTGTAAAAATAAATTTTCAATAGCGGTCTTGTTACAAGGCCAACATGCGAGTTATACAATATAAAAATAGAGCTCGTGTCGCTAGCCTTCAGAATATTATGTGTCAAACATCGAATCATATCAGTTGACCGAATTGTACATATTGGAGTTGCATAACTCATAATCGTATATTGCTTTATCATATAGTTTTTGTCATCCTTAATTATTCTTTTTTTCTGTTGTTATTCGAAATTTACTTCTGTATTTCATATATAATTGCTTGCCTTTTGAAATGTATAAACTTCTAGAAGATATACCAATTAAAACTTGTTTTTCCTTCATTCATTTAGTTAGTTACCTTGCTCGCGAAAATTTTCCGTTCAAAGTAATGTTTTTGTAAACCGTATATTAGTGATAGTGCGATTTTTCTTTTCTATTTTGTTATTTTCAACCTAAATTAATAACATTATCAAAACCGATAGTTCTCAAATTAAAAGATAACCTCGTTTGAAAACCTTGATTAAAAAAATATTCTCCCATTTATATATATATATATTTTTTTTTTGATTTCAATCTAAAATTGGAGTGTTGAATGCGAACCAGACGATACAGAAATGTTTCCAATGACTTCATTTTTTCATGTGCTCTCCGTGTGTTTCTCTTTGACTTTTTTCGTTACTCCCCGCCTCTTTTCTCTCATTGCATATTGCTTTATCCTCCAAGAGTAATGCATTATTGTAGTGCGTGCAAGAACGACTTGTAGTCATGTGTTTGAAATTATGAATCCACTGTTTATATTTTATTGATAGTGGCGAATAAATTATCGGATACAAATCATTTTTACGAATGTATTTTTCCTTTAACTGCAGCTTATCGAAAATCAAAAATACTTATTATCTATTCACTTATATTTGCTTGTATATTTCATTGTGTATTATAATGTATTTTTAATAAAGATGTAGAAAACTTTTGCATAATCACAAGAAGTATTCAACTACTATTGTGGAATGAGGCTGACGATAATTTTTTTTTTATTGTGTAATGGTCTAGAAGGAATAAACCTGTAATTTTATTTGCCTGGACATTATTTAATACAACAGAAATAAAAGTCGGTTAGTAACATATTGTAAAATACTATTTTCCTTGTTTCTGGACGTTTTATCAGTAATAAAAAAAAAATAAAAAAAAAGTTCAACTACATACATGTTCTTTGAACTTTAACATATTTCATTGAACATTAATGCATTTTATTGAAATTAAAATAAGTTTAGGTTAAAGAATAATCTGATTCTTATAACGAAATTTTTAGTGTTTATAATAAAAAGTAATCACATAGATCCAATACTACCAGTGTTTATTATTATAAATAATCGTCCACTCAAATATGACATGATGTCTATTGAACTAAAATGCAGAGTAGTTTTTGCAAACAATAAAAGGTTCAAAACAAATATTCAGAGTTTAAGTCAAGTCAAGTCATATTGCAAATTTCGTTTGAAAAATATTTTCTTGAAGTGACTCTTCTGTTGATCAAAACAAAACAGTATTGCTTGTAGCGAAAATATGAGTTATAATAATTACTTATATTAAATAATACTGTTTAGGCCAAGAAGATGTGTGGCTCAAGTTTGAAATTTTTTTTCTTGTCACTATCACTCCATATTCTAAAACAAGAATTTATTTGAATAATATAAACAGAATTTTCTTTTACATATAGATTTACATAAGATTTTCTATTTCTTAATACAAATAAAATTTTGTTTCTACTGAATAATTTTTCTTTTTTTTAAACAATTTTTTGTCGGGAAATTCATTTCTAAAAGCTAAAAGAAAATTTTCGGAGTCTATAAACTAATGAACGATATTTTCAGAATCAAGCAACGTCAGGTGACATAAAAAAATCTAACAATAAGATGATGGTCATAAAAGCTTCATGAATCAGTACTTATTTATGATTCTACATGTTCTATAATCATGAATGATAAAATTATACCAAGAAGAAAACTTTCAGTTTTTCAACGATCCTTCGATATTAATACGGTATTTGAAACGACTCAACATGATATAATCACTGAAAATCATAGTCTGAATGACTGCTTTCCAATTGATAATACTACGATGAATAATTCAGTAAGTGTCAGTACTGCTAACATCAGTCATCCAGAAAGAGACGATAGTTGTGATATAATTTCTCCATCTACCAGTGAAAAAACTGTTTTTCAAGCATCAAGATTCAGTTATTTATTTGAAAAAAATCGAAACAAAAATAACAATGATGATAATAAAAGAAAAAACGAAGGAAACGTTACATGCCGTGAACAGGTAACTGTTGAAAATCAATGCAATGATGAAAGAGGTAAATACTCAATTTCTATTACAATCAGAATAAATTTCTTATAGTCATATATGAAACTACGCAGAATAAAAAACGTAATTTTTGAAAAAGAATAAAAAAATTAATACTCAGTTTAAGTGAATCGACGTTTGTATTGCTAGATGCCGATTTCTACACTTTTTCACTCCTGTGCTAATTCGACGTTGTATATACGTAATACTTTTTCAATACATAAATTCGCTGACAGCTAGAATAATTCCAATACTCTTCAAATACAGGGTATATATGAAATGGGTATAGAATTTCCATACATACGCTTTAAGGGATTTCGTCGATTTTTTAAAACGAAGAGTGAGACAACATTTTTCTCTGTTTTTTGTCTTTTTCGCACTCATAAAAATATTGTGTTTCTCAAAGTCATCCGCAAGAGGTCTTTAGTGATTTTTCAATAATTCCTCATAAAAATCAATTTTTTCATACTTTAATTATTAATTGTAAAAAAACTAAGCTCCAAACCTCTTTTATTATTTTTCTATACGTTTTGTTTTGTCTCATTTTATAACCCGATAGTTTTTTTTCACGATGTCATATTGTCGATTAGAGATATTGGTATTTTCATGGACTTTTTTTTGACAAAAATCGCATTCTCCATAAGAGCCCATGTTAAAAGTTGTCAACTTTGAAAATTAATGAAAAAATAACGAGCTTCCACACAATTACCAAAAAATTACATAAAATGTATTAGTATTTCAAGAATCTACTGTATAAATTTCAAAGCATTCTCATATTCGGAAAAAAATCGACGAAATCCTTTAATACCTACGACCATTGATAATTTAAAAAAAAATTTAAGATTATTTTATGAACAATATTCTTGTACGTTCATAAATTATTCACGCTCAATTAAAATTTTGAAACCTATAAGAATTTGAACTTGGGACTTTTATTATATTGACCTTGGATTTATTAATCATCCGGGAATTGGACCCGCGACTTGCTAAACTACTTATCAAGCCTATGCCCTAACACGCAAGACCAACTTTACAATGTTAAAAAACAAAAAAATTTCTTTTACTTGACTACAAGTCAATACAAACAAATCTAACATACAAACATCGTAAAAATGATGATTTTATTTTTTATTTTCCAAGAAGCTACATCATGCAAAATAAAGTGACATCACGACTACAAAATACACGGAGAAAAATTTACATTTTTTTTTAATATAATACCATAGCAATTTTTGCGTTGTGTTACAGTAAGCTGGAACCATATGAGGATCATATTAAATTTTGAGACAGACCATAGCAATTTTCATTGAAAAACGCCACTTACTGGCCGTGCGATCTTCCGCGGTGTACCATAGTAATTCTTGCGATGGGCAAACGCAAAATTTATTATGTTTATAAACGCTTGTGAAAAAATATTGTAAAAAAACATTTCAAGCTCAGGATTTGAACCTCATATCATCGGGATACAAATTCTACGAGTTATCCGCTGCGCCACAACATCGTATCTGTAAAGGAAATATTATTTGTTTTACATTAACAATTTGAAAATAAGCAAAGTCACGCCTGCGCAGTCGACTAAAAAGTGGGGGCAGTTGACATTTCTGAGTCCTTCATCAATTTTGCTATGGCCCATTGTAATTTTAAATATGTTGCTTTGTATTTGTTAGTGACACCTACAGGAAATCCAAGAAAGTTATTAAAATTACTATGGTACATTGTAAATTTTCAGAGGATCATTTTAATTTTGTCCATAACAACAAAGTAAAATTTTAGAAATAAACAAAGCAAAAAAAAAAAAAATATTTTTTGCTATGGTGCAATGTAATTTTTAGACTGGATTATTTTAAATTTTAAATTTGGTTTCTGTAAAAATTTCTTTGTGCGTTGCAATTTTTTCATCGGGGAATAGCAAAAAAAAAACATGACAAAATCGCTATGGTACATTTTAATTTTTCAATACTACAATTGTTTTTTTTCGTTGAAATGACAGTAAATTTTTTAATAATCATAATATGGTTCTATGGTAATGCGGCACCATAGTAATATTGAGTGAAAATTTTTCTCCGTGTATACACCACTGAAAATACTGTTTACAACCTCGACTACAACTAATAGTTTCGTAGCGAATTACAAACGACTTCAAACATGGGAAATGAGACGACACGACTACAACGACTTCAAATGACTACGTTTTTTTTTTCGAATTTATTCACTTCTTAGTCTCATTCTCGTCTTTTTTCCAATTATTCTATTTATTTATCAACAACAATACAATTCGAATTAAATTAAAAAAATTAATAAATGGAAACGAATTATTGTTAAATTAACAAAGTTATTAAATGTTGTTCAACTACTCTTGAGCATCTAAGTAAATTGAATCTGACATTTTAAGTTAGCCATTATCAGTCTAAACTAGAGCTGACAGTGTTTTTCGATATTGTTTTATATCTATCTAAACATGAGATTTTATTGGATGCTTAATGACATTATTTGATTTATATTCTAATGTATACCAACTACACTGTACCCTGATCTTTTTCGTAGTGCTATTTAGTTTAGGCATACGAGAAGAGAAATTTTTAGTAAATATTACTAAAGCGTGATAGTAAAATTTATCGGTGATGACCTTTCTTGGACTTATTTTGATTTACATAACTAATTTTTCCCCCTCTTTTGAAGATTTCAGTAAAAATTCCACCATTGGTAATATGCTGTATCAATTGGTAAAATTTACTAGTATTTATCCCTAATTCTTCTCGATATACGTCACGAATCTTTAGTATATCTTGTCGCATAATTTAGTATACCTAAAATGTACCGACTGCCGATTGTAAATTTTAATGAAGTTTATAATAATATTTATGGAAAAATGTTGTCCTATTCACTGTAAAAAAAAATTCTATATTTGATAACAAAACTTCTTGTAAATAGAATTTTCGTTCTAGGAAATTTTCAGTTTTGAAAGAAGAAAAAAAGTTCTTGTTATGAATAGAAAACTTTTTGTTAAAAGACAAAACAATTCTTGAAACATGACAGATTTAGATTTGAAATAAACCTAAAATAGATTTGAAAAAAGAAAAATTATCCTCGTAATGATAATAAAACTTCTTGAAATAAATGCTAAAAAGGTCTTGAATTGAGACGCATACTTCTTATAAAAAAATCTTTTTGTTCTCACTTCATGAACAACAGTTCCAAATTTTAGAACAAGGCTTCTTGGAAATAATCCAAAATGGCCTTGAATTTAGACGCATACTTCTTGAAAAAAATCTTTTTGTTCTCACTTCAAGAACAACAGTTCTAAATTTTAGAACAAGGCTTCTTGGAAATAATCAAGTTGTGTTCTTGAATTGAGAACAAAAAGATTTCTATCAAGTCAAATTTAAATTCAGTTCAAGAAGAAAATTACTACTGATTTAAATAAATAAAAAAATTATTGATTTAACATTACTTTTGTTAATTACCAGAAGTACAGTGCAACTTCACATTGTGAACCATATTTTTTCCTAAACTAATTACCTATGAGGGGAACCGAACCCTTGACCGACGCAAACCACGATATCTTAAACCTAACGACTTTCCCACCGAGCCACGAGCGCATGTACATGACAGGACGAAAATTTCTGTTCTCATAAAGCACGACATTTAAGAAGAAAAATTAAATCATATTCCAATTTAAAAAAAATCAAGTTTGATAATAAATACTTACGAAAAATATAAAACTAAATGATATCAAAAAATCTAATATAAAAAAAAAAAAAGATGTGTGTTATTGTACGCACAGGGAAGTGAAACTTCTTTATTTTAATAATTTTTTACGCGATCGGTTAGGGGTAGATTGAGTAGGTTTAGACTTGAACGGCCAGTATAGGTGGCGTTCTTTAATGAAAATTTCTATGCTCCATCTCAATTTTTAATATGATGCTTTTATGGTACCAGCTTACTGTAGCACAACGCAAAAATTGCTATGGTATTATATTTTAAAAAATGTAAATTTTTCTCCGTGTATATGACTTCAAAAATTGTAGTCAATAAATTTTAGTGGCTTAATTGACTACAAGAACGGCTATTACGCTAACAGAGTAAAATTCATTTTAGTTATAGCACATTATTAAACTGCTGAATACACTTGGGGATTTTCTATACTTTAATACTGAAATCGAGCCATGGAAACATAAAATGATACCAAGTATTGTAACAGTATTGGAAATCTATATGTTTTTATATATTAATATTATTTTCAAACTTCTTCTATTCTTTTATACTCGTTCCGTAATTTTTCAATAGTGACTTTTTTTATTCCGGGTCGTTAGTATAGCTATTTCCTGTCAACCTATAATTATTCTACAGATTCAAAATTTAGAACACTTGATAAAAATGATGATATTCAGCGTAATAAATCACGGAACAAGTTCAAATCAATTGACAAAATACCAGGATTCGAAGTGATGAAATCAAGCGATGGGAATTTGTCAGAGAAAAATAAACTTGATGTGCCTGAAGATCAAAACGGAAATAATAAAACTGACAACAAAATGATTGAGGTTCATAATAATTGAAATATAATATTAATGTTATAAAAATAGAATTGATTGTTAAACATGTGAAACTTAATTGTAAACAAACGTCGTTTCCAGGAATCAAGTAAAATGAGGAGATCAATGTCAATTGACGAAAAAACTTATCGTTACAATCAAAAAAACAAAGTCATTTCTTGCTGTAATTGTCAATCAAATCGGTCCCAACAAGAAAACATAACATTGCGAAATTCGATAACAAACGAGGAATTTCAAGTGCCAAATCATGAACTGTTTCAAAAATCAGAAATTGTTAATCATATAAGTTTTGACAATACCGAGTAATAACTTTTGATTAAATTCTTTTGTATTTTTATTTACTAATGAAAAATGAACTGTAACATTCTATTTATTCATATTTAACAGCATCATTAGTTTGTCTGAAGAGGAGTTAGAGGTATGTGAAATGAAGCCTACATACAAAAGATTTCGACTGAATTTCCCAATTTTATATCTATTTAATCCTAGCGTAAGTATCTAGCATTCTCAATTGGTGTTTTAACGGATAAAGGAACATTATTTCGTCGACGAGAAATTTCGATCCGACAACGAGACCAAACTGAAAATAATCTCGTCAGTGAAATATTTCAAATGCAGCACGATATTCAGGCAAGTCAAATTATTATTATTGTGCGTAAACTTTTGCGTGTTTTAAATATAATGCCCTAATTTATGTTTTTTTGCTATTTATTATAAACATTAGCTAAAAAATAAGAACGCAAAATTTGTTCAATGAAATGACGATAAATGTGAATTTGCAAGATATTAATATTAAATAACCGAGGATTCGTAAATAAAAATGAAAGAAAACTAATGATTAGCCCGTGAATTGACAGTTGAAAAGTTATCGAGAATTTAAAGAAAAAAAAAAGAGGTTTTTCACATTTTTTGGTATTATGGCTCTGATAATTGCTTATTTAAAAATTTAAGATATGTGGATCGTAGAAACTAACTAAATATGAATATATATAATTATATATATAAATATAAATATAAATATAAATATAAATATATATATATATATATATATATTTCAAATATATATTTGTTCATAGGTTGCTGGTTCGAATCCAGATTGGGGAATTTTTTTTTTTTCTTTCTTTAAATTTATAATAAACAGATACAACATAAAATTTTTCTATACCGACTGATAATAAAAATAAAATATACTATTTTACCATCTCTGTTTTACCGATCAGGTTGCGGTCCCCTGTTCCTTCCGATCTACCTTTCCCCTTAGCGCCCTCGTATCTACAACTCTGGTAGAGACACTACTGACGTCACATTGTCATGAAACTGCTGCCACGTTTCAATTATTCCATGTTAAAGCTTTTTTTCAAGTTATCTAGATAACCTCCCGTGTAGGAATTGCCAAGACTCACAACACGGCCAAGTCTTGTTCCAATAATGGCACCCAATGCTTGGCAGCCAATCGTGCGCCATCCATGGGCCAAGGCTTAGCTGACTCATGGCTGGGTATTTGCTTACCAAGGCTCGTATTTTGATACTTGGCCGACCATTAGTTGAAGAAGAGGTGGCCAGCTCTTATTAAGCCATTTATCGGCCGAGTCTTGGTAAATTATTGGGTGGCCAAGACTCGAAACAGATGATTAAGTCAAGGCTTGGCTCATTAAAGGCTGGCTAGTCATCGATCGACCGTTCATCGGCCAAGTCTTGGTTAATTATTGGGCGGCCAACACTGGGAATATACATTAAACCAAGAGTTGGCACAATAAAAATTGGTGAACTTGACTTGCCATTTGTCGGACGAGTATCGATTGTTCTTTGGGTCACCAAAATTGATTATTTTTTCTTCTTTCGACATATATTAAGAGCCGCTGTTATGAATTCAATATTCAAAATTTTTTATTCAATTATATATATATATATGTGTATAACAGCTATACTCATTTTTTTCTTACATAACGAAAATTTCAAGAAAAAAAATTTTTTTTATATAAATTATTAAAATATATTCCGAGGTTAATGAAACAAATAAAATTTATATATCGGCCGAGTGTCGGTTGATTCTTGGATTGCCATGATTATGATGTAAATTCAAGTAGAACAAATTTTCCTCATCTCCAATTATTGCTGCTGTGGTTAAGTAAGTAAGGCTCTGGAGTTTCAACTAGAAGGTCCGTGTTCAAGTCCTGGTGATGTCAAATATTTATGGTGTAGTTTTTTCAGTCAAATAAATTATTAATTATATAAATAAAAAATTAAATTCTTTAAACAAATAAAAATTTTTTTTTTTTTATAAAATTATTAAATTTTTGGAAGTCTTGGCCGAGTATTGGTAGCCAAGCTTGAATTGGTGTCAATCCCCAAGCCTGGTACAAGCACTGACTAAGAGTGGTAGCCAAGACTTGGCAACATTTTGCCAGGCACGGCCCAATGCTTGGCCATGTTGTTTTCTCCTTCACGGGAGTTGACACTAAGATACACTCAACAGATAGAACGGATTTTCCAGAAAAGAAATTCGTTCGGGTTAGCTGTACACCTTGTATACAGATCGTGAGGCAGTTCTTATTCCGGCATCTTATTTACATCTTGATCCAATCTGGATCAGGAAATTTGACGGCTGTCCTCGTTCAGGTATCTTTATTATCTCCTCATCCAGCCAGAACCAGGATAGTTTTATCACACCTTGGATAGGGGTAGCCTGATTCAACCCTGATCAGAACTTGATCAATTGATCAGGTTACCTCTATTTAATTTCCTGGTCAGGATAGCATCGAGTAATCCTTTATAGGGATAGCCTAATCCATTCCGGATCAGGACTTAATCAAGATAAAAGTATCAAATTGATACTTTTTTAAATATTTCATAAAATATTTCGGTGGGGTCAAACAGATGCCTAATCTCAAAGAGATTTAAAAACAGGTGACCTCGTCAAATTTTGTTTAAATCTTGATACAATTTTTACCCAGAAGCTGTGTCCTTGAGAATAATGCATTTTCCCGATACATCACTACCATAAGCTTTCTTCCAATGAATACTATTTAAAATTCGCGATATAGAGTTTACTGGTGCTTGCAATCAATATTAAAAAAATGTATCTGCAACAAATTATGATTCACACAGAAACAAAACTTAACAACAGGTATTTTTTTACGCAGGCACTCGCTCTACCATGTTCCGACAGTGAAACTGTTGAGAAAATCGAACGGGCAAGAAATCGAATCGCTATATTATTGACATGTGCACAGAAAGTTTCTTGCGCTGCAGAGACAGTGGGCGCCATTCAGCAAGAGTGTAAACTTTCACATGACGTTTATCAAACTGATCAATATCTAAAAGTCTTACGCAGTAGATGCAACAAGTATGCAATGAATCTTGCAGAATCCAAGTAAGACTGTTTGAATTGAATAAGTTAATTTTTACATTGAGCAAATAAGATTGTTGCATAAGATTGATTATTTCTAGGCGAATTCTGTCGGAAAACAATATAATCATCGATGAAAATAATGGTGAACTAAGTGAAGAATTGACTCCAACACTTCGATACCGTGGACTACCAAGTTCAACGAATCGCACTATGGTTAGAAATTATTTAAACATCTACCCGAGTAGAAATTCAGGTCAGGTTCGGATCAAGCATCCTGGACCAAGGCTTTTGACTTGCCTGGATTTCTGGATCCGAACCTGATCAGGATGTAACGCTTTTTCGTAAGGTTTGGATCCAGAATGGATCAGGATACCTGATCAGGCGGTAGTAAAGATACATGATCCATAATGGATCCAGATACTGGATCCGAACCTGATCAGGATGTAACGCTTTTTCGTAAGGTTCGGATCCAGAATGGATCAGGATACCTGATCAGGCTGTGGTAAAGATACATGATCCATAATGGATCCAGATTCCGGATCAAAACTGGATCAGGATACATGATTTATTCAAAAAAAAAAAAAAAAATTAATAATTTCAAATTTATTTTTTTTTTAAATTTGAAATCTAACGCTTAACAGAATACAGATAAACTTTTATTATTACAAACTGACCTAATTGATAATTTACCTAACTAATTATTGCTACGACCGGGGTTCGAACCCTTCGCCACGGATTACAACGCTAGTACTTGACACGCTGGCCATTGAGGCATTCGATAATTGTACTAACTTTGTCCTCGATAGTTCTATTGTTCAATGATTAGGATAGCATCAGGTTATTCGTTTTATCCATAGAGTAGCTGATCCATTTGGATCAAGACTGGATCAAGAAAAATTATTTGAAAAAAAAAATAAATGCAATAATTTTTTCTTGATCAAGATTTGATCCAGAATGGATCAGGCTACTCTATTAAGGATAAAATACAGATAGCCTGATGCTATCCTGATCAGGCAATTTGTAAAATCACATTTCAAAATTTGATACTTTTTTCTTTATCCATTTTGGATCCAGCTAGCCTACTTAAATTAGAGTAGCCTGATCCATTCTGGATCAAATCTTGATCAAGAAAAAATTATTTGAAAAAAAAAAATAAATTCAATAATTTTTTCTTGATCAAGATTTGATCCAGAATGGATCAAGCTACTCTATTAAGGATAAAATACAGATAGCCTGATGCTATCCTGATCAAGCAATTTGTAAAATTCAAAGACGCGGAATTTGATACTTTTTCTATATCCATTTTGGATCCAGTTGTTTACTTAGCCCTTATTATAGTGTCCATTTGGATCAAATCTGATCAAGAAAATTATTTGAAAAAAATAAATTAATAATTTTTCTGATCAAGATTTGATCCAGAATGGATCAGGCAATACTCTATTAAGTGATTAAAATACAGATAGCCTGATGCTATCCTGATCAGGCCATTCTACTCTATCTTAGTAGTTTGATCTAGTCCGGATCAGGACTTGATCAAGATGAAATTATTTAAAAATTGAATAAATTTAATACTTTTATCTTGATCAAGTCCTGATCCGGACTGGATCAGGCTATCCCTATTAAGGAAAAGATGTAGTTGCCTGATCCAGGCTTGATCAGGATGTGATAGAGTTACTTGAATAGGGATAGCCTTACGATATCCTGATCAGGCCTGGATCAGTGTTCAGGCTATCCTGAACAAGTTTCTACTCGGGTAGTCCCTAGGAATTGCCAAGACTCACAACACGGCCGAGTCTTGTCCCAATAATGGCAGCCAATCGTGCGCCATCCGTGGGCCAAGGCTTGGCTGACTCATGGCTGGTTATTTGCTTACCAAGGCTTGTATTCCAATGCTTGGCTGACCATTGGTTGAAGAAGAGGTGGCCAGCTCTTATCAAGCCATTTATCGGCCGAGTCTTGGTAAATTATTGGGTGGCCAAGACTCGAAAAAGATGATTAAGCCAAGGCTTGGCTCATTAAGGGCTGGCCAGCCATTGATCGCCCGTTCATCGGCCAAGTCTTGGTTAATTATTGGGCAGCCAAGACTGGGAATATACAATTAAGCCAAGAGTTGGCACATTAAAAATTGGTGAACTTGACTTGCCATTTGTCGGACGAGTATCGATTGTTCTTTGGGTCACCAAAATTGATTATTTTTTCTTCTTTCGACATATATTAAGAGCCGCTGTTATGAATTCGATATTCAAAATTTTTCATTCAATTATATATAGGGGAACCCGAGATGAAAAAATCAAGTATTCGAATAGTATTATTGATATTTTATAGTGTTTGAATTATATCCGGCGATGTTTATGAGGTATTGTGAGAATACTTATGAGTATTTTCGATATTTTGGTGGTATTATGAAAGAAGTAAATGAAGAGCTCGAATATCGGTTCTTGGATACAATTATCCCTGACAGGTATTTTAAATGTTTGGGTATTTTAAAAGTCTTTGAAAAGTATTCTGATACTCCAGTTTTTGGACTTAGAAAAATTTCAATATCATAGCACCGTATTATGTAATAAACTCCAATTATTTTTATAGTTAAATAATTTATTTATGAATAAATTAATAATTATTTAATAATTTTTTCTATCCTTATATTAACATTTCCAATTTATTCTAGTAATCATGCTAGGGACACCACATCTTTTCCTTACATACATTTGCCAATAGCTATTTAACTATAATTAATTATGGCAAATGTTGATTAGGAAAGGATGTATAGTCAAATAAATCGAGTCGTAATCTAAAATAACGATAGTGAATCTCTTTTTTAATTTTTTAAATAAATTATATTTGTATCGACTTCGTAGGTTATGTCAACAAAATTTCAAATTTGATTAACTTTTAAAAATGGTCTCGCGGTAGAGTGTAGGTTTAGTAATTAGGAAAACGTAGGATCAAACCCGGATAGAAACGAATTTATGTAAACAAATATATATGTAAAACGCACTCTTGTTGGAATTATTTTTTTCAAATAATCAGCAGGTATTTTAACCGGATACAATTGTATTTTTGAGTATCCCGAGCAAGTATTTTAACCGGATACAATTGTATTTCAAATACTCGTCAAACATAATTATCTTGCTAAAAATACTTTTCAATCGGTATTCGAAAAGTACTTTTAATGGCGCTCAGAAACACAATTTCAAGTATCAAACACAATTGTGTTTCGTCAAAATACCTCAATTTTTTCATCTCGGGAAAGCGGGACAAAATGGAACACTTAAGGAAAAAATATAAATCGATGTATGACAATAGTATTTTCCGATTAGTTTTTCTCACTTATTAATAAAAAAAACATAAATAATTTTTAAAAATTAAAAAAAAAATTATTATTATAAATTTTCTTTATTGTTGTTTAATAAAATGTGATATTAATCACAAAAAATAATTTTTTTTTATTTCTCTTCATGTATAATTACGAACAATTGCTTTTAAATTAATTTATCACTATTTTTCTCGACGAACAAAAAAAAACATATAAAAAATAATTTTCTTTGTTCTTAAAAAAAATGTTCAAAAAATTTTCAAAAAAATTTTTTTTTTATTGCATCTATTTTCTTCCGGCTTTTTTAATCGAAGAGTGACGAAAAAATGAAAAAAAATATGAGTCAAAATATTTTTTTGGGTGTTCCATTGTGCCCCGCCGTTCCATTGTGCCCCGCTTTCCCCTATATGTGTATAACAGCTATACTCATTTTTTTCTTACATACCGAAAATTTCAAGAAAAAATTTTTTTTTTATAAATTATTAAAATATATTCCGGGGTTAATGAAACAAATAAAATTTATATATCGGCTGAGTGTCGGTTGATTCTTGGATTGCCATGATTATAATGTAAATTCAAGTAGAACAAATTTTCCTCATCTCTAATTGTTGCTGCTATAGTTAAGTAAGTAAGGCTCTGGAGTTTCAAATAGAAGGTCCCGTGTTCAAGTCCTGGTGAAGTCAAGTATTTATGGTGTAGTTTTTTCAGTCAAATAAATTATTAATTATATAAATAAAAAAATTAAATAGTTTAAACAATTAAAAAAATTTTTTTTTTTATAAAATTATTAAATTTTTGGGAGTCTTGGCCGAGTATTGGCAGCCAAAACTTGGCCCAGTATTGGTAGCCAAGCTTAAATTGGTGTCAATCCCCAAGCCTGGTGCAAGCACTGACCAAGACTGGCAGCCAAGACTTGGCAACATTTTGTAGCCACTCACTCATTCACTCTCATTAGTTATATGGGCAAACACTCGCTCGGTCTACGCGTTCGCTCGTTTCGAGCGTTGGCTCGTCCAGCCGTTGGCTTGCTCCGAGCGTTACATGGCCGACACACTGTTTTTTTTTTCACTACCCTGCGAAAAGAAGTTTCACTTCAAAAACAAACATAAATTTTATCAAACATCGTCCGATTCGGTTCGGTAGTTCAATAAATATCTTGCAAAAACAAATTCTGACACTACATTTTGTTGAATGAAAAAAAAAATAAAGGGCCAAAAAATTTGAAAAAAATATCGTAATGTCTACAGATGAAGCGTCGTCGATTGGGACATTGCAGGAATTGATCGGTTAATATTTACAATTGGGCTCTGTGAGAGAATGGAAATAATAAATCTAATAAGGCCCAAAAATTGAGAATAAATATGATGATTGCGTTTGAGGAAAAAAATGTAACATAATGGACATCGTAAAAGCCAATTCGATCCAGAACTTCAATTTTTATCGCAAAATAACAAAAAGTCACACGAAAAGTTAAAACATAAGTGTCCTACGGAACACTAAAAATCAAGATAGAGACTTCGTTTAGGCTCAAAACATTCGTCTTCAAAAACTCTAGAGCCCGCATCATAGACTTTTTCTGCTATGAGCGAAACAAACAAATTAAAGCAAAACAAAAACACCTTGAAATCAAAAAATATGGATCATAGAACAAAAAAGTTTTCAGAAAGCACTAGAACTTTCAAAGGAGCTTCTTTTAAGCTGGATGCAAAGTCTTCAAGTTAATAATAACTCCAAAAATGGCGATCCTAAAAAAACGACAAAATAACGCCAACAATAACTCGTAAAAAAAAATTAGCGTGTTGCGAGTACGCGGGAGGGAAGTGAAACTTCTTTCAGAGTAGTTGCATGTCACGTTATAATAATATGTGTTGTACACGTTATAATTTATGATATCAATGGTATTAATAATAATAATAATATTAATCACGATATAATATTGATAATATTATTACTAATATTATTTAAACTGATAAAACACAACAACTCTTCATGTCGAAATAATCATGATTCTTTAAACCCGCGAGATAACTATTGCTATTACTTTAACTATTTTTTGAAAATCAATTATTTAAGTATTAAACTAAGTTGAACTGTTTAATAATATTTAAATAAAAAAAAAAGTCGCACACGCATACACACATAGCAGCTGACGCTCCGAGTTTATACGCTAAATGTAGTACATGTTGTATGCTTGCCGGCTTCCCTTTTCTCTATGTAATTCTCCTCTCTTTATCCGCTTGTGACCGAGTGTGTGATCGCGCGTGTGACCAAGCATGTGACAGAGCGTATAACAGAGCGTGTAACAGAGCGTTTGGCGGAGCGTGTGACACTCAGCGTGACGCTACTGGGGCTTTGAATTTTGTCGCTACCCTCCGTAAAGAAGTTACATTTCAAAAATCAAGATAAAGACTCCGTTTTAGGATTAAAAAAATGCGTCATTGAAAACTCTATCGGCCGCATCATAGACTTTTTCCGCTATAAGCTTTTAATGCAGAAAAAAATAAAAAACATTTTTTTTTTTTTTCAAAAAGTATATGCATCAGAAAACAAAAATTTTTTAGAAAGCACTAGATCTTTCGGAGAAACTTCTTTCGAGCCTAATACAAAGTCTCCATGTTGGAAATAACTCCAATTATGGTGGTCCGAAAAAAACGACGAAATGATGCCGACAATAACTCGTAAAAAATCAAGATAGAGACTTCGTTTTAGCCTCAAAAAATGCGTCTTTGAAAACTCTATCGCCCGAATTATAGACTTTTTCTACTATAAGCAATAGTTTTTGAAGCAAAAAAAAAAACCTCAAAATTTGAAAAAAAAACGACATTTTTTTCCTTTTCTCAAAAAGTATGCATCATAGAACAAAAATTTCCTGAAAAGCACTAGACCTTTTGAAGGAGCTACTTTTGAGCCTAATACAAAGTCTCTATATTGATAATAACTCCAAATATGGCGGTCCGGAAAAAACGAAAAAAAATGGAAAAAAAAAACAAAAAAAAGGCGTCAGCAATAACTTGTAAAAAAAATCAAGATTGAAACTTCGTTTTAGGCTCAAAGAATGCGTCTTCCATAACTCTATCACCCGCAACATGGACTTTTTTCGCTATAAGCAATAGCTTCTGAAGCAAAACAAAAAAACCTTGAAATTTGAAAATTTTTTATCAGAAAGTATCACATCTATCACAGAAAAAATATCTTCCAGAAAGCACTTCTTGAAAAAGCTTCTTTTATGCCTAATACAAAGTCTCTATGTTGACAAGAACTCCAAATATGGTGGCCCGAAAAAAACAAAAAACGGCGCTCTATTTTATCTTGTGACAAAATTAAGAATAGTTATTTCTTATAAATGAAATTAAATTTAATAAAGCTATTGATCAATGGCTAAAAAAAGTATGTGACTTATCTCTTAATTTCTTTGGCTACATTATTTAATATTAATATAGCATTTTTAATCAATTTTTTAATAATTTTGATAAATTGGGCAATAAATAACTCAACGTAGAATTGGATCAAAGACTTCGTAACAGGCTCTTATTTTGCGTCTCAAAAAACTCTAACGCCCGCATTGTGGGTTTTTTCCGCTATCTTCAATGGTTTTTGAGAAAAAAATAAAACTCCAAAATTTAAGAAAAATTAAATAAAAACAAACGGATTTTGAATTTTCTGTATCAAAAACTATCGGAGATACAAAATGAACCCGTATTCTATATGATAGAACTTTGTGAGGACTTTGATTTGAGTCTAGTTTGATGTCTCTATCTTTATTATTCCAAAAGTTATAACACTTTTGAACAAATCTAAAAAAATTAAATATTGAATAATTCAAAATAGAATTGGAATTAATATTTTAATTAATTAGAATTAGAATTAATATTTTTATTAAAAAAATACAAATCTATTATAAATAAAGCTCATTATGACGTTTAAACAATTCAAAACAATAAAAATTAATAAATTGACTATCTCTTAATTCGATGTCGAAAGTCTGTCGAAACCCGTGTAGGAATCGCCAAGCATGGAAACATGGCCATACACTGGCCGATAAACGGCAGCCCATGATTGGTAGCCAAGCAAGGGCCATTAATGGGATATACTTGGCAAACGATCGGTCCATTATTGTGTTGCCAAGATTGGCAGTCTTGTCTTGGCCAACGTCTGGCCATTAATTGGCTGGCCATTTAATGGTTACCATTCATCGGCCAATTCATGGTAAATGCATTGCTGGCCATTTAATGGCTGCCGTTCATTGGCCGATCCTTGGCAAATTCATGGCTGGCCATTTAATGGGTACCATTCATCGGCCAATTCATGGCAAATTCATGGCTGGCCATTTAATGGCTACCGTTCATCGGCCAATTCATGGCATATTCATGGCCGGCCATTTAATGGCTGCCGTTCATCGGCCAATTCATGGCAAATTCATGACTGGCCATTAACGGCTGCCGTTCATTGGCCGATCCTTGGCAAATTCATGGCTGGCCACTTAATGGCTACCGTTCATCGGCCAATTCATGGCATATTCATGGCTGGCCATTTAATGGCTGCCGTTTATCGGCCAATTCATGGCATATTCATGGCTGGCCATTTAATGGCTGCCGTTTATCGGCCAATTCATGGCAAATTCATGACTGGCCATTAATGGCTGCCGTTCATCCGCCAATTCATGGCAAATTCATGACTGGCCATTAATGGCTGCCGTTCATCCGCCAATTCATGGCAAATTCATGGCTGGCCATTTAATGGCTGCCGTTCATCGGCCAATTCATGGCAAAATCGTGGCTGGCCATTAATGGCTGCCGTTCATCGGCCAATTCATGGCAAATTCATGGCTGGCCATTTAATGGCTACCGTTCATCGGCCAATTCATGGCAAATTCATGGCTGGCCATCAATGGCTACCGTTCATCGGCCAATTCATGGCAAATTCATGGCTGGCCATTAATGGCTGCCGTTCATCGGCCAATTCATGGCAAATTCATGGTAAATGCATTGCTGGCCATTTAATGGCTGCCGTTCATTGGCCGATCCTTGGCAAATTCATGGCTGGCCATTTAATGGGTACCATTCATCGGCCAATTCATGGCAAATTCATGGCTGGCCATTTAATGGCTACTGTTCATCGGCCAATTCATGGCTGGCCATTAATGGCTACCAACCATCAGCTAATTTTTGACAAAAAAAAAACAAGACAATAGAAAAAAAAAATTCAACAATGGAGCATTAAAATTAAATAAATAAATAAATATATTTGTATTTGAATAATCATCTTCAAAAAAGTCTACCAAGTCTACGAGTGAACTTAATTACTACAAGAGAACAAAAAACTTCAGAAATATATATATCGCGCTCGTGGCTCAGTTAGTTAAAGCATCGGTTTAGTGTAGGTTTAGGTTTTCGGTCGAGAGTTCGCGCCCGGCGAGAGGCAGGAAAAAAAAAACATTTATTATAAAAAAAAACAAAGTTGGACTCGATAATCTATATATGCAATTGAAAAAAAAAATATTTTTTTTATTTTTATTTATAAAAAAATTAATTTCGCAAGTAATGGGCCAATCTTGGCAAGTGTTAATGCGCCAATCTTGGCAAATGTTAATGGGACAATCTTGGCAAATTTTAATGGGCCAATCTTGGCAAATGTTAATGGGCCAATAATGGCAGCCAATATTAGAATGGTGTAACGCGCCAGGCCCGGCGTATGAGTGGCCCATTAATGGCAGCCCATTAATGGCAAAATTTCGCCATGCATCGGCCGTTGCATGGCCGTGTTGTAGTCTCCTACACGGGAAGGCGGTCAAAACGATGTAGAGACAGAGTCAATGCACATATAGTGATATAAAATTGAAAAAAAATTATTTTGGCTATTGTTCAATCTTTAAATGCTTTTATATACTGTTTTATTTTCTTTTTTCTTATGCAATTGTTATTAACAATAGATTGAAAAGCTATTAACAAAAAAAAAAAAACATTTTTTTCATTATTACAAGTTTTTTATGTTTTCAAATTATATTTTTATTAAAAAAATAGAAATCTATCATAAATAAAGTCCATCATGATGTTTAAACAAGTTAAAACGATAAAAAACGAATAAATTAAGCACCTCTCAATTCGGTGTCGAAAGCCTGTCGATTCAGTGACAAAATATCTCGGTAATAATGACCGAGTCAATTACCGATGAATGGTCTGAGGCTCGACAGCTTTCTGACTCCAGTAGATATGTGAATCATGTCAACCTAACCTCTCTACCATGTATAATTGAAACTCTCATTTAATGATTTAATACATATACTTTTGGTTTCTTTGTCACGATTTTTATGGATTTTCAGAATTATAAATAACGATAAAAAAAAATATTCAAAAAATATTGATGGGTTCTTGAAGCAATTGACATTAATACCACGTACAAATTTGTTCAATAAATCTTTATCAATGACTGAAAAAATGTGAAAAAAATTAAAATTTTTTTTTTTTTTTGTACTTAGTATATCTGACTCTGTCCAATGTTAAGAGATAGGGCTTAGATTTGAGACCACTCCTTCAAAAAAACACTCGGGTAACACGTTAAATATAAATTAAATGAATGATGGCAAAGCCTCATCACCAATGTCAGTTTTAACATGTATAATTTTAAGACGCACCTTGCAGTTTGGTGACCAGACTCAAAGTGATTTTATATTTTAATAATTCACTTCACAAGAAATTACCACATTACAGTCTGGTTGTAGTAACTGGGTCCTTACGGCGCAGGTAGGATTCTCCAATAGTGAACAACTGTGCCAGGCTTGTTACAAGCTTGTGTCCCGAGTCTTGGCAGTCTGAAATTGTGCCTAGCTTGACATAGGCAATTTTGCAATCAATGCACAAGCCTTGTTAATCCAGGCTTGTACCAAGCTTGTGCTTTTCAATTTTCCTGGCCTTACATAAGCCTCGATAGTTCAAGCTTATGACAAGCATGTGCTTTTCGATTTTCCCGGCTTTACACGAGCCTTGTGTCAAGCTAGTGCACGTCGTTTTATCAAGCTTGACACGAATCTTGACTTGAGCATATACTGAAAAAAAAAAAATTATAGTACCATGCAGACCATTTTAATCTGACAATAAATTTTTCTCGAAATATATGGCTTAAATTAAAAAATGATTGAAGTAAAAGTTGTAGGATTTGAAGGAGGACATAGATAAAGGAAAAAAACTTTTTTTCTCGATTATCTAAACAATATCGATTTTAACACATTAATTTTTCATCAAATTGGTAAGAACCGTTTTTTCGTTAGTATCAAAAATATAGAGAAAAATCCATCAACATGTTGCATGTTTATCTGCAGATAAAATCGGGCTAAAAAAAAAATAATTTTATCGAAAAATTTCTCAACTTAAAAGTGTTAGTTTGAATGCAAACAACTTTTTAGTACAAAAAAAAATATAGTAACCATTAAAAATAACTATGTTCATACCTGAAACTCCGCCATTATGAATTTTTCAGTTTTTTTTTTTTCTTCGTCTATGTCCCCCTTCAAATGCTACAACTTTTATTTGAATTATTTTTTAATTCAAGCTATATATTTCGAAAAAATCAGATTAAAAATGGGGCAGTCTGTATATAATAATACTATATAATTTTATATATGTATTTTGAATAAAAATTATCGGATTGCGACTATCGTGTTGGGCTCATGCAAGGACTGTGTAGGTTCAATAGAATTGATTCATATAAAAAATTTTGACTGCAACTTTCATAGTTACCTCGATGGTTGTTATGAAAGTGCATTGGAGTTCCATGTAAACGGCATGGGTTCAAGACTTTTTCGAGTCCGTATTTTTCCTTTCAATGATTCCGATTGTTCAAACTGTGTCAATAAAAAAATATTAGTATTCAAAACTATAACTAATTAAAATAGTTGTCATAATAATTCAATTGATATATTTTTTTTTAATTTTGCCATAATCCTAGTAATAAAGCCTTGGTACAAGCCTGGTAGTCCAGCCTTGGCATATTCTCAAATACTTAACAATCTTGGCACAAGCTTGGAGCACAGGCCTGACATAAGCATGTGAGCCTTGTGCCACACCTGGCACAATCCTCAACTCTTCTCTGCAGTGTTTACCATTGAGTTATGTATCGAACTAAACCATGCAGATATTCTAAGAATCGAACTGAACAAATTTGTTTAAACGCAATAAAATCGAAAAAGTTTGAGTTTCATATACAACCTTGCATGGAATAAATACCTACAAATAACAAAGTCAACGATGGTCATTGAGATTAAAGTAACAAAGTATGGTTGTTATTTTTAATTCGAGAGTTTCTTGAGAATTCTTGTCACGTACCATTACTATAAAAAATTCGATTCCAAAATTTACGTCAGAAGACAAAAAATGTATACTTTATAAATAATACTTGTTTTAGGTCACTAGGAGAAGAGCCAGTATAGCAACGATTTTTCGATCAATTGGGAACTGTCAAGAAAGATCAAAGGCAAATAATTTATTTTTACAATTATCATATCCAAATGACAATGATTTTTGTAATTAAGGTATAGAAAGTTTGACTTTATATATAAGTAACATTCCGTAATGTCGTGAATTTTTGTACTACTCAAGTACGGTAATGTCACTTTCTATTCCTTAACTGACAAAAGTACTTTGTGTTACTAGAGATAACGTAAGAAACTGATTTTTGAAAATCTGTTTACTTAAAGTTATCTTTTTTTTCAATAATAAACTAATGTCTTGGTCCAAGAAACTTGTAACTTTAAGTAAATGCATAAAAATTTTATTTTTAATCCATACACTGTAAAGAAGAAGGTAAATGTCAGATCTCAAGATCCTGGAAATAATTGTCCTTAGAATAAGATAACAGAGTTATGATTGCAGATAAATGAGTTTATATACCAAAAAGTATTTCTTTGAAACGTAAAAGTATTGATTAAAGAGGAAAGATGTCTTGATATAAAACATACTGTAGTTTGTTTCAAAATCAAAACGTCATTATTTAAAACTTAATATTCCAATCCAAATCTCTATGATTTTTCAATTTAATCTTTGAGGCTCTAAACTGAGGCTAAAAAGTATTATATCAGGCTTTCTTTTTCTTTATACCATGTTATAATGATAATTGAATGTAAAGAACATTATTCATCCACCCATATGTAAGTTTCTTAATCGATATTGATCAAGAGTCAAACAATTTTTTTGTACTACCTCAACCCGAGTGGAAATTTTAGTCTGGTCCTGAACAAGGTTTCTAGATGAGTTACTGGATTTAGACAGGTCATCCGAAGCTAGAATTTGGGACGCCATATCGGGGATCAGTATAATATATTATCATAATTATATTTTATTTAAAAGAAAAAAAAAAAAAAACTCGTTCAGGTTATTTTATTCAATAATATCTTATAAACATTAATATTCTTATTATTATTTTATTTCATATTAATATATTGATCATTAATGATGATTACAGATGCAAAAAAAAATTTTAATCATTTATTTTGTGACTGCAATTCATATAACTTGACGCCGTAGCAGTTTGAATTTGCGCGGCTCCGCCATATTGGGGATAACGACGATTTTACTTCGGATGACCTGTATATTGGGAATTATTCTAGGGACCTTGGTCCTGAATTTTGAATTTGGCTTATTACAAATGTTAAGAATTAGTTGAAAGATGACCGCTAGGTCTCGCGAGTTGCATTGATTATTTTCCCTTGCTTCTACCAGTAAACAACGCCAAATAAAACTTTGTGTTACCGAAATAAGTTTGACACATATTATAAAAATAGATAATATAATTAAAGAAGTTACAAAACATAAGTCATTCTTCAGTCAAGGAAGAGTTTTCTTGTTGCCAGAAGACAACTTCTTGGCAGAAACTTGCTTAAAATGAAATTAAAAATAGTTCAAATTAAGGAAAATTATGTTTGTATAAAGAAAAATAAAATTATTGTTTAAGACATCATGTTGCTTCCCAGGTAGGAATCGCCCAGCCGTAACGATTGTAACAGGCTTGGCACAAGCTTGATTTCCAAACCTTGTGTCCCAAGTTTGTGTCGAGCCTGTTACGATGGTCTGACTCTAGGCTCACACAAAGCCTTGGAAATCAGTCTTGTGTCAAGATTGGATTTTAAGTTTGACACAAGCTTGGATTACAAGTTTGTGTCAAGATTGGATTTTAAGTTTGACACAAGATTGGATTTTAAGTTTGACACAAGCTTGGATTACAAGTTTGTGTCAACATTGAATTTTAAGTTTGACACAAGCTTGGTATACCAAGCGTAAACATGACATTTATTTCGATTCATCAGGCATTATAATTGTGTCAAGCCTGTACTTTTTTGTTTTACCCGGCTTCACACGAGCCTTGTGTCAAGCTCGTTTTATCAAGCTTGACAAGAGACTTGACGTGTGCATATATTCAATTAAAAAAAAAAAAAATTATAATATTTAAATCTACATATATGTAGAGTGTAAATAGAAATTTCAAATAGCAATTATTAGGTTTTGAGTATCGTGCCAATCTGTTACAAGGACTGTATATTAAGTCTCGAATATATCTTTGATTCATATCAAAATTTTTTGTGAGTTTGTTATGAATACCCCGGTGGTTGACGTGATAGAGCATCGGAATTCCACGTGAGAGACCTAGGATCGATCCCCCAGTACGCCGTTTATTTTCGCTCAAATTATTATCGTTAATTCAACTTGGATCGTGTAAATAATAATAATGTCAAAAATAATAAATTAATAATAATAGTTATTTATATTTATTTATAATTTTTTTTGCAAGACTGTGTCAAGCTTGGATTCGAAGCTTGTGTCAAGCTTGGATTCGAAGCTTGTGTCAAGCTTGGATTCGAAGCTTGACACAAGCAAATACATGGTTATCATTCCAGGCTCTTACCAAGCTTGACACACGCTTGGAATCCAAGCTTGACACAAGCTTCGAAGCCTGGAATCCAAGCTTGACACAAGCTTGTCCCAATCGTCGATTCCTACCTGGGTTATATCATTCTGATAATTTTTTTTTTCATGCAATAATTGGTTTGTGTCAAGGAGAAAACTTCTAGTTGTAAACCATATGAGTTTTAGACATAAACATTATTGTAGTTATTATACGGAAATAACTTGTCGTTTTAAGCGACAAAGTAGTTTCAAACAAGAAAGAAACTTCTAGAAAAAAGTATTAATACATCTGAGCCAATCAGATTCACTGCCGTAAAAAACTTCTTTCAAACCGTTTTTCCTTTAAACAAACAATAATTTCTTAAATTATGGAAAAAAAATTCAAAAAAATATTTCATTCTTAATTTAAATAACTATAAATCTAAACTACCTGTCTAAGTTCCAAAATTTTGTTGTAATATTCGCCATCGTGGCACGTAGGATAACGCGTTCGCTTCCAACACAGTCAGTCCTGAGTTCCACCCCCACATTAGGCAAATAAAAAATTCGTTTTCGGTTAGTTTAGAAAAAAAACTGAAAACTGACATGCTATCTGCTATAAAATGATAGCGATGTATTAAATGTAAAATAAAGTGCCTTGAGTCAAATTGTTTAATGTTTAACGTTGGCAAACTTTTTTCATATTCAACGTCTATCTGGATGAAAATTAAGGTATTCTGATATTGATCTGAAAACAAAATTGTTAAAATTCAAGACACTTTCCTGTATAGAAGCATAAGTTGAATAAAAAACTAGTGAAAATTTCGCCCACTTACACTGAGAGAATTAAAACGTGAAATATCATTAAAAATCCCTTTATAATCACGGGTCAATATCACCAGATTGCACTCTAACGTCCACTACTAAATATTCTTAAGGTAGTATGTTAATTTCGCAGAGAAACAGCGAAAAATTCACAGAATCAATGTACATTAAAAAGTTAAGTTGCTCACATAAACTACGGGGTGATCCATACGAGTATAATTAATCTGAAGATTGAAAAATAGGTCGATCACCGTTATATTATAGAATTGACATTAGAATATTTATTAATAGGGTTTTACTTCATTATAAAAATAAAATGCATACCTATAATTTACTCATTTGACGAATAAAGTTAAAAAAATTAATTTTGATAAATTAAAATACCAAGGAAAAAGCAGTAGTTAAGAAAAAGATGAAGCTAAGGAATTAATGTAGACAAAGAAATTATGTGGTAAGCAACATTAATTCCTAAGCTTCATCTTTTTCTTAACTACTGATTTTTCCTTGGTTCTATTTATTTATTTATTTAACAATTAAAATTAATGCAATTTTTTTAAATAAATTAAAATGTCTGAAGACAAACCACGTGAAAATTAATCAAATGAAAAAAGAGGGGGAACTCGAAAACTACGTCATTATCCCGTGAAAAAATTGCAATGACTTTATTTTAATTAACAAATCTAAGATTTTATAATAATAATAATATTAATAAAATATTGAAAATAGAAAAATTTTAATAAAGAATTTTTTTTGCAATTATTATTGAAATATGAAATTTAATTTTAATGACAAATCGATGTTCGCGTTTAATAAAATATTAAAAATTGAATATTTCATTATATCGTAAATTAAATTACAGCCAAACCGTCGATTGAGAACCTCGGAGGCACTGTATATGTCACCGTACAGTGTTGATACCACGCAACACGAGTAAATAAATATTGGCCACCGTACAATGAGCGTACAATTAATGAAACGTTCACCGTAAAGCCATTGTACAATGCGGTGTTACAGTTCAACCACGAACGTCCACCGTACGTTGGACTTTACGTTGCCTCCCATATCTTAAATTTTTTCAGCCCCCAACGTACGCTCATCGTACGGGCAACGAGATCATTCTCAACTCACTGTACAATAATTGTACCGTGAGCAATTTTCTTTCTTTATACAACACCGTACAATTCTTGTACAACGATTTTCTGTCCATTGTACGTTCAATGTAATGTCAAAATTTACCGCGCCGTACCATTCCGCCAGGGTATGCAACGCAGTCACGGCATAAGTTTGTCATTATTTCATACTGACTAAATTGTTGTTGGATCCACACGGAAATAAAATAAATAATTTATATGTAAAATTAAAACGTGTATATAATTTATATAAAATTTATATATAACGATTATATATAATAGTTTATATAAAATTATATATAAATTTTATCACATTCCCCCTCTCCTTTCCTCCCATGAATTGTTTTTATTTAAAAATTTTCTTAAATTTTAATTTAAAAAAATCAAAAACAAATCTTCCATCAGGATTCGAACCCGGGCCGTTCTGGTTGGGAGGCAAGTACTTTACCTTAACTACAACTTAAGCCACAAATCTTATGATGAATTTTTGCAAAAATATAAATAAGAACATGACTTTTCACAATTTTTTTACTTTGTGGTTTTAATACCGATTTTATCTTTTTTTTCATAAAAATATGAACAAAGAGATGTTAAAATTAAAATTCAATATATTTGAATAAAAGCCAGTAATAGAATTATGATTAAAACAGCAAAGTAAAAAAATTGAGAAAAGTCATATTCTTATTTATATTTTTACAAAGATCTATCATAAGATTTGTGGCTTTGAGGTAAAGCACTTGCCTCCCAACCAGAAGGGTCCAGGTTCGAATCCTGATAGAAGATTTGTTTTTGGTTTTTTTAAATTAAAATTTAAGGAAATTTTTAAATAAAAACGATTCATGGGAGGGGCGGAGGGGTGGGGGAAATGTGATAAAATTTATAGAATTTTATATAAAAAATATATATAATTTTATATAAACTATTATATATAATCGTTATACATAAATTATATACCAGTTTTCGCCCAATAGTATATATAATTGTTATATATAATTATTATATATAATTTTATATATAAATTATATAATTTCTTTCCGTGTGGGAATGCATATTGTTACAAAGAAAAACTCAATGTTTAACCTGTTTATGGTATTGAATACAATTTATAATAACTTGCTGCTTAGATTTTCATTGTAATAATCATTTTATTTTATTAATTTAATTAAATTGCGAATTCGTACTAAGTGTATATCTGGAAATGTACGAGATCAGTATTGTGAGGACAGTCCCTGAATTCGCTGTTATATTAATGGACTAGTCCTCAAACTAAGATATGCACAAATTCATATATTATACGTATGAGTATATAAATTTGTGTATTTCATAGTGTTCCGGGTCGAACCACATGTCTGTCGGTCCCAAACTGACCGGACTTTAATTCTTTTTATTTTTTAAACAAAATACAATAAGTTGATAAATTTTAAACATTACTCTGTTTTTTATGGCTACTTCGTGAAACGACAAACTTTAGAATAACATGTGACTAACAATTTGATTTTATATTTTTTCTAAAATACTTTAAACAACGATTTAATTTATGTACTTTTTAATAGCTTTTTTACAAACTCGAATATTCCCACACATGGTCAACTGATGCATAGATTTTTTGAGTAAAAATCACGTAACAAATAAAACCATAAACTCAAGTTTCTCTTTGGTACTATTATAACATATTTTTTAAAGCATTAAATAAAAACATTAAAATCTATATTTTTTGTTTACACATGGTATTTTTTATGTCACTCTTTGGACCACACAAGGCCTAATTTTATGTCTAAAAATCCCACCACCTACACGTAGTTTTTTACCCTCTCTTGAACTAATTTTTGACTAATTAAAACTAATTTTTTAACTAAGTACACACCCATTTTTTGGACTTAACAATTTTCAACAAACTGAGAAATCAGTTGCTCTTCACACTCGTTTACGTAACATCTCTAATTAATATTGATTCGCGTACAACGGGATTTCTTTATACTTACAATATAAAATAGTAGTGTTTGTCCATGACAACACTTTTTAGCGTCAACTCAATATACAATATACAATACAATTAATTATAATTTTAGTGAAATAATAAAGTGAATATATTAATAGAATTTAAGCCACAGTGTTTGGATTTATTTAAAGTGTTATTCCTATTATTTCAATTTACAACCTATCCTCCACATCCTTTGATAGCCCTGTATCAAACTCAAGGCCTTACAACCCTTGTGAAATTATCGTGGTTCATTTGGATACGTGGTGCGATACACATAGTTTGAGGACAATCAAAGCAGCAAGTTATTATAAATTGTTTTTTATATCATAAACGGGTTAATTATTGAGTTTTTTTTTGTAACAATATGCATCCAACATCAATTTAGTGAGTGTGAAATAATGACAAACTCATGACGTGAAAACGTCATGTGTTGTATGAACATGCATCTCTGAGAAATTATTGTTTATACTTTTTTTTATTATTGCGTACTTAATCATCAACACCTAATTTTTTAGTGGACTTACACTTAAACTTTGTTTGAAGACATTTTTCCACTGTCCATACTATTTCAACATGATTCTGGCAGAATTAGTGATAGATGAGTTCTGTCATAAAAATAATGAATATGATACAAGTAAGGGATGTAAAATAAAATTTATAATAAGTCGCTGCTCAGATTTTCATTGTAAAAATAATTCTATTACATCAAAATAATTAAAATCGCAAATTAGTACTAAGTGTATAAATATATACAAAATCAGTATTATGAGGACAGTCCCTGAATTCACTGTTATATCAATGGACTACCCTGGTATAAATATTTCTCCGCCATTACTCCGGCTTTCTCCGGCATTAATCCGGCATTAAACCGTTTTTGGCCCATTTCCGGAGAAATTACATCGGCATGAAATTGATGGTGGAGGAATTACTCCGATATCGGATTGATTGTAGGAAAATTATTCCGGCATAAGATCAGTGAAAGAGACAAAACTCCGACATGAAAGTAGTGCTGGAGGAATTATTCTGGCATGAGATTAGTGCCGGAGAAATTATTCCGGCATAAGATCAGTGAAGACAAAATCATTCCGGCATGGGATCGATTGCGGAGATTTTATTCCGGCATGGGATTAGTGCCGGAGAAATTATTCCGGCATGAAATCAGTGAAGGAGAAATTATTCTGGCATGTAATTGATGGCGGAGAAATTTTTCCTGCATGAAAGAAGTGCCGAAAAAATTATTTTGACATTAAAGGAGTGCCGGAGAAATCATTTCGGCTTGGGATCAGTGGAGGAGGAAAAACTCCAGCATCAAACTAGTGGCGGATTAGTTTTTCCGACATTAATCTTATGCCGGAGTCATTACTCCAACATGATATTGATGGTTGAGTAATCACTCCGGCATGAGATTAATGTCGGAAAAATTAATTCACAACTAGTTTTATGTCGGAGTTTCTTCCTCCACTGATGCCATACCGGAATCAGTTCTCCGGCACTCCTTCCATGCCGGAATAATTTCTCCGGCACTCCTTTCATGCCGGAATAATTTCCCGGCCATCAATCCCATGTCAGAATAATTTCTCCTTCCCTGATCTCATGCCATTATAATTTCCCCGGCACTACTCCCATGCCGGAATAATTCCTCTAGACACTTTCATGCCAAAGTTTCTTCTCCTTCACCGATCTTATGCCAGAATAATTTGTCCGCCATCAATTCCATACTGGAATAATTTCTCAATTTCATGTCAGAGTCATTCCTCCGCCATTAACCTCATGCCAGAGTAATTTCTCCACCACCAACCTCACGCCGGAGTAATTTCTCCGGAAATCAGCTAAAAACGGAGAAATGCCGGAGTAATATTTCCACCAGGGTAGACCTCAAACTACGAATTGCAAAAATTCATAGTTTCATATTATACGTATGAGTATATGAATTTGTGTATTTCATAGTTTGGGGACTAGTCCATTAATATAACAGCGAATTTAGGGACTGTCCTTGAACTACTGATTTGGTATATTTTTATATATACACTTAGTACTAATTCGAAATTTAATATTAATTTTATATGATAAAATGATTTTTCCAATAGAAATCCAAGCAGCAAGTTATTATTATTTTTTTTTACATCTCGTCCTAGTGTCATATTCATTATTTTCAGGATAGAACTTATCCATAAATAATTCTGCCAGTTTGGAATTGCGACTAATCCATGATGTAGAAATAGCATGGATCCTGAAACAATGTCTTCAAATAATGTTTGAGTGAAGGTCCACTAAAAAATTAAGCCTTGATGATTAGCAGGGCCAAAGAGTTCAGTCAAATTTGGATGCCGTATGAATTCGCGGTTAGAATTTTAATTAAAAAAATCGAAAAAATGTATCGTTATATCGAGGTTATTAAGTTAGAGTCTACAACAGGGATACTCGATATATTGATTTCGTGTCGAGTTTGTTTTTTGTTTCAACTGAGCCTCTCTATATAACCTGCTGCTTGGATTTTCATTGTAAAAATAATTTTATTATATATCACTGTTATATCAATGGACTAGTCCTCAAACTAGGATATGCACAAATCTATATATTTATACGTATAAGATATGAATTTGTGCATATAGTAGTTTAAGGACAAGTTCACTGATATAGCAATGAATTCGAGGACTGTTCTCAAACTACTGATTTTGTATATATTTAGATATACACTTAGTGCTGATTTCCAATTTCATTAATTCAATATAGTAAAATTATTTTTACAATGAAAATCCAAGCAGCAAGTTATTATACATTGTATTTTATACCATAAACAAGTTGAACATTGAGTTTTTTGTTGTCACAATATGCATCCAACAACAATCTAGTCAGTGTGAAATAATGACAAACTCATGACGTGAAAACGTCATGTGTTTTATTTACATGAAAAATCATTGTTAATTTTTTTTTTTATTATTTTGTACTTAATCATCAAGACTTAATTTTTTAGTGGACCTCCACTCAAACATTGTTCGAAGACATTCTTCCAGAATCCATTCTATTTCTACGTCATTTCTATCTCTACAAATTTTGTTTCTATCGGTACGAATAAGACCAGGTCTATCTCATTTAAATAGAAAATAATTTTTTGAACAAATTTTTCTTTAGAGGTATCATGTAATTGTTAATTGAACATTTACTATTGCTGAAAGATCGAGTACACTAAAACTTCAATTTATATATATCGAAACGTCCCCAAAATATCTTATCTATAGTTTTTCGCCTGTATATGGGCGTAAAAAAAAAATATCTTTATAAAAGCTGTAATATATAATTTCTCTAATAATATATTGTCTACATATGCCTAAATCATTTGTTTATATACCCTTATATATATATATATATATATATATGTATGTGTAGACGTGATTTTGAGGTCCATTTCAGTCATTTATCCAGGACTTCGAGGACATTTCTGCATTTTGAGGACGGTCCCCGTTATTTTTTAGGTGACGACGTTAGTTTAAGGACCGTCCTCAAAAAAAATATTTTATCCTGGAATTATTTCAAGACCCTCAATTTTTTTCAATAATTTTCAGGGACGGTCCTCAAAATGCAGAAATGTCCTTAAAATGAACTATTGATAAAGGCATAGATTTTGAGGACAGTCCCCAAAAAACGTATTTAGTTTAAGAGCGATTTTGGGGACATTATTTGATCAGTCAGGATTTCAAAATTGTAAATTTCCAAGAGCTAGTTCTATTATTATGATTAATCCGGTATTACTTTTTAATTTTGATACAAATAATAGTTTTGAAATTATACTGGATTTTTCACTGAAGTATTAGTTAAGAATATTATTTTAATATTGAAGAATTGAGTACAGATGATACTCACTAATACCTGTATAAGTATATTAATTATTCGAGTCAATTAATGAGAATAGTAAATAATACTTCTAGCAGTTTTATTTTAAATATTCATATACGGATATAAAAGAAACTAAATTTTTTTTTTCAATATGTATCCAACAACAATTTAATCAGTAAGAAATAATGACACACTCATGACGTAAAAACGTCATGTGTTGTATGTGCATGCATCTCTGAGAAATAATTTTTTGTTCTTTTTTTTATTATTGCGTACTTAATCATCGACACTTTATTTTTTAGTGGACTTACACTTAAACTTTGTTTAAAGAAATTTTTCCAGTATCCATACTATTTCAACATCATTCTGGCAGATTTAGTGATGGATGAGTTTCGTCATAAAAAGAATGAATATGATACAAGTAAGGGATGTAGAATAAAATTTATAATAACTTGCTGCTTAGATTTTCATTGTTGAAATAATTTTATTACATCAAAATAATTGAAATCGCAAATTAGTACTAAGTGTATATCTGAATATATACAAAATCAGTATTTTGAGGACAGTCCCTGAATTCAATGTTATATCAATAGACTAGTCCTCAAACTACGATATGCACAAATACATATATTTTACGTATAAGTATATAAATGCGTGCATATCGTAGTTTGAAGACTAGTCCATTAATACAACAGCGAATTTAGGGACTGTCCTTGAACTACTGATTTTGTATATTTTCAGATATACACTTAGTACTAATTCGCAATTAAATTAATTTAATATAATAAAATGACTTTTACAATGGAAATCCAAGCAGCAAGTTATTATAAATTTTATTTTACATCACTATCTCGTTGCATATTCAGTACTTTTATAACAGAAGTTATTCAACAATAGTTCTGCCACTTTGGGATATTGACAAATCCATGATGCTGAAATAGCACGGATTCTGGATAAAGTCTTTAAACAATGTTTAAGTGGAGGTCCACTAAAAAATTAAGTCTTGATGATTAAGTACGAAATAATGAAAGAAATATTTAATAATAATTTCTCAAAGATGCATGTTTATGCAACACAGTCACGGCATGAGTTTGTCGTTACTTCATACTGACTAAATTGTTGTTGGATGCATATTGTTACAAGGAAAAACTCAATGTTTAACCTGTTTATGGTATTGAATACAATTTATAATAACTTGCCGCTCAGATTTTCATTTTAATAATCATTATATTTTATTAAATTAATTAAATTGCGAATTCGTAGTGAGTGTATATCTGAAAATGTACGAGATCAGTATTTTAAGGACAGTCCCTGAATTCGCTGTTATATTAATGGACTAGTCCTCAAAATAAGATATGCACAAATTTATATATTATACGTATGAACTGATGAATTCGTGCATATTGCAGTTTGAGGACTAGTCCATTGATATAACAACGAATTCAGGGACTGTCCTCAAAATACTGATTTTGTATATTTTTAGATATACACTTAGTACTAATACGCAATCTAATTAGATTAATAGAATAAATTAATTTTTACAATGAAAATCAAAGCAGCAAGTTATTATAAATTGTATTTTATATTATAAAGGGGTAATTATTGAGTTTTTTTTTTGTATCAATATGTATCCAACATCAATTCCGTGAGTTTGAAATAATGACAAACTCATGACGTGAAAACGTCATGTGTTGTATGAACATGCATTTCTGAGAAATTATTGTTCATACTTTTTTTTATTATTACGTACTTGATCATCAACATCTAATTTTTTAGTCGACTTACACTTAAACTTTGTTTGAAGACATTTTTTCAGTATCCATACTATTTCAACATCATTCTGGCAGAATACGTGATGGATGAGTTCTGTCATAAAAATAATGAATATAATACAAGTAAGGGATGTAAAATAAAATTCATAATAAATTGCTGCTTAGATTTTCATTGTAAAAATAATTTTATTACATCAAAATAATTAAAATCACAAATTAGTACTAAGTGTATATCTAAATATATACAATATCAGTATTTTGAGGACAGTCCCTGAATTCAATGTTATATCAATGGACTACCATGGTAAAAATATTTCTCCGCCATTATTCCGGCATTTCTCCGGCATTACACCGTTTTTGGCCCATTTCCGGAGAAATTACTCCGGCATGAAATTGATGGTGGAGGAATTACTCCGGGATGAGATTAATGGTAGGAAAATCACTCCGGCATGACATCAGTGAAGGAGGAAAAACTCCGGCATAAAAGTAGTGCCGGAGGAATTATTCTGGCATGGGATTGGTGCCGGAGAAATTATTGCGGCATAAGATCAGTGCCGGAGAAATTATTCTGGCATGAAATCAGTAAAGGAGAAATTATTCTGGCATGTAATTTATGGCGGAGAAATTTTTCCGGCATAAAGGAGTGCCGGAGAAATTTTTTTGACATTGAAGGAGTGCTGGAGAAATTATTTCGGCTTGGGATCAGTGGAGGAGAAAAAACTCCGGCATCAAACTAGTGGCGGATTAGTTTTTCCGACATTAATCTTATGCCGGAGTCATTACTCCAACATGATATTGATGGTTGAGTAATCACTCCGGCATGAGATTAATGTCGGAAAAATTAATCCACAACTAGTTTTATGTCGGAGTTTCTTCCTGCACTGATCCCATGCCGGAATAAATTCTCCGGCACTCCTTTCATGTCGGAATAATTTCCCGGCCATCAATCCCACGCCAGAATAATTTCTCCGGCACTAATTCTATGCCGGAATAATTTCTCCACAATCGATCCCATGTCGGAATAATTTCTCCGGCACTACTCCCATGCCGGGATAATTCCTCCGGCACCACTTTTATGCTGATGTTTCTTCTCCTTCACCGATCTGATGCCGGAATAATTTGTCCGCCATCAATTCCATACCGGAATAATTCTCCGCCATTAACTTCATGCCAGAGTATTTCTCCACCACCAACCTCACGCTGAGTAATTTCTCCGGAAATCAGCCAAAACAGAGAAATGCCGGAGTGATATTTCCACCAGGGTAGTCCTCAAGTAATTTCTCCGGAAATCAGCCAAAAACAGAGAAATGCCGGAGTGATATTTCCACCAGGGTAGTCCTCAAACTACGAATAGCATAAATTCATAGTTTCATATTATACGTATGAGTATATGAATTTGTGTATTTCATAGTTTGAGGACTAGTCCATTAATATAACAGCGCATTTAGGGACTGTCCTTGAACTACTGATTCAGTATATTTTTAGATATACACTTAGTACTAATTCGCAATTTAATATTAATTTAATATAATAAAATGATTTTTACAATAGAAATCCAAGCAGCAAGTTATTATAATTTTTTTTTTACATCTCTTCCTAGTGTCATATTCATTATTTTCAGGATAGAACTGATCCATGAATAATTCTGCCAATTCGGAATTGTGACTAATCCATGATGTATGAATAGCATGGATCCTGAAACAATGGCTTCAAATAAATAATGCCTTGATGATTAGGTACAAAATCATAAGAAACATGATTCACACCGACTAGACTGACTAGATGTTGATGCAATTGTGACAAGAAAAAACTCAATGTTCAACTTGTTTATGGTATACAATATAATCTATAATAACCTGCTGCTTGGATTTTCATTGTCAAAATCATTTTATTATATTAAATCAATTTAATTGTGAATTCGTACTAAGTGCATATATTAAACATTTACGGGATCAGTATTTTGAGGACAGTCCCTGAATTCACTATTATATCAATGGACTAGTCCTCAAACTACGATATGCACAAATTTATATACTTATACGTATAAGATATGAATTTGTGCATATAGTAGTTCAGGGACAAGTTCACTGATATAGCAATGAATTCGAGGACTGTTCTCAAACTACTGATTATGTATATATTTAAATATACACTCGGTGCTGATTTCCAATTTCATTAATTCAATATAGTGAAATTATTTTTACAACGAAAGTCCAAGCAGCAAGTTATTATAGATTGTATTTTATACCATAAACAAGTTGAACATTGAGTTCTTTCTTGTCATAATTTGCATTCAACAGCAATCTAGTCAGTGTGAAATAATGACAAACTCATGACGTGAAAACGTCATGTGTTTCATTTACATGAAAAATCATTGTTAATTTTTTTTTTATTATTTTGTACTTAATCATCAAGACTTAATTTTTCAGTGGACCTCCATTTAATGATTGTTTGAAGACATTCTTTCAGAATCCATGCTATTTTTACGTCATTTCTATTTCTACAAATTTTGTTTTTATCGGTACAAATAAGACCACGTCTATCTTATTTAAATAGAAAATAATTTTTTGAACAAATTTTTCTTTAGAGGTATCATGTAATTGTTATTTCAACATTTACTATTGCGGAAAAATCGAGTACATTAAAACTTCAATTTATATATATCGAAACGTCCCCAAAATATCTTATCTATAGTTTTTCGTCTGTATGTGGGTGAAAAAAAAAAATATCTTTATAAAAGCTGTAATATATATTTTCTACAATGATATATTGTCTACATATGCCTAAATTATTTGTTTATATACCCTTTTTCTTTTATATATATATATATTTAAAGACGTCCTCGAAATTTAGTTTATATAAGCGAATGTCCTCAAAATCATTTGTTTATACTTAATTGTTAATATATGCAATTTAAACAAGAATTATCTGTATAAAAACTATCATACATGATTTGTCTGAGTTTTATAGACTTATATATACCCCCACCCTATCTTCTGAAAAATGTCCTCAAAAGCATGCCAGCACAAACATATATATATATATATATACATTTAGAAACGTCCTCGAAATTTAGTTTATATAAGTGAATGTCCTCAAAATCATTTGTTTATACTTAATTGTTCATAAATGCAATTTAAACAAGAATTATCTGTATAAAAACTATCATACATGATTTGTCTGGGTTTTATAGACTTATTTATACCCCCACCCTATCTTCTGAAACATGTCCTCAAAAGCATGCCAGCACAAACATATATATATATATATATATGCAGCATTTCATGTATTTGGATTTCGCTCCAGGGGCGTACCTCGTCTTCTACTTTGCTAAAATAATTCCTGTAACTCACACAAAATTTTATTCATTTATGCAACACATAAAAATTGTCATGTCTGACCTCGACATGACCATGCACTTCTCGATCTAGTCCTCTAGCCGAACGACTAATCATTTAGCCGTGATTTAATTCTAAGCTCACAATCATTTGTGGCACTCTTTCATGACAAGTACTTTATGTCACTACTCGACTATCAAGCTAATCCCATAGCTAGATACCATTACGTTTATCATAGCACAGACATAGTGCAAATGAGAACATTCCATATTTTATTGTCTTTACCTTTATATTCATCTTCATTAACTTGTTGAAACATAAGCCAAGGTTTCATGTTATCAACAGCTACTACTTATGACCCTCACGCAAATCTTCAACAAGATACCTCTCATTTGGATGTTTTTCATCGACTCTAAACGGGCCCTTGAACTTTGACAACAGCTTCCTGCTGCTACCAGTGGCTGCTTCACTAGATATTTTCACCATCACCAGCTGTCCTTCTTGGTATACATCAGCTTCTCTTCGAGCTTGGTCATATCGCTCTTCTTGTTTTCTTTGATCTTCAGTGATGTATTTAGACATTCTTTCTCTCAGCTCGTTCAAGTCTACTCTATTAAAATCAGTTTGCACCTCAGCCAACAATTTAGATTCAGCTAACGATCTCCCCTTGTAACCCATTCATGCCTCTAATGGAGTTACATCTGTAGCTCGGCTCCTGACTGTATTCATGTTGCATTGGACCCCTTTAACCAACAGATCCCAATCTCGAGAATCTAATTGTGCTGCTGTTGAAGACAATGCGTTGATGATGACTCTATTATACCTCTCGTGGTGTACTAACAGCATTTAAAGTGTGACGTATGTTAGACGATTCACAAAACAATTTAAATTTCTTTGCTGTGAAGGTAGTACATTGATCACTCATAATTCTAGCTGGTGCCCTGTGACAGCGTTCAATAGCCCTGAAAATTTAAGGCTTGATGTACTGTAGTACCGCATCAGCCAACAGGTGGCGTACGTTTTTCGCAAGCGCTTTGTACGCTTGAGTTAATAACTAGCGGGCGAGTAAAACGAAAGAACACGATCTAGCTCGCCTAGCTTTTGGCTACGACAAGAACGTTTTTTGATATTTAAGTTGCGTGGATACACCAACGAAACCAAGACCCGGTTGCGTGGACACACCAGCCAACCCAAGATCCGGCTACGTGGTTACACTAGCCAACCCAAGACCTAGTTGCGTGGACACACCAACTTCCCAAGACCTATCTGCGTGGATACACCAGTTGAACCAAGTCCTGATCCAAGAACTGCGTGGATACACCAGTTGATCCAAGACCTGATCCCTAGAGTTGCGTGGATACACCAGACTAACCATCGAATACAGACAAAAACGTGGCATTCGGGTAATTGTCCAACGAATTTACGACCTCCGGTGTATGAATGTGTATGAATTAGAGATACTGGGGTGTTACTTGTACATGTATGTTGTTACGTGTAATTGTCATTGGGTTATTGAACGCGTCACTTATCTTTCCACTTCTCTTTGTAATAAACTTTATATTTATTTAACTATTAATTATTGTTGTCTAATTGATTGGGAGACCTTGGACTACCTACCGATACTGAGCCCGGCAAATAATTATACATTTGTACAAACCTATCCACGACTTCACGAAAATATATATTGCATAATTTTATAGGTTCGTTACAAAATTGGCGCCCAAACCGAGACTTGACAATTTGCAAAATCAATTAGACATTTTAAAATTTGAGAATTTATTTGAGTAAATATTTCGAATCCGAGAACTTATTCCGTGGTCTAATCATTTAAACCTTTTCAATTCGCGAACTTGATCTGTACTTAACATCTTTCACCTGACAATTGCACCATGGCCGACGACAAGAAGATATTTTTATCAACATTAAATAAACCAGAATTGATCAAAGAATTGGAAGCTCGCGATATCACGATTCCACCCAATGCAAAAAAAGAAACCTTGGTCAGTCTTCTTCGTTCTTATCACCGCCAAAATAAAACACCTTTTGTAGTCATGGCACCAGATTTCATACAAAGTCAAGATGACGATGATGAAGAAGAACAAGAAGTTGAAGATCAAAACACCACTGAAAAGGGTGAAAGATCAAACCAAGAACACAGCAACAAGACATCAAGACGATCGTCACCAAAAAGAACTCAAAAAACAGTCAGAAAATTCCGTATCACAGAAGATCTGAGAAAAGCGGCCCAGTTGTTGTCATCAACAACTGGATCCCAAGCCAATGTACCTAGTGATAAACCAAGAATCACAAGTATGATCAAGCAAATTTTTGACCAAAGAAGACTTACACCAAGTCAACCAGCGACACCACAACTGAGAAGAAAGAACACAATTGACAATCGTGGTTATCATTCAGATAACAAAAATAACAGAAATGACAGCTACTGGTTGTCACTTGAAAATGGTTCATCAGTCGAAAGTCAAAGTTCCGAGAAAAGAACTAGGACAATAGCTGAAATTCATGAACACGAAGATAGTCAACGCCATCAATTAAATACGAAATCGACCAATGACAAATTCAAAAGACCTGTTGTGCCGGAACGAAACTTAGACACGATCAGCAAAAGACACGATCACGTCGACAGTTTTAGGACACAGGATGAATATGTCAGAGGTAGATCACCAACTGATTATGACAGAGACTATCACGACGAACAAGGTGAACCAAGAACAAGATTACAGCATCAAAAGAAAAATCATCAAGCCAGACCAAGGTATCCAAGAGACTCATCATCTGACAGTTGGGAATCTTATGGATCAAGGCACAGAAATGTCTCCAGAAAACGTACTGCTTTTCCAAACCAGTCAACGCATATGTACAATGAAAAACGTGTTTATCAAGATCAACGGTCAAGACCCCAAGAAACACCAAGAACAAATTATGTCCGAGAAAATAATCCAAGTAACCCACGTATTGACACTTACCAGTACAATGATGGTCATGATTTACATCAACGTGATAATTATTACAGAAAAAGACAAAATAATTATTATGAACCAGCAAGTAACCATGACATGGAAAGACAACATGATTATCAAAATAATTGGAGAGGCGAAAGCCGAATCATGGACAAGGTCAGAAAATGGAACATCACATTTAATGGTGATGAAGAAGCAGTTATGTCTTTTCTAGAGAGAATTGAAGAGGTCACGACCTACTATCAATTAACACAAGAAGAATTAATTAAAGGCATACCAATGTTTTTAAAAGACAAAGCTAGTGAGTGGTACAGGAACAACATGAGAACATGGAGAACCTGGGAGGAATTTGCTTACGACTTGAAGCGATATTTCGCTCCAGGTGATATTCACATGCAGTTGGAAGATCGTATACGTAATCGTGTTCAAGCAAGTAATGAATCAGCAAAAGTATACGTGACACAATTACAAACACTGATGAGAAGACATGGTGGTATGAATTACACAGCTCAACTAGACCGTCTGTGGAGAAATCTACGTCCAGAATATTTAAGATATATCAGAAGGAACGATATCTATGACATAAATGACTTGATACGTCTTACTGATGAATTCGAACGTATACTGGCGGAAGAGAAAAACAGCAAAGTAACCATTAAAGTTGAACCTGAAAAAAAGAAAATAATACAGAAAAATGAAGTAGCAGCATTAGTCAATACACCATTTGCTAAATATGAATGTTGCTGGCGTTGTGGACAACGAGGTCACAGAAGACCAGATTGTCGCAATGCTGTTAAAAAGTTCTGTATTGAATGTGGTAAGCTGGGAGTATGGACCAAAGAATGTGTGTGTCCAAAGGCACCACGTCTACCACCAAAGACTGAAGTACCATCAGGTCAAGACAAAAACCAGAATAAGTCGAATGACAGACCATCTTCATCACTACCAATAAGCTGTGTAAAGGCTCCAGTCTTCCAGCTAACAAGTTCTTCTACTGTACCATCATTTACACAACAATTTCAACAACAACTTAGACCACAAGCAACCAACAATAACCAACAACTGCTGTTTGTCGAAGACAGTCACATATTTGTAAACGTAATAATTGGTAATATATTATACAAAGGTCTAATCGATACTGGGGCTGGGCGATCTTTTATTGGTCACTCAGTCTGGGAAGATATCAAGAAAAGGAAGTTGGCAACCTTATTACCATCATTACAAAGTGTCACGGTTGCTGACGGTAATCCTGCACAAATTGATGGACAGATTATTGTAGAGGCAAATATAGCCAGTGAAATCGACAAGTACACATTCATGGTTATGCCGAAATTAAAAACTGATATAATTTTAGGAATTGATATCCTGCAACAAATCAATCTAGAATTACAGTTTGGACCAACAATTCAATTAAATATTGTTAACACAGAAAAGACAATGATCAACGAGATTACAATGAGCATGGCCAATAACATTATTCAAAAAAAATTGAAACAATTTGAAAACGTAACAGGACGAACTCATTTGGTGACTCATAAATTACGTCTTAAACCAAATGTGGAACCAATTAAAACCAGATATAGTCCAAGAAATCCAGCAATGCAAGAAATAATTAACAAAGAAACTGACAAAATGTTAAACGAAGGTGTTATTGTGCCATCAAAAAGTCCATGGAGTTCTCCAGTTGTACTTGTGAAGAAAAAGAACAAAGAATACATTGATTGATTTTAGAAGAGTTAATAACGTGACAATAAAGGATGCTTATCCTCTGCCACAAATAAACTCAACTCTGGATAAATTAAGAAACGCTAAATATTTTTCATCCATTGATTTAAAGAATGGGTATTGGCAAGTACCAATGGATCCTGCTAGCCAAGAAATCACAGCATTCACGGTACCAGGTCGTGGTTTATTCCACTTCAAGGTGATGCCATTTCGTTTGCATGCAGCAAGTTCAACTTTTCAACGTTTGTTAGACTAAGTGGTGGGTGTTGATTATGACGACAAAGTATTTGTATACCTGGATGACATTGTGATCTTAGGTACCACACTTGAAGAACACGTTAAAATAGTCGAGATAATGTTACAAAGACTTTATGATGCTGGTTTGAAAATAAATGATAAGAAAAGCAAATTTTTACAAACAAAAATTACATACCTAGGTCACGTAGTTGATGAACAAGGTATCAAAGCTGATCCAGAAAAAATCAAAGCAATAACCAGTATCCCACCACCGACTTCAGTGAAAGAAGTAAGACGTTTTATAGGCATGATAGGGTGGTACCGTAGGTTCATCCCTGATTGCTCAACACTTACTCAACCATTGACCAGGTTGATCCAAAAAGATACACCATGGTCATGGGACGATGAAACTCAAGAAGTATTTAACATGTTAAAAAAAAAAATAACAGAAGCACCAGTCCTAGCACCACCACACTTTGAACATGAATTCATACTACAAACAGATGCAAGTAATGAAGGACTGGGTATAGTTTTAACACAAAAAAAAAACAAACTGGTTGAACACGTTATTGCTTATGCTAGCAGATCATTGACCAAGACAGAAAAGAATTTTCACACGACCGAGAATGTCTAGCTGTTGTATGGGGTATAAAGAAAATGAGACATTACCTCGAAGGGTACAAGTTCAAAGTAATCACTGACCACCAGTCTCTAAAGTGGTTGATCAATCTCGAAAACCCAGGTGGAAGAATAGCCAGATGGCTATTGTACTTACAACAGTTTGATTTCGAGGTAATTTACCGAAAAGGTACCGACAATGTCATCGCTGACATTCTGTCAAGACAACCAGTGATAAATGACCAAGAACTCGAGGAATTTGAAGGTGAACAGGTCGTTCTTGCAATCGAGCCAGAGCAACAATGTACTTGGTATCAAGAAATGGTGCAAAACGTCTTGCTAAATCCTGAAAATTTCCCCGATTACTGTGTGAATGACAACATGTTATATAAACATCTACACGCCAGTCTTGGCTGGTCAGAACAACGAGGTGAAGCATGGAAATTATGTGTACCTAGACCACTCCGTCTAAAGGTTATTGAAGAGAACCACAACACACCGACGGCAGGACATCTGGGAGCCGCAAAAACGATAGCTCGTACCTCTTTAAATTACTATTGGCCTGGTATGCAACGTGACATTAAAAGCTTTGTTCACACTTGCGATAAATGCCAGCAATACAAGCCAAGTCAACAAGGCAAAGTAGGTACAATGGGCACCACGGTCGCTTCCACACCTTGGGAAGTAGTATCAACTGATATCGTTGGACCAATTACCAGATCGTCAAAGGGATATACACATTTTCTAGTATTTCATGACAAATTTACCAAATGGATTGAAGTCATACCATTGAGACAACCAACAAGTAACGCAATCATTAAAGCATTAAAAGAAAAAATTGTTTTAAGATTTGGTTGTCCAAAGAAATTAATTAGTGACAATGGATCGCAGTACACAAGTAAAGAATTTACCAAAACACTGAAAGAATATGGGATTGAACACTTACGTATTCCTCCATATTCACCTCAATGCAATCCAACAGAACGTGTAAACAGAGTATTAAAGACCATGATTTCACAATTTGTTGAAAAATCACAAAGATCATGGGCTAAGTATCTACCTGAATTAACTTTTGCCTACAACTCAGCAAAACAAGAAAGTATTCAATGTTCACCAGCTTATTTAAATTATGGTCGTGAACTTGAACAACCAACAAGCTTGAGAAAAGAAGTAGAATTGAATAATCCAAACACGAAACTGGATCATGAAACCATGACAGCACGACTCCACGAAACATTTGATTTAGTTAGAGTTAATCTAGCAAAAGCGTATACTAATCAAGAGAAAAATTACCGCAAGAAACACAGAGAATGGTGTCCAAGAGTAGGTGATGAAGTTCGTGTTCGTTTACACCCTCTGTCAAAAGCAATTGATGGTATTAGTGCCAAATTAATGCCGAAATATTCAGAAATATGTAAAGTTATTAAAAATATTAAGTCCAGTTCGTGTCATGGTTAGTAATCCACAGGGTGAAAGTATGCATGTACACGTAAAGGATTTAAAAGACATTTAAAAACAATTATACTTCCACTCATCTGTAAATATTCTCCTTCTTTTTCTTTTCTTAATTTTATTTTTTTTTACGTAGTTTAATTTCCCGACGTGACGCGCGCATTATTCATTTACTCGTGGGAGGTTGTTTCAACAAGTGACAGGTTGTGAATGAACGTATGTTTGAGTGAAAACCAGTAAATAACAATTTGTATCTAGACAATTTAATTAATAAGTACCGTATCATTTTGTTTTTTTCGTATCATTTTATAATCAAGACAACAATGAACAATTTAAATATCGAGTTGGACGAGGAGGACCATAAGTGGGAGAAACAACAACAAGTACCAAGTGATACAATGAACAAGACTACTACAACGACAACAACAAATGTAACAATACAACCAGTAATCAAAGAAAACACAGTCGAAATAGAAAAAACAGCTTTATTACAAAATATAAACAATGACAAGCATGACAAACCAAGTGACATGATGAACACATCAACTGTAGTTGATCAGGAAGTCGTGACAGTTCCTGTACAGGTTAAGTTACCAACCAAGGAAAACGTCAAACAACTGCCACGTATTCCAAAAGTTGTTAATGTTCAAGAAACAACCAAGAAAAATACTGTTGAGAAACAACACAGTGTTAAGATCACCAAAAAGTCAAAACCTCGTATTACCAAAGAGGAGAAAGTCAGCTTGAACATTGGAAAAAGGAAGATTCAAAAGAAGAAAAAGCCAGTGGTTAACACAAAAGGTATCGAACAAGCTCAAGAAGCTATTAAAGCTGGGTTACGTCCAATACCTCTTGGTGAAAGGTTTGCAAAAGCAAAAGAAAAAAATGAAAGTCAAAGAATGTTAAATATGGGTGGCATACAAATCTTGAAGGGTGTATGGGACAACATGTCAGTGCCAGAACGCAACGACATGTTGGTAAAGAATCAAGAAAGGCAAGAAGCAAGAGCTCGTGAAGCCGCTAAGCGTGCTGCCCTACTCATTGAAATTCAAAATGCAAAAGCTAAAGCAACCAGACTGTCTAACCAAGAACAAAAAGAAAAAGAAATTGAGAACAAAAGAATAAAAGATGAGTTCCACTTGGCCCAGGTTAAAAACGCAATGTTGATAAATAAGATTGATGAACTAATGAAAGATCGAAATGCTCAACAACAAGCAACAGCATTCGTTGATGAGGTACCAGAATATGTACCAACACCAATCCATATTTTGGAGAGTCGAGCACGACAAATACAACCACCTCCATTAATGATCCATGAAATCACAATGACAACAGAACCGATAAATAACATCACGGTACCATCATCAAACGAAACAACCATGTCATCAAAGCCATTAAATGAAATTACAACACAAAAAGACGAAACTATGACATCATCGGTACAGTTGAATGAAAACAGGTCACCAGAGGAGCAACACTTGGCAATTTTGCCAGGCTTTGCTACTTCAAAGAACCCGAATATAATTTGTCGTACTCATATGGGTGACAATAAAACTAAAGTACCAAAAGAAATTTATGTGTTGGAAACAGACGTCGATAATTGGCCAAGTTCCAAACAAAAGCAGCGACGATATCTTATCATCGCTGATAACCAAGCACACGTCCGAGTGTTCAAGATTAAATCATGGGATACATTCAGCGACCAGGACCAGTTGGACCAATTCATCTTTCCAGGATTTTAAAGAAGACATTTTTTTCTATTATTATTATTTACTTTTGATATTGTTTGTTTTGTTTTAACTCACAGGTTGAGTCTACCGTATCTATGATACTTTATTCATTTTTATTATAATGTTTGATATTTAACCTTTTTATGTGTGTAATGTGTGTTAAAAATATTATGTTTGTATGAAATAACAATGTAACAATAGTTTTTTTTTTGAACAAAGGGGGGGATGCCATTTAACTTCGGGTTTAGTACACTTAAAAAATGGGTGTCCTGTTGCTTTGCAACCAAAACAAACTATCTCTTTGTTATTATATTTTTCTTTTTTTCTATCTTCTCTGTGAGACCACCAGCTGGGTCTGTTTGTATACATTTTGTCGAATGTATTTTCTCTGTCACTCTTGTACCTTTTTTCTTTTCTAGCATGATCACTGCTAGTATCTGGCATGTTACCCATAGTATACATGTGTGCATTGAAGGACCCAAGATCTGAGAGTCGTGCTGCTCTGATAGCTCTTGCGATAGTTTCATCTGGGATACCCCCAATGATTAAATCTATATATTGTTTATCAGTAAAGTTTGTTTTTACCTGATCAATTAGTGCCAACTTTTTAAAACAATAGTCACGTTATGATTGTCCTGGATGCGCTTTGTAATCCATAGCTACTTTCATCAATGATTCAAAGACTTCTATTCTACTAAATCTCTTAATCACTCTGCTACTTCACCCTCGCATTTTTTATTGAGCCTCGACTCTTCTAATCCAAGTTTGTACACTAATTTCAAGTTTACTTGGACCATAAATGAGAAAAAATAAAACAACTGAGCCCCCCTCAAAATGCCTCACCCGGGATTATAATAATAAGTACTATTTTTTCATAGTTCTTAAGGATACAAGAATACATTTTCGTTGTTTTTTGAAAATTTCTATTATTTTAATTGCTATTAATACATGGATTTTTTGCCAGTGTTATAAAAAAAAATCAGTTCTATTAATCTGCTGTAAGTAATTGAATAATTTTTATACAGTATATAAAAAAGAGACCGGTCTTTTCGAAGAAATTAAAATAATAAATTTAATTCAAAAATTAGCATAGATTATTAACAATTTTTATAAACAAATGAAAATTCTAATACTTTCTCCCTCTTTTTTTACATTTTTTCATTCTACCTTTTTTATTGTCCATTTTATTACGCAACTTTTAACGTTAAAAAAACTCATTAACATTAAGATTTGAAGAAATTATCAATAATATACAAAATCAAAAATATAATTTTTGTAAAAAACAAACTCGTTAAAGTTGTTCTTTACGTTAGATTAGTACTACTGTATATACTGAATTTCTCTTCAATTTAACAAAAAAAAATAAAAAATTCAAACAAACGATGATAAATAATTTAGGCGAATTAAAGCTGCCTGTGTTTGAAAAATAAAATCGAAATAAAAAAATATCACGTTTTATCCTTATTACACAAACAAACTTTAACGCCGCGGTTCTCTTCACAATTCCAAGATCAGGTTGACAGACAGCTAAGACTGAATATAATTTCATGATATGTCCATTCGAAATAATCGACAATACTTTCATCTAAGACTCGATATTGTATCACATGCAAATAAATAATTTTTCAATAGATACGTCAAATTATTGGGAAACAGATTTCGTATGCACGCCCTGGTAGAAATATTTCTCCAACTTTTTCCAACTTTCTCCGCCTTTTTTCCAACTTTCTCCGCCTTTTTTCCAACTTTCTCCACCTTTTTACGAAAATGACCAATGGTTGGAGAAAAGTTGGAAAGAAGTTGAAAAAAAGTTGGAGTAAATTTTTGGTTGAAGTAGGTTGGAAAAAAGTTGGAAAAAAGTTGGAATAAATTTCAGGTTGAAGAAATGGCGGAAAAAAGTTGGAGAAAAGTCGGAGAAATATTTCTACCAGGGCGTAATTGACAAAAATTTTTTTTGATTATTAATCAGGTACAGCTGACAAATTTGTCCTTTAAGAGGACTCAAATATGTGATGTAACTCCAAAATATCCTATTTTAAATTGAAAATGAAGAAATTAAAAAATCTTTTCTTTATGCCTATCCCAGGTAAACAAGAATAGTTGTCGTTTGCATTGATTGATTTTTATTGATTGTTATTCATCAGCAACTCAATTACAGCTGTACTAGTGTCGTGATAACTGTAAAGGAAGGTGGAGTTATCAAAAAAATACAGAAAAACAGAAATATAATTCACGTTTTCAAAAAAATTTATATGAAATACCCTGCAAATATCAAAAAATCTAATATCAAGCTCATCTAAAGACAAGCTGAAAAGTTAATCCAATAACAAGATATATGCAAAATAGTGAGATTGATGATCATCAAATTGCATCTTTGCTGGAAAGTTTTCGTCTGAAAAACCTAATCTTAGAATTGTGAAGAAAACCGCGGCGTTAAAGTTTGTTTGTGTAATAAGGAAAAAACGTGATATTTTTTTATTTCGATTTTATTTTTCAAACACAGGCAGCTTTAATTCTCCTAAATTATTTATCATCGTTTGTTTGAATTTTTTATTTTTTTTTGTTAAATTGAATAGAAATTCAGTATATACAGTAGTACTAAGCTAACGTAAAGAACAACTTTAACGAGTTTGTTTTTTACAAAAATTATATTTTTTAATTTTGTATATTATTTAACTTCTTTTGTTTAAACATTCAGCTTAAAAGTAAAAATAATCAATCAATTCATAAATGATTGTATTACCAAAAAAATAAAAAAATAATTTTAAAAATATAAGTGAAATAAAAAAATAAGAAATCCATTAGAAATTTATATAGTTCAGACTGATACTGATTTTAGTGGCAAGGCCGTTAATTTACCATTACGAAGGCATCTTTTTAAAAAATTTATCAACAAACGGCGCACGCAGGTGTCTTACGCCATCTATCAATAGTCACTTTACTGCGATCTAAAATACTGTCTGAAGCTAGGTTTTTCGGTATTTACACCAATTGTTTTCTTGCTGCGATCTAAAATAATGCCATGGATATCTCTCAGAAGTATTCCAGATCGTGGCGAGTAAAAAATTGGTAAACAGTACAGGCACTAGAAGCTCTATATATTATTATTGTCAATAAATATTATTATTATTTTATAAATATTATTCCAACAATAGCTAGAAATTTATCAACTAGTTGATTGGTAAATAATTTTTGTCACTATGATCTAAAATACTGACTGGGAATTCGTGGAAGTATTTCAGATCGCATCGAGATTTAACTTTGTATAAATTAGGGGCACTAAAAGCTCTATATATTACTATCATCAATAAATATTATTATTTTATAATTATTTTATAAATATTATTTCAACAATAGCTACAAATTCAATAACTAGTTGATTGATGAATAGTTTTTATCACACTGTGATCTGAAATACTGACTGGAGATTCACAGAAGTATTTCAGATCGCATCTGGGTTCAACTTGGTAAAAAGTACAGACACTGAAAGCTAATACACTATGTATCAATAATATTCTTATAAAATACTGTTATTTATGTATTATGTATTATTATTGTATATGTATTATTTCAACAATGATTACAAATACTGACAATTGAAGAGTTCAAAATTCGTTGATTGGTTTTTTTCTTTAATAAAATATGGCAACTTCGTAGTAGCACACACACAACAATAAAATATAAAGCAATATCCAAACGTTTTCCCGCAATATTTTGAGGCAGTGTTCAGCGTTGGATAGTTTGACGATAATGTCTGATAATGTCATACGTTCAATACTGCCTTGCAGTATCGCAGATCACAGCAAAGATTCAAAAATATTGGCAAAACAATCCTGCGCAATAACCAGCGTATGCAACTACAGTTGTGCTTGCCAATGTTAATTTGTTGACTAATGTACTTACAATCTTTAACATGAGTCGTTTCATACAACTATTATTTTGATTAGTAAAAATAATGAGAGGCCCTAGAAATCACAGGAAATGATAAAAAACAAGGTATGGTGCGCGCAGCATTTTTAAACTTTCGCTGCCATATGACATACTGCTAATCAGATAGAGCAGGATGACCAACCAATATTCTCGGGCGAATTTATCAGATACAGGACGCCAACTTGGTAAAAACTTCAAATATCGACAAAATCGACAGAAATTTATTTTTTACAAAAAAACGGGGGGCCGGTTTATCATATATTTATATCTTCTTAAATAATGCACACTGTAAAAAATTTTTAGCTGCAGCAACGAGCTGGATAGCTGTCTCTCCTATCCACGGCTAACTAACCTTTGGATAGTTAGCAGAGGATTGTTATTTTGGCAATCCACATTTGACAGGTTACTATTCTTGTGAAAACAGCGTGCCTACTCGTTACATTAGCTACATAGCTGTGGTAGCTATCCAAAGCCTGACAAGCTGGTATCGCTGTAGTAGCTATTTAGGATTGCGTATATGCATAACTATAAGTATATAGACATACGAAGTACAAACAATATATTAATGTACATTTACTAATTTTTAAAATTATTATCTAATTAATTTTATACTAAATTTGATGCACCAAATAAACGCCAACTTGAATACAAAATCTTATGCTAAATTTTTAATAACTATATGGATTAATTTAGTCATTGTTAATAATAATTTGGTGCATCTGTCAATAAAGAGAGGTTATGAACACAACAGCGGTTGACATTGAGATTATGTCGAACCTGACGAGCTGGTTAGCCACGCTAGCTATCCAGTCGGCTGGAATAACTAACCGATTGTCTTTTTCATATATCGGGCTAGATTATTAAATCAACTATCCTTTTTTAACTATCCAAACGCCTCGTGACTGCAGCTAAAAATTTTTTTCCGTGCACCGAAAAATCCGATAATAGGCTCATTTGAAACAAGGAACCTCGATTTATATAGTCAAACTGTTGTTATTTTTTTTTTTCGATTGCTCAATCAAAAGATATGGACTTGACTATAAATCAATGACGTTACACACACGAACTTAAAAGACATATATCCCCGGCAGTCTCTTGTTTTTGAACAACTTTATTAATTCTTTTTTCATCAATATTATTGTGTATTTTTAGTATAACTATTTCCTTCATCATAATTATGATTTTCATCAAACAATTTCATTATTTTTCATTGTTATGCATAACTACATATATTTTAAGTGAATAATCAATAATAATTTTCGTAATGAACAGAAATGTCATTTGATCAAATTATTATATTATTTATTTACGTTTACTTATTCATATAAATATTCATCTTTAATACAATATTTATATCTATATATTATTTCAATTTAATAATATCAATTAAAAAAATGACGTTTTTGAAAAAGGAAGTAACCATAACGTAGTAACCATACTAACTTTTCTTTATTTAATTACTAATTTATTAATACATCTCATACTTTGTATTTCCTATTATAAAAAGAACACTTGACCGCTTTTTATTTGTGATGTGATTGGTCGAAATTTTTTAGCATTTGTTTATAACTAATATTTTAATATTTTATTTCTCCAACTAACACGTTGCTACGTGTTGTATGGTTGCTACGTTATTTTATTCTTGACAATCATTCTATTTGAGTTGTGTTGTTTCTAGATCGAAAGTCATATTACAGCGTTTTATTAAGCTCAATATATTCATATTTAATAACGAGGTATGATTGCATTAATTAATACGAAGTAAAAGATGTATCAATAATTTAATATCTAAATAAGCAATTTATGTTCAACTATTCATATAAATATTTATATTTCATACAATATTTATATCTATATATTATTTCAATTAAGTAATATCAATTAATATAATGACGTTTTCGATAAAGGTAGTAACCATAACGTAGTAACCACACTAACTTTTCCTTATTTGAATATTAATTTCGATATTGCATATTTGCCAAACCTGACTGCAGTCTAATTCACAGGTCAAATTTTTTACAATTTAGGGCTTTTTTTTTGCCGGTGATGGCGCTTGTAAAATTTTTTTTATATAGATTTCACATACAAAAGCTCTACAAAAGCGCCGTCAGTGGAGGAAAAAAGCCCTAAATTGTAATGCCCTGTGAATTGGACTGCTGATCCATACGTGCATGAATCATTATTTTAACTTTATTTTTTTCATCATTATTAATGATGAACTGTATTAATTATTATCATTGTCAAATTTATTCGAACTTTAAAAAAAAAAATATTGAAGACTTGTCATTACGTTATAATTTGTAATATAAACCTGACTGATCTATACGTGCACACCGGGCTTCGCGCGCAGTAGTTTTCTTACTAATTGTCGCGCGACGCACTGGAAAAATATTGATAATTTCTTCAAATCTTGATGTTAATGAGTTTTTCTAACGTGAAAAGTTGCGTAATAAAATGGACAATAAAAAAGGTAGAATGAAAAAATGTAAAAAACGAGGGAGAAAGTATTAGAATTTTTATTTGTTTATAAAAATTGTTAATATCTATGCTAATTTTTGAATTAAATTTATTATTTTAATTTCTTCGAAAAGACCGGTCTCTTTTTCATATACTGTATAAAAATTATTTAATTCCTTACAGCAGATTAATAGAACTGATTTTTTTTTTATAACACTGGCAAAAAATTCTTTTATTAATAACAATTAAAATAATCGAAATTTTCAAAAAACAACTATCTTGATCACAACCTGATCAAGTGATCCTGGTCAAATCTTGATCAATAAATCATCAAGTTGAATGATTTAAAATAAATATTCTTTTTCTTTTTAACTGTTTCTATTTTGTTTCTACCTTCAAAAAAAAATTTATAGTCTCGAATTTCCTCCAATACGTGATATCAACTCAATTTTTTTCAAATTCTAAAAACACATGATTGGATTTTAGCTTTATTCCCTGGACTATGAGTGATGTCCAGCTGTGGAAGAATCTGTTATGATGGACAGGCATCACGGAAGTTGCGTAGGAGTTTGACATCAATGCATGAAAGTGAACAAGTCTAGATTCATTGCACGAAAAAAATATGTGCTACGTAGGGAGAGAAGATCAATGTCAAATTTAGTAGAGAAAAAAGGAGATGCACATGCCTCAGTTGGATGTTATCGGCGTATAACCTCCCTTATTGATATAAGCACCTATGTTTGAATAATTTGTATGTTTATTTCAGGACAGCGTCAGTCAACGAGATTTATTGCCTGGGCGTATAGCGATGAGAAGACCTTCCCTTACTACCCAGCTTTATGTAGTAGAACCAGAAAGGAAAAATCCATCAGAGTAAGTATTTTCAGATTTTACTGAAGTTTCAGAGTGTGTTAGTTCTAACTCTTTTTATTTACTTGAAATTGATAAATGCACGGACAGAAGATTCGTTGGAAAAAAAAATAACGAATTGTTATAAAATCTGAGTGTAACCCTGAGTCGTCGGAATTCATGACCACCACCTATTTTCTCCAAACGTCGGTAACCTCTTGATATATTTCGACTCCATTAAGCCTTGTGACTAATGACATTATCTCAGTGGCCGACCGAAAAAATCTCGGGGTAACCAATGAAAGAAGAGAAAAAAAATTATTTGAAGAACTTAAGGGAGTACCTCCATCGATTAGCTTTCTTACAATTGAGGGTCCGGATGCAATAACCAGTCGAGCGCTCGAAGACAAGAAAACGCTATGTTTCGGTGGGTGGAAAATAAGAAAAAGTAAAATTGATAAATCAGAAAAATAAAAAATACAGCCGTTAATAGAATTGAAAAATACATATTTTTCGTAAAATAAATTTTTTTAAATAATAATTAGTTAACGTGATAAAAAATAAAAACAAAATTTTTTTTTTGAAAAAAATACTTTTTTTTAATCATATAACTCGTGACAACTTCTTTAAAAATTAATAAATCGACTTGAATTTTTGACTGTAGCTTCATTATAAGCTGTCGATTACAACAGTATGAGCAAAAAACTCATTTATTCATATTGTTTAATTTTTATTATATGATTGTTTAACGTCGAGGAAAAATTCAATCTGTCTAACTTTGAATGAAAAAAGAGTCGAAGAAATTTAAAAACTGAGTAACTTGTCAGTGGCAATATTGTTGAGCAGTATATCAAGAAGTTTTATACGAATTTTTAGATATTTTTATTAATTATTTACCGAGTTATTAATTTAACAACAAATTGCGAGTTGCCGTTAGGACTATATATGCGTGGTCTTCGGCCCCTTCTCTCGTGAACGCCTAAGCTCGCGCGTCTGTTTATCCATATAAATACAAGCAGTATGCGCGCTTAATAAATATTTCTTTTTTGTCATTAAGTGTCTCGACAGTGACTCGAACCTACATCTACCTAAACCAATAAAAACCTATCTTCTAAATGCTGGTGTGTATCTGAATTCCCTAAGCCATCGCGTGTTAACATAAAAGGAGAAAAAATTTCATCTGTATTAAAAATGACCTTCAATGAACATAGAAAAAAAATTTTTTTATTAATAAATGAGATTGATCGAGACATAAATTAATGAAAAAAGAGTCAAAAGAATGAAATTATTCAAAAAATAAAATTTAATCCATTAATTGATATATTTCAATTTATTTCGGGAAACGGCTAAGGGAAGAATGAGACTAAATAAATTGTGTTCAAATCTAAATTAATTCCTCAGCCATTACCAGAAAATATTTTGATTTTTTTTTTTTGGCAAATATAACTAACGATTTGATAGAGATTTCTGATTAATTCATTTCAATACATCTTTTCTTCAGCTACTGCTTGTCCTCAGACATTTTAATTTATAAAAATGAATTACATGCTACTACTTATATTTTTTTTCTTTCATTAAAAGATCACCAAATATTTTGAGAATAAATTAGAACTTCAACACGATTTCACGAGTTTTATCTTTTCTTTAGCCATCTGCTTATAGTTTTTTAATAAATTAATTTAATTATTTCTACAAATTGAATCACTTAGAACAGGTAGTAGTTAAGAAAAAAAAGCACCACGTGATAAAGAAAAAAAAAACCGAGTGATTGAAAGAACCACGGCAACAATGATAAAGTCAAATAAGTCATGCCTTGAGAAAATCAGGTTTTTTTGATGTGTAAACATCTTTAGGCGCGGGTTGGGTATGGAGTAAAAGAAAAAAACATAGAATTTAGACGTCAGATCCGGTAACGGATCTGGGCAGGAATCCATTTTCTGTCAGCCTACATTGTGCCTTGCAGCGCCATGGTAATCGGTCGGTAACTGTTACCATCAGGCGTTCTGTAGTATAGATGAATTTAAATGCGAGTATTTATACGAGTATATAGTATTTATTACGAGTATTTAAATGCGAGTATGTGTATTTAATTTATTTATTATTATATATATATATGCGCCGTTGTAATATACAAGTATTTTATTTGTATTTATTAGTTATACTTGCATTTGTTAGGCGGAGTAAAGTTCATATTGTACATATATATTATATATACATGCATATGCAAGTATTTTTCATTTACAAGATTAATATACCTATTATTATTGTTCATATAAAATAATATTTCCTATATTGAAAACATAATATTGAATTATTATACAATAATAATTTATTTATAATACTGACTAATTTTATGTTTTAAAAAAAGAAAAATAGACATTGATGTGTTAGTTTAGAAGAGAAAAATATTATTGTAATTGTACGATGATTTTACAATATAATTTATTTATACTGTTTTAATCAAAGTAAAAGAAAAATGGTATACTTGATAAATATTTATATTCATAATTATTATGTTTATTATAGTGTATTAAAAAAGGTATTTTTTAGTTTAAACAATAATTTTTGATTTAAACTAAAAAGTGCCTTTTTTAATAAGTATAATGTATTACGTATGAAAAAACACAGTGATATTCAAAGTTTCAATATCGATATTATTAGGATTCAACTACATATGATATTTTATCTGTCGATATTTATTGATTTTAAATTATTCAAGTTCGTTGAGCATACTAAATGCGAGATAGTGTTTGTAAAATATAGTTTGGGAACTGAACTATCGAGGTGCTGTAATGTATGTTACACGGCGTATAAGAGTAAAGACGTATTAATATAAATAAAAATAAAAAAATATTAATAAAACAAATACAAATCTAATATATCGACACTTTCAGAGGATATTATCATATCCCAGACAACATGTTTTTTTATTCAGTTTTTATAGAAAATTTTCTCACGATTACGGGAAAAATACGGGAAAAATTCCTGCACAAGACCAAAGTGGTTAAAACTCGAGTTGAAGTATAGAAAAAACGGCTATTTATCGGTTATATATCGTATAGTTATCAAAATAACGATTAATTATAAAATTTATTTATATCAATCAATAAAGCTCGTCAAGGAGAAAAAAATGTTTCGATAAGAATTCAGATAATAATTAATAAATTTAAATATAAATATTTTTTTTTCAGATATAATAATGGCAGTCGATAAAACTCTTCGAGTAAAAAAGAAAGTCAAAATAAAAATTTCGATATATTAAAATTTTTTAATTTTTTCCAAAAACCGCTAGATTAGCTAGATTTTTTCTTTATAGCTACATTTTTTACTTAGCCACTTGATCTTTTACTTAGTCTTAATTATAGCCAAACACACCATAACTTTGTAATTTTACCGGCTTAATTTTTACCTCAGCTGCGTCTTCTTCTTAGCTAGATTTTTTCCTTAGCTAGATTTTTTATTCCCCTACATTTTTTTACTTAGCCGCTTAATCTTTTACTTAGTCTCAATTATAGCTAAACACACAATATCTGCATAATTTTACCAGCTTAATTTTTCTCTCAGCTTCATCTTTTTCTTAGCTAAATGTTTCGTTAGCTATATTTTTTACTTAGTCTCAATTATAGCCAAACAAACAATACCTACATATTTTTACCAGCTAAAATATTTTACTTAGCTACTTCTTTTCCTCAGCTCTATTATATTAACAATTACGAAACAAATAACCACCAATACCAGAAAAATATCGATAACTCGAAAAATATTCGGAATTCATTAAAAAATTTTATTTGAACTTTTTTTTCTACTTAATGAGTTTTATCAATCGTCAATATAAAATTAGGAAAAAAAAATCGATATATCGAAATTTTAAAATCATTGATTATTGAAAATTATTGAACAACAATAATTGTATGAAAATAGAAAAAAATAAAATAAAAACAAACAATATTTTCATAAATGAATGAAAAAAATTTGTTTAAATGTGTACTTATTATTATTTTGTTCAATTACAACAACACGCCGAAGATGCTTACACATAATAAACCCGCGAGTCTAGATGACTCACAAAATTTTTTTTTTTCATATCATGGTGCCCTGTGAATTTCAAGGAAAAATAACTAAAATTGATGACGTGAAAATAACAAGGCAATTTGCACCACATCAAGGGATGGCACTTGATTTTCTAAATGTATCGGCAGTTTTTCAAAAGATACACTAAGAGGAAGAGTTGCTAAAAAATAGCAAAATTTTGCTTGAAAGTTTTAGGCTTTGGTGAAAAAAAATGTATTAATTTTAGCAAAATATTTTTTGATTTAAGCAAATTATTTGCTTCAATTTGAGACAGTTTTTTTTTTATTTAAGAGAAAAGAGAATTAATTAAAGAGAAACTTTGCTAAAAAGAAAGCAAGCATATCCCTTAAAGTAAGCGAATGAGCAGTCTAGTAGAGACAAAAGTTGCTACAATTGACTGACATTTGATTCTATTTAATGGGTAAGTCGTTCAATTTAGGGATAATATTAATTCAATTAATAGAAAATTGTTTTTATACAAAAGATAAATAAATTAATTTGAAAAAATTATGAATTGATTTAAAACAAAAAGTGATCTAATCAAGACAAAAGTTGCTAAAATTAAGCAACATTTAATTTAATTGAATGGGTGAGTTGTTTCATTTGAGATAGTTATGGATTAATTTAAAAAAATTAAAAATCAATTTCAAACAAAAAGCGATCTAATCAAGACGAAATTTGCTAAAATTAAGCGACATTCAATTTAATTTAATGGGTAAGTCGATTTATTTAAGGAAGTTATAGATTAAATTAATAGTATTGTATAAATTTTTCTCATTAATCTCATTAATTATTAATTTATATTTACTTTTTATTATTGATAGAAATTATATTCAGAAATCGTTTCCAGAAATTCGTGGTTAGCTAGGTACTGACTTTTATTTTGAATTATTTAACACTAAACAGCTTGAATTAATATCATTTATTTGAAAAATCTTTACAATTATTATTTACAAATCTTTACAAAATCATACAATTTTTAACACAAAAAAAAATCTTCTTGAAATAAAATTTATTTTTTATTTTTTATGTATGAAATATTCCAAGAAGACATTTATTTATTTATTTATTTATTTATTTATTTATTTATTTATTTATTTATTTAATTCAATTTAACAGTATTACATACTTATTACAGAATTGATACTTAGAAACTATTTATAATTCTTTTCTTTAGCTTTTAGATTAGATGTTTATTTTTATTTTATTTTTTTATTTTTTTTATTTCTTGTTCTTTTCTTTTTTGTTATTATTTTTATTCATTTATTTATTAAGATATAAAAAGAAGAAAGAACAACAACAAACAGCAAGAGATTTATGATTAGTTGTGATTATACATAACTATTCTTTCTTAATTTTAATTTTAACTCTATTTTTTATTTTTTATTTTATTTCTTCTTTTTTATTTTTTCTATTTAATTTCATTTTGATTAATAGTGTTCTTTTTATTTGATGAAGTTAATCATGCAGTTGATTCTATAGTTATCAACTCTTTCAATGAAGTTGACTTTGCCATCTTTGGTGTTGTAAATATAATTCAAACTCATCACCATCTTATTTATTGGAGATGGCTTATCAAAAGTTGTTTTAATCAGTGGTAGTTGAATCGGTATATACTTTCTTTTATTCCCAAATGGTGCAATAGTTGGTAATTGATTTTTTAAGTATGGACAGTCTATCGAATTTTGTATGAGTTGTATACAGTACGTTGCTGCAACTATTGTTCTTCTAAGTGATAGTTCATCAAATGAAGTATTTTTTAGTAACAGACTGTACTCTGTCCCTCTTTGTGGATAGACACCAGTCTGTTTGTATTGTATATATTTAAGGAAGAATCTTTGGACCTTTTTCAATGCTAGTATGTAGTATTTTGTTGTTGGAGAAGTAACAAGTGATGCATACTCAATTTTTGACCTTGCATATGCAAAATATAATACCTTTATTGCATTAGTGTTTTTGAAATTTCTGTCGTTCTGATGATAAATCCAACAGTACTTCTAACACTTGATATTACTTTTTGGTTGTGTAAGTTGAAATTTAATTTTTCATCAATATACACACCAAGATCTCTGCATATTGTGTGACGTTTAATCTTTTGTTTGTTTATTAAATAGTCATAAATAATGGTTCTTTCTCTATTTCCTTTATAGGTATTTACCATAAATTTGCTTACATTAAATGCCAAGCCAAGGTCTTGACATCTTTTATCGAATATATTTAAGGATTCTTGTAGCTCAATACAATTGTTAAGAGATGATATTTCCATGAATAACTTAGTGTCATCAGCATACATTAGTGCTTGACACTTTAAGTTATCTGTAAGATTGTTGACAAATATTACAAACAATAATGGCCCAAGGTTGTAACCTTGAGGTACTCCTGAGGTTGGTTCAAAAGGTTTCGAAAGATGTCCATCAATTGTCACGTAATTTTTTTTACTTGTTAGATATGATTTAAGTAGTACTAACAAATTAGGAGGTACACCTATCTTTTCAATGGCCAAAATTAATTTTTCATGATTGACTTTGTCAAATGCCTTGGTGAAGTCAGTATATATCACATCCACTTGGTTACCCTTTGATGTAGCATTATGGACAAATGTAGTTAATGTTAATAGGTTAGTAATTGTTGATCTACCTTTAATAAATCCACGTTGATTAACCGATTGCATAGTTTTAAAGTAGTTATAAATTGTATTATATAGGTAAATTTCAATTACTTTAGCAGTGCCATTGATAATCGACAGTGGTCTGTAACTACCTGGATTTACTTTGTCCATATTGTCTTTGGGTATAGGTACAACTCATCATTTTTCAACTTCATAGTTTTATGTAGTTTGTTTTTTAGTTTATTTTTTTGTATTATGTCTGTTGTCATCCACGGGGGAAAGTTTTCTTTATTGTTATATGAATGATTGTTGTGTTTAATTGGTTGTGTTACTTGACCTATTGTGTGGTATATTAGATTGTAGAATATATCAACTGTTTCATCCGCATCATTGGCTGTTAACATGTCTGACCAATTGACATATGACAAGAAATAATTTAGTTCATCATAGTCTAAGTTCTTGTAATTGTATTTTATAATGTTGACATGTTCTATATTATTGATTATTGCCAGTTGGTTGGTTACTATGTTCTGATTAGATATTTTAGCTGTTATAGCTGCAGTAAGTGGAGGATGTTGGTCATCTATGTTAACTATTAATTCATCAGCTAATTTCACGCGACAATTTAGACAACAATTTGTATCACTTCTTGTCTTTGTAAAGATGAGATCCAATATATTACCATTAGCATCTTTTATATTGTTGTTTTGCTGTAATCCAAGTATATCACAGAATTCAGACAGTATTGATGCACCCCTAGCGAAAATGGCGACACCGATCCGACACCAATCCGACAGTCGGTTTGTGCATTGATCTCATACAAAAACGACACAAAACCGACACACGACTATAAGAATTTCTAACTCACAAAAATAAATAGTAAAAAGCATTTAAAAAATAAAATATTATGTCTAAAAATTTCTAAATAATATTCTTATAATTTAAGACACATTGGAATTTTTTTTTAATAATTTTTTTATTGAAAAAACTCAATTCTGTTTATGTATTAAAAGTGAGGTTAGCTGTCAGAATCATCTGTACACGACTGATTTGACAATTCTCACACAATTCCGACACACGACTGTGAGAATTGTAAATCCGACACAATTCCGACACAAATCCGACAGACGTACGACAGTATATTTTTATTTTGTATTTAATATAAAAAAAGAGCATTTTATTAATAAAAATTTCTGTTCAATATTAAAGTTATAATATTTTAATAATTTTAGGCATATTAGATTTTTTTTTTTTTGAATAAATTTTGACAAAATAAATAATTGGAATCGTCTGTGAGAATTTGCAATTCTCACACAATTCCGACACAATTTCGACACACGACTGTGAGAATTGTAAATCCGACACAATTCCGACACAACTCCGACAGACGTACGACAGTATATTTTTATATTTTGTATTTAATATGAAAAAAAGCATTTTTTTAATAAAAATTTTTGTTCAATATTAAAGTTATAATATTTTAATAATTTTAGGCATATTAGTTTTTTTTTTTTTTTGAATAAATTTTGACAAAAAAAATAATTGGAAACATGGGAAACCAAATACATTCGAGTTACAAAAATACCAAATACGTGGGAAACTGATTAAATGTATTAGTTTTGAAGAAAAACCAAAAAATGCCTATAATTATTAAAAGATTATAATTTTATTATTAAACAAAAATTTTTGCAAATCGCAAATTCTCACAGACGATTCCAATTATTTTTTTTATCAAAATTTATTCAGAAAAAAAAAATCTAATATGCCTAACATTATTAAAATATTATAACTTTAATATTGAACAAAAATTTTTATTAACAAAATGATTTTTTTTTATATTAAATACAAAATAAAAATATACTGTCGTACGTCTGTCGGATTTGTGTCGGAATTGTGTCGGATTTACAATTCTCACAGTCGTGTGTCGGAATTGTATGAGAATTGTAAAATCTCACAGTCGTGTACAGATGATTCTGACAGCTAACCTCACTTTTAACACATAAACAGAATTGAGTTTTTTCAATAAAAAAATTATTTAAAAAAAATTCTAATGTGTCTCAAATTATAAAAATTTTATTTAGAAATTTTTAGACATAATATTTTATTTTTTAAATGCTTCTTACTATTTATTTTTGTGACTTAGAAATTCTTATAGTCGTATGTCGGTTTTGTGTCGTTTTTGTATGAGATCAGTGCACAATCCGACTATCGGCATTTTCGCTAGGGACGCGTTAATTTTCTACTTGGTGTATTATTTTGCATGAATTCATTCGAGTTAAAATCGCCTGTGATGAAGAAATTGAAATTATTTTATCAGTGAAAAATCGATATAATTGTAACAATAAATGGATTGAATAATAAAAAAATACAAGTACCGAAAGATAATAATCGCTCAATTCTTGATCAAGTTTGGATCAAGCCGGTCTTATTAAGGATAAGTCAAGGTTTTCTTGATCCAATCTTGATCGTGATCTTGAAAAAAATACGACCGCTGAAATATACATATATTAATTGATCAATTCTTGATCAGGCTGGCCTTAATAAAGATGAGTAAAGGTTTTCTTGATCCAATCTTAATCAAGATGATTTCGAAAAAATGCAAGTACCAAAATGTATACTAATTGATCAATTCTTGATCAAGTTTGAATCAGGCTGGCATTATTGAGGATGAGTTAAGGTTTCTTTGATGAATTCTTGATCAAGCTGGCCTTAATAAAGATGAGTTAAGGTTTCCTTTATCGAATCTTGATCAAGATAATCTTGGAGAAAATACAAGTAACAAAATATATATTAATTGATCAATTCATGATCAAGTTTAGATCAGGCTGGCCTTATTAAGGATGATTGAAAGTTTTCTTGATCATTTCTCGATCAGGCTGGCTTTATTGAGGATGAGTTAAGGTTTTCTTGATCAATTCTTGATCAGGCTGGCCTTAATAAGGATAAGTTGAGGTTTCCTTGATCCAATCTTGATCAAGATGCACTTGAAAAAAATACAAGTATCGAAATGTATAATGTATGTTTAGTTTTGATCAATTCTTGAACAGGCTGGCCTTAATAAGAATGAGTTAAGGTTTCCTTGATCCAATCTTGATCAAGTTATCTTTAATCAAGCATCTTGATCAAATTTTGGTCAGGCTTCACGTGTTAGGGGAACATTGATGAAGTCGTAATCAAGACTTGAAGTCAAATCAGGCTAGCCTGACCAGATTTCTACTCGGGTTATTCGCTTGATTTAAAAGATATACTTGCTTTTTTTTTAGCAAAGTTTCTCTTGAATTAATTCTCTTTTCTCTTAAATAAAAAAAAAACTGTCTCAAATTAAAGCAAATAATTTTTTTGAATTAAAAAATATTCTGCTCAAATTAATACATTTTTTTAAAAATCAACGCCTAAAACTTTCAAGCATTATTATGCTATTTTGTAGCAACTTTTCTCTTGAATGCAGACATTTTTTTTCTCAGTGTACTATTGAGAAGAGTGAGAGTTAAGAATATAATTATAAAATTAAGAAAATTACGGGGTAACACTTAAAATCTCTTATTTATTTCATTCAGTTGGTGTTTTGTGTCAAAGGTTAGATGGTTTGCATCAAGGACAGGAAAGGCTAACCTCGTTTCTCTGCTACGAACACTATGATGATTGTTATAATATACAAACTTCTTGTTTCAAACGGCCGAAGGACAGAAACAAGAAAAAAACTTATCAATTTCTGCCACTGGCTGTTTGATACAAACAGTATGATGATTATGATGATAGATTAGCTTTCTAATTTGAACAATAAAGGACTTATAACGAGAAATAAACTAGTTTAGTATTAAAAAAAATGACTATTTCTATCTAACGATATGTAACTAATCTAACTAACGATATTCAACGAGATATCTATTGACATATAGAAAAGACCTCAAACATTACCTGAACTAAAACCTAACTTGAGATAATTTACTTTACGACCGGGATTCAAACGCTCGGGATTAGGAAATTTAAAAGTTGCACACTACTCACTGAGCCATTTTGACAATCGTTATCCGATAAAATGTTTTCGTTTCCATAAATTAAGGGAGTTAAAGGGAATTTGGAATTAATTAATTGAATTGTTATTCAAAAAAAAAAATATTATTTTTTCCGGCAATTTCAAAATTCTCTATGTGACAGAATTGAAATTCGTATTCTACGTTCGATCTCACGGTCAATCGGATAACGCGCTCGCTTCCCGCCCCAAAGGATCTCGGTTCGATCCTCGTTCAGGTAGTTTAGTTTAGGAAAAAAAAAAAAAAAAAAAATTCAATCTTAAAGTTGGATAAAGTTTAATAACAATATAAATAATTCAATATAAAAAAAAATTAAAAATTAAATTTTTTTAACATTTCCAACAGAATATTAGTTTGATTAAAAGAAAAAACCATTTGTATCAAACCAAACATCGATTCCTTCAAAACTTTTTTTGTTTATAACAAAATTTAATTTTTCTTAATTCATTACTTTGATTGTTTTTATTGAATCATCTGTCATTTGAAACAAACAGTACACTGAAAAAACATTCCCGCTGCAGGCACGGTCTATTGTACCGGTAATGGTAGACAGCTACAGTAGCAGGATGTCCATGTAAATCCACAGTAAGCACCCGTATATTCTCGGTAAACTGCTGCAGTACAGCAAACACTGTGGCAACTGAATGCGCACATCTGTATGCGCGGTCATATACGGTTTACGACTTTGACATCACTTATAGGTTAGGATTGAAATTTAGAATTTTTCAAATGTTCAATTAAACATTTCTTTTAATGTTAAATTTGAAAAAAATTTTTCACGTTAGAAATTAAACTTTTTACATTTTTAATTTAACATGTAATATTATTTTTATGCTATCATTATAGTTAATGCAATTTCTTCGTTTATTCAATAAGTTAATTTATTATTATTACACGGTAAATTAAAAATGTAATTTTTTTTTTTTTTAATTCTATAGTCAAATAAAATATATTTTTTTTCATATTGTTTATTCATATTTTTTTTATAATATACAAGATTTTAAAATCAATTCATATTCAATAATAATAGTAATATATAATTATATTTATTAATAATTAATATTAATAATATACATATATACATCATTTAATTTATCGAATGAGTCTTTACGTGTCATACAGCTATTCTTTGTACTGCTAATACGCCTGAACTCATCGACAGTAAAATGTTCGGCTGCAGCAGCAGTGCTGTACTGCTGTGAGAGCAGTACAGAAATTCCAAGTTGGGTGTACTGCTCTCACAGCAGTACAGCGCTTCGCAGTCTACTTTACTGCTACGGCAACAGGAACGTACCGTGCCTGCAGCGGGAACGTTTTTTCAGTGTATATCGTTTTAAACAAATGACAATTGTCTGTTTACAAACAGCCAACGTTTACATCAAACTTTATGTGGCATAACTTTAGAAGTTTTCGGCTTGAAAAAATCCCCCTGCCGTTTGAAACGAAAAACTTATGGAATATAATAATCATAATAGTGCTTCTGTCAAGGAGTCGTGGGGATTGCGTTTAGAAGTTTTTCTTCTTGACGCGAACCACTTATCGTTTTTAACAAGACTCTATCTGAATATTATAAACAATTTATTATTTAAAACAAAAATTTTTTGTATCTCTAAAAAAACCATTTTTTATTTAAAATGAATAATTTTTTTTTTATTTTAAACCATTTTTTGCCAAGAAGTGTTCTTCTAAAATTTGAAAGAAATTTTTCACAGTGTATACAAAAAAATAATAGAAATAAATTTTTACATTCCGTACATATTTCTTCGTCGTTGTGATACATACAGCTCTGGTTCTCAGTTGAAAGCAGCAAAGGTAATGCAGCACAGAATCGCACATTTTGCTGTAGATTTTTTTTGCATCGGCTATTATATATATATATATATATAAACACGAATGCAGTTTGTACATATAGAATGAAAAGAATAAGTAAGAAATTGAAAGAAAAGATAATATAAAAATAAAATAAATAAATATATATATTATGATGAAAAAGCACAAGCGCAAATTTAACTATTTTGATGAAAGTAAAAAAAAAAAAAAAGTGACAGGGGAAAAGTACAATTTCAGACATTGACAAACTTCGACAACAAAAAAAAAAATTTTGTGAGCCATCTAGACTCGCGGGTTTATTATGTGTAAACATCTTCGGCGTGTTGTTGTCATTGAACAAAATAATAATAACTACACATTTAAACAAATTTTTTTCATTCATTTATAAAAATATTGTTTGTTTTTATTTCATTTTTTTCTATTTTCATACAATTATTGTTGTTCAGTAATTTTTAATAATCAATGATTTTAAAATTTCGATATATCGATTTTTGTTCCTAATGTTATAATAACGATTGATAAAACACATGAATTATAAAAAAAAAAGTTCAAATAAAATTTTTTAATATATTCCGAACGGCTGGTAAAAATATGTAGGTATTGTTTGTTTGGCTATAATTGAGACTAAGTAAAAAATATAGTGTTACGTCTTGCTATCAATATAATAAATAAATAAATAAATTAAATACTTAGTAAATTCAAGGGCATATAAAATACCGAGTAAGCAGTTAAAATTTTTCCTTTTTATTTTTTGATTATTTTAGCAAAATCAACATTTTACTTGTTTCTCACAATATTATATTTTTTATTTCCAATTATTATTGCAAATCGTAGTTCAAAGTCACCTTAGCTACTCGATATTTTACATCCGTTGACGTTACAAATAATTCTTTAAGTAAAATATTAAATGCTGACAATCGTGGGACAGGTAAATTATAATTGGTCAAAGATGTTTCCACCTAAGATCATTCCTACTTTTTAATTTAATTTTTATGAGAATAATTATTTTAGAATTGAAGGAGCTTCACTCTTGCGACAACTTTTATTTGGACAATATCTAAATTAAATTTAAATCAATTTCATGAAATCAAATATAATTAAATAAATAATAAAATCAATTGAACTTTTACGTTTCTAATAAATAAAATTTTAAAAGTGAATTTAAATTAAATAATCTTTGTGTTTAAATTATTATTTTTCCGTTTATAAATTGACTGTTCCTAATACTATAAAATTATTGACTGTGACATTTCTCTGGGTCGTTGTTTTCTGTGCTTCGAGTTTATTTTACCGTTCGATTATTCGAGACTATCAACATCAACAGGCGACCATCCAGATTGACACACTCTCAACAATATTGGTTTCGGATTATTCTAACATCAAGGTACATCTACTATCATACACATTCCCTCCTAACCCGTTACCCTGTAGGGAATAACAAAACAAAAGGATTTCATAAAATTAAGTTGAATATCAGGCTCATTAATTTGTATTATTTTCAAATTATTATAATATTATTTTTCTAGTTAAACATTTTTCTTATTTTTTGTTATTTCATAGAAAATATAAATTGATTAGCTTGGTACGTAACAATAGCTAAGGGAAAATTTAGCTAAGGAAAAAATGTACCTGAGGGAATAATTAAGCTGGTAAAATTATGTAGATATTGTGTGTTTAGTTATAACTGAAACTGAGTAAAAGATCAAACGGCTAAGTAAAAAATGTAGCTAAGGAAAAAATCTAGCTAAGGAGAAGATGTAACTGAGGGAAAAATTAAGCTGATAAAAATATATTTGGCTATAACGGAGACTAAGTAAAAAGTCTAGCGGCTAAGTACCCGTGTAGGAATCACCAAGCATGGAAAGACGGCCATACATTGGCCGATGAACAGCGGTCCATAATTGGTAGCCAAGCAAGGGCCATTAATGGGATATACTTGGCAAACGATCGGTCCATTCTTGTGTTGCCAAGATGGCAGCCTTGTCTTGGCCAACGTCTGGGCACTGATTGGCTGGCCATTCATCAGCCTATTCATGGTAAATGCATTGCTAGCCATTTAATGGCTGCCGTTCATTGGCCAACCCTAACGGTACGGTCCAACCCGTTCTGAACCGTTATTAAACGGCTGTCTCGAGGTTGGAATGTGCGCAAAAAAAACCGAAAACAAATCCTTTTTTAACCTAAAAATAACCAAATCAGAACTAACTGTTAGTTGACGGTTGATAAACCTTGTTCGAACCAATAAAATATAATAAAACCGGAAGCCGAACTTCAAACCTCATACTAACCTAATTCCAAGTTACGAGAGTGATTGGGTCATATCGTTAGGGAAACCTCAACGTAACCGGAATCCAACTAAAGTTATTGAACGGTTAAATAACGGTTACAGCAAACTGGTATTCAGTTCACAAAACCTCAGAATAACCATTATATAACGTGGTTAGAGACAGTTATTCTTGCGCACATTGCAACCGTCAGGTAACAGTTATCCAACCACGAAGTAACCTCATGAAAACTTAACCCTAAAATAACTTGATTCCAACCCACGAAACGGGTTGAGTCGTACCGTTAGGGGGGTCCAGATAAAAAGCGAAAACAATAGGAAATTAAAATTCCTTATAAAAAACAAGACAATAGAAAAAAAAAATCAACAATGGAGCATTAAAATTAAATGAATGAATAAATTGTAGCGAGATAGTATTGCTCGATGGTGCGCCACCTAGTATGATGCGTGAGTGTGAGAATTAGTGAGAAAGAGACGGAGAAGAGAGAGAGAGAGAGTGGAGTTTTGGCTACGGAGAACGTGTGCTCCGCTCACTTCGGTCTGGCACTTCGGTCTTGCACCTTGTGTTTTTACACTTGTGCCTTGGCTGGCAAGCAAGACGCTGGCAAATATTAAGTTGGCCAAGCCAACTCAAATAAATTCAAGTACTGAAATTGTGAATATAAATATTAAACTGATTTTTCAACTAATTGATTGTTATAAAACAACAATCAATATCAAATTGTCATTAATTAAATCAAGAATAGTGTGTACACAACAAAAATTGTCAGTTAAAACAAGCTGAGCAATAAATCAAAACTTGGTAAAAGACGACGTGAATCAGGACGGCGTCCTTCCATAAATCACGCCGCCATTACTCAAAAATAAACTTGTTGCATCAGCGTTGAAGAAATAAAATCAATTCAACATCAATAATATTCATTGCTGGCATTATTCAACATCAATAATATTCATTGCTGGTCCGTACACAATATCAAATATTTGGACATTTACTTGGTCTGATCAACCAAGCACTCCAAGGCCAACGAATCATCGTCACCATCATCAATTTGGCATCAAGAACTTCAATCACCAGTCAGGTTATATTGTATGAGTATGCGTGTGTTTGGTATGAATGATTAGGGCATAATACTTTAAATAAATACAAATAATTTTCATATATTAAAATATAAAATTCTGTTTGATTGTTATTTTACATCCACTCAATTTCAGGGTAAATTTAAATAATCAATATTCATATTTTAAAGTAAATTTCATTGCATATTCATTTTGGTAAATTTAAACAAGTAAGATTGGTCGCTTTTTATATTTAACCAATAAAAGAAAATAAAATATAAAAGCCCAAGCTTACAAAATATATTTGTATTTGAATAATCATCTTCTATAAAGTCTACCAAGTCTACGAGTAAACTTGATTACTACGAGAGAACAAAAAACTTCCGAAATATATATCGCGCTCGTGGCTCAGTTAGTTGAAGCATAGGTTTAGTATAGGTTTAGGCATTAGGTCGAGAGTTCACGCCCGGCGGGAGGCAGGAAAAATAACATTTATTATAAAAAAAACAGCGTTGGACTCGAGAATCTATAAATGCAATTGAAAAAAAAAAATATTTTTTTTTTATTTATAAAAATATCTGACTTCCCAAGTAATAGGTCAATCTTGGCAAGTATTGACGGGCCAATAATGGCAGCAATATTAGAACGGTACAACGCCCCGGGCCCGGGGTATGAGTGGCCCATCAATGGCGGCCTTTCGCCATGCATCGGCCGTTGCATGGCCGTGTTGTAGTCTCCTACACGGGTAAAAAATCTAGTAGCTCAGTTAAAAATTTAGCGGTTTAAAAAAAAAAAAAAAAATTTAATATATCGAAATTTTTATTTTGACTTTCTTTTTTACTCGAACAGTCTTATTGACTGCCATTATTATATTTGCAAAAAAAATATATATATATTGAAATTTATGAATTATTATCTAAATTATTATCGAAAAATTTTTTTCTCCATGACGAGGTTCATCAATTGATATTAATAAATTTTGAAATTAACAGTAATTTTAGTAACTATACGATATATAACCGATAAATAGCCGTTTTTTCCATATTTCAACTCCATTTCTAACCACTTTGCGCATGTGTAGGATTTTTTTCCGTATTTTTCCCGTAATCGTAAGAAAATTTTCGATAAAAACTGAATAAAAAAATATGTTGTCTGGGATATGATAATATCCTCTGAAAGTGTCGTCTGGCCTCTGAATTATACTTATTAAAAAAAAAGTACTTTTTAGTTTAAATCAAAAATTATTTTTTAAACTAAAAAGTACCTTTTCAAATTCACTATAATAAACTTAATAATTATAAATATATATATTTATCAAGTTTACCATTTTTCCTTTACTTTGATTAAAAAAGTATAAATAAATTATATTGTAAAATTATTGTACAATTACAATAATAATTTTCTTTTTCAAACTAACACATCAATGTCTATTTCTCTTTTTTTAAAATAAAAATTCGTCAATATTATAAATAAATTATTATTGTGTAATAATTCAATATTTTGTTTTGAGTTTAGGAAATATTATTTTATATGAACAATGGTAATAGGTATATTGATCTTGTAAATGAATGTAAATAAAAACTACTTGCATATGCATGTATACATATATATATATATGAAAAGGACAAACATCATCGGTTTTCTGGACATTTGATTGGTCGTTGTTTTTTTCTCACTTACTCTTATATGAATTTCTTTCTGTTTGCCTTTTTTTATTATTTTTTATTTATTTCGTTAGCAACAAAAAAAACAAAAAAAAAGAGTAGGTAAGACATCGTTTGTTTTTTTGTTGCTAACAGCGTTGCCAACCATACCATAATTATGGTATGTTTACCATATTTTGATCTTCCATACCATATACCATAACGACTTTACCATATACCATAATTTAGTTTTTTCACCAAAAAATCAGAAATTTTTTTTTTTTAATTACAAACAGTAACGTTTTTTTTTCATATTGGTAGACATACTTCCTCCTTGCTATCAATCAAGAAGACTAGAGAGATCTCTTGATTGGTCCCCAATACTAGCACACAGTGTTGGGTAGGTAAGATACCATGTAAGATACTGTATCTTACATCATCGGTTTCATACATCGAGGTATCTTACATTGCGTTCCCAGCGCCTTCTACGAATAAAAGTGGAACCTTCGTGCTACAATTTGTTTTTATTCGATAAATACATGTAATTCATTTATTAAATAAATAAAAATTCCAAAAACAAGCAGTAGCTAAGGAAAAGATTTAGCTAAGGAATTAATGTTGCTTAAAAAAGAATTTCTTTGGCAACTGTAATTCCTTAGCTCCATCTTTTCCTTAGCTACTATTTCTCTTTGGGATTTTTATTTATTTAAAAAATTAGTTATTTAAAATCAAAGCAACATTAATTCCTTAAAATATAATTTTTTGGCAACATTAATTTCTTAGCTACATCTTTTTCTTAGCTACTGCTTTTCCTTGGACATTTTAATTTATTTAATAAATAAAATTACATGCATTTTATTTTTTAAATAAATAAAAATCCCAGGAAAAATAGTAGCTAAGGAAAAATAAAAATAGGAATTACAGTTATAAAAGAAATTTTTTAAGCAACATTAATTCCTAGCTACATCTTTCCCTTAGCTACTGCTTTTCTTGGACATTTCCATCTTTTAAAATAAAATGACATGTATATTATTTATTTAATAAATAGAAAATGTCGAGGAAAAGCAGTAGTAGAAAGAATGAACTAAGAAATTAATGTTGCCAAAAAATTATGTTTCAAGCAACATTAATTCCTTAAAACTGGTTTTCCTTGATATTATATATATTTATATAACAAATAAATTACATGTACCAATATATATCGAGCAATAAGAACTAATTATCGAGTCGACAGTCAATAAGAATGTTCAAAATGGCGTCAGAGGTATCTTACAGTTTCTTACAGTATCTTACAGTATCTTACTGTAAGTGTATGAAACCTCAAAAATCGACCATTTACCCATCACTGCTAGCACACACTTACACAGGAAGTTGATAAAAAATGTTGTAATGTGTGATGCTTTTTGGGTATATGTAATGAGCATAAAAAATGATGGTGATGAATATTTGTATAAAAATTTATCTGAGTGTGTGTTAAATATTTTAGCACTCCCACACTCAAATGTTGATAGTGAGAGAACTTTCAGTAAAATTAACTTGGCTAAAACAAAAATAAGAAATAAATTAGCTGTACCAACAATGCGTGGAATATTATTAGCTAGTCAACATGTTCTTTCCAATGGAAATTGCATTAAATTTAAGCTATCCAAAGAAATGCTTCCACGTATGACTACAAGTACTTTGTATGATAAACCAAATATTAAAGAAAAAGAAAATTATATTGATGATGATGATGATGAGTTAATGGGAGTTTTGTTTGATACAAACTAAAAATTTTAATAAAAAAAAAAATTAAACAATATATATTGTTTTTTAATTAAAAATATATTTTACATTAAAGAGTACTAAAATTCATATGATAAAAATTAAAAAAAATTAATATGAAAAATGTCATTAATAATAAATAAATATATTAATAAAAATAAGTCAATATGACTAAATAAATAAATAATGATAAAAAAAAATTAACTGCATGGTTTCATTTAATTTATTTCAATAAAAAATTTAAAATTTCCTTCTATACCATAATGGTGTCCATTTTACCATATTTTCCCCTACTTCATACCATATTGCTGTTTTCAGAGTTGGCAACGCTGGTTGCTAACGTAATAAATCAAATAAACAAAAAGATCTTCGGGGGATTAAATCAGTAACATATACGAGCGCTTGATAGACCGCACGACACATAAAATGTTTATTGTTTATTATTGTTATAAACAAATGGATCAGTAGAAATCCACAAAAAATTATATTTTACTTCTTCAAAATGTCCTTCATTCAATGGATTTTTCAGAAATACTGTGCAACGAATATCATGAGACCCGGTAGGGTCTCTCGTTGAAGTTCTTCAAAAACGCCGGGGATATATGTCTTTTAAGTTCGTGTGTGTGACGTCATTGATTTATAGTCAAGTCCATATCTTTTGATTGAGCAATCGAAAAAAAAAATAACAACAGTTTGACTATATAAATCGAGGTTCCTCTTTCAAATAAGCCTATTATCGGATTTTTCGGTGCCTTATTTAAAAAGATATAAATATATGATAAACCGGCCCCCCGTTTTTTTGTAAAAAATAAATTTCTGTCGATTTTGTCGATATTTGAAGTTTTTACCAAGTTGGCGTCCTGTATCTGATAAATTCGCCCGAGAATATTGGTTGGTCATCCTGCTCTATCTGATTAGCAGTATGTCATATGGCAGCGAAAGTTTAAAAATGGCGTAGCGATGCTGCGCGCACCATACCTTGTTTTTTATCATTTCCTGTGATTTCTAGGGCCTCTCATTATTATTACTAATCAAAATAATAGTTGTATGAAACGACTCATGTTGAAGATTGTAAGTACATTAGTTAACAAATTAACATTGGCAAGCACAACTGTAGTTGCGTACGCTGGTTATTGCGCAGGATTGTTTTGCCAATATTTTTGAATCTTTGCTGCGATCTGCGATACTGCAAGGCAGTATTAAACGTATGACATTGTCAGACATTATCGTCAAACTATCCAACGCTGAACACTGCCTCAAAATATTGCGGTAAAACGTTTGGATATTGCTTTATATTTTATTGTTGTGTGTGTGCTACTACGAAGTTGCCATATTTTATTGAAGAAAAAAACCAATCAACGAATTTTGAACTCTTCAATTGTCAGTATTTGTAATCATTGTTGAAATAATACATATACAATAATAATACATAATACATAGATAACAGTATTTTATGAGAATATTATTGATACATAGTGTATTAGCTTTCAGTGTCTGTACTTTTTACCAAGTTAATTATAAAATAATAATATTTATCGATGATAGTAATATATAGAGCTTTTAGTGACCCTAATTTATACAAAGTTAACTCTCGATGCGATCTGAAATACTTCCACGAATTCCCAGTCAGTATTTCAGATCATAGTGTGACAGAAATTATTCACCAATCAACTAGTTGATAAAGTTCTAGCTATTGTTGGAATAACATTGATAAAATAATTGAGAAATGATAATGCTTATTGATGATAGTAATATATAGAGCTTTTAGTGACCCTAATTTATACCAAGTTGAATCCCGATGCGATCTGAAATACTTCCAAGAATCTCCAGTCGGTATTTCAGATCATAGTGTGACAAAAATTATTCATCAATCAACTAGTTATTGAATTTGTAGCTATTGTTGGAATAATATTTATAAAATAATTATAAAATGATAATATTTATTGATGATAGTAATATATAGAGCTTTTAGTGCCTCTAATTTATACAAAGTTAAATCTCGATGCGATCTGAAATACTTCCACGAATTCCCAGTCAGTATTTTAGATCATAGTGTGACAAAAATTATTTACCAATCAACTAGTTATATTAAATTTGTAGCTATTGTTGAAATAATATTTATAAAATAATAATATTCATTGATGATAACCATATATAGAGCTTTTAGTGCCTCTAATTGATACAAAATTAAAGACCGCAGCAAGAAAATAATTGGTGTATATACCGAAAAACCTAGCTTCAGACAGTATTTTAGATCGCAGTAAAGTGACTATTGATAGATGGCGTAAGACACCTGCGTGCGCCGTTTGTTGATAAATTTTTTAATAAGATGCCTTCGTAATGGTAAATTAACAGCCTTGCCACTAAAATCGGTATCACTCTGAACTATATAAATTTCTAATAGATTTTTTATTTTTTTATTTCACTTATATTTTTAAAACTATTTTTTTTTTTTGGTAATACAATCATTCATGAATTGATTGATTATTTTTACTTTTAAGCTGAATTTCTGAACAAAAGAAGTGAAATAATATACAAAATCAAAAATATAATTTTTGTAAAAAACAAACTCGTTAAAGTTGTTCTTTACGTTAGCTTAGTACTACTGTATATACTAAATTTTTATTCAATTTAACAAAAAAAAATAAAAAATTCAAACAAACGATGATAAATATTTTACGAGAATTAAAGCTGCCTGTGTTTGAAAAATAAAATCGAAATAAAAAAAGATCACGTTTTATCCTTATTACACAAACAAACTTTAACGCCGTGGTTTTCTTCACAATTCCAAGATTGGGTTTTTCAGACGAAAACTTTCCAGCAAAGATGCAATTTGACGATCAACAATCTCACTATTTTGCATATATCTTGTTATTGGATTAACTTTTCAGCTTGTTTTTAGATGAGCTTGATATTAGATTTTTTGGTATTTGCAGGGTATTTCATATAAATTTTTTTGAAAACTTAAATTATATTTCTGTTTTTCTGTATTTTTTTGATAACTCCACCTTCCATTATAGTTATCACAACACTAGTACAGCTGTAATTGAGTTGCTGATGAATAACAATTTTTTTTATTTCGATTTTATTTTTCAAACACAGTCAGCTTTAATTCTCCTAAATTATTTATCATCGTTTGTTTGAATTTTTTATTTTTTTTTGTTAAATTAAATAAAAATTTAGTATATACAGTAGTATTAAGCTAACGTAAAGAACAACTTTAACGAGTTTGTTTTTTACAAAAATTATATTTTTGATTTTGTATATTATTTATTGTAAAAGAAATTGTTTCAACATTTAAAAAATTTTAACTCCATAATTTTTCACTGGTCTTTTGATTTTCAATATTTTTTTTTACAATAAATATTTGTTGCACAGTATTTCTGAAATATCCATTAAATGAACGACATTTTGAAGTAGTAAAATATATTTTTTTTTTGAATTTCTACTAATGCATTTTTTTATAACAATGATGAACAATAAACATTTTAGAAATTATGGATACATGCGCGTGTATTAAAAAATATACTTTTTAGTTTAAGAAATAATTTTTGATTTAAACTAAAAAGTGCCTTTTTTAATAAGTATAATGTATTACGTATGAAAAAACACAGTGATATTCAAAGTTTCAATATCGATATTATTAGAATTCAACTACTTATGATATTTTATCTGTCGATATTTATCGATTTTAAATTATTCAAGTTCGTTGAGCATACTAAATGCGAGATAGTGTTTGTAAAATATAGTTTGGGAACTGAACTATCGAGGTGCTGTAATGTATGTTACACGGCGTATAAGAGTAAAGACGTATTAATATAAATAAAAATAAAAAAATATTAATAAAACAAATACAAATCTAATATATCGACACTTTCAGAGGATATTATCATATCCCAGACAACATGTTTTTTTATTCAGTTTTTATAGAAAAATTTTTCAACGATTACGGGAAAAATACGGAAAAAATTCCTACACATGAGCAAAGTGGTTAAAAATGGAGTTAAAGAATCGAAAAAATGGCTATTTATCGGTTATAAATCGTATAGTCATTAAAATAACGATTAATTCTAAAATTTATTAATATCAATCAATGAAGCTCGTCAAGGAGAAAAAAATTTAGATATTAATTTATAAATTTTAATATATACATATGGGGCATTCCATGTCAACTCACAAGGTTTTTTCCCTCACCCTCTCAGCTTTGAAAACGAATATTTTTTTTGGGTGAATCATCGACTCAGATGTACCTCTGATTTTTTTTATATTTTTACCATCATTAACCGCCGAGCCAGAATCAAAAAACATCTCCTTCACAAGAGTAAACTACGATTTCGCAATTTTTTTTAATTCTGATTTTCTTACTGTAAGTATTAGAGCACAAGAATAGCTTAATTTCCAAATTTCATCATGGGATAACGATGGGTTCATTATACAAAATTTTTTTTCCATGACAAAGTTACTAAAATCAGGCAAGATCATATGCCCAAACAAGGGGTTTTTTTTTTGTTTCTTATAGGAAATTTCCTCACGATTACGGGAAAAATACGAAAAAAATTCTTACTCATGCGCAAAGTGGTTAAAAATCAAGTTGAATTATCGAAAAAACGGCTATTTATCGGTTATATATCGTACAGCTATGAAAATAACGATTAATTCTGAGAATCAATAATGGCGATCGATAAAACTCGTCAAAGAGAAAAAAATGTCCTGAAACAATTTCGATATCGCAAATAGTTTTTGAATTATCGATATTTTTTCAAAACATGTATACGATTTACTTGGCCGTTAGATGTTTTACTATAGCTGTAATTATAGCTAAACAATCAATATTCATTCGAGATGTCAAATTTATATTATGACATTTTTTTTCCTTGACAAGTTTTATCGATCACTATTATTGAATTTTGAATTCAATCGTTATTTTAATAGCTGTACGATAAATAACCGATAAATAGCCTTTTTTTCGATAATTGAACTTGATTTTTAACCACTTTGCGCATGCCCGGGAATTTTTTCGTATTTTTCCCATAATCGTGAGGAAATTTCCTATAAGAAACAAGAAAAAAACCTGTTGTTTGGGCATATAATCTTGCCTGATTTTAGTAATTTTGTCATGGAAAAAAAAATTTTTTATAATGAAAACCCATCGTTTCCCCATAATGAAATTCGGAAATTGAGCTAATCATGTGCTCTACTACTTACAGTTAAAAAATCAGAATTTTAAAAAATGGCGAAATCGTAGTTTACTCTTGTGAAGGAGGTGTTTTTTGATCCTGGCTCGACGGTTAATGATGGTAAAAATAAAAAAAAAATCAGAGGTACATCTGAGTCGATGACTAACCCAAAAAAAATATTCATTTTCAAATCTGAGAGGGTGAGGGAAAAAACCCTGTGAGTTGACATGGAATGCCCCATATATATATATTTTCCTTGCGAATATAATAATGGCAGTCGATAAAACTCTTCGAGTAAAAAAGAAAGTTGTGACGTATTTGCTTATATGATCACGATTGTTCACATTATCCAAACTTCACCGGATGTAATCCGATATTTTATATTCATTTTATTAATAATTTATTCAGCGTTTTGTCAAATTGTAAAATACCATAATCTTTTTCTTTTTCTTTTAATAAAAATACAATATTCTACATCCGTTGAAGCGAAGCTAAAATAAGTCAGCAATAATTAATTGCTGAGTATCATGAGAAGTGTTGGAAATGATTGGTCAAGAGGTGTTCCTACCATAAAACATTCTTGTTACCAGTCCTATAAAAGCCTATGTATTTTCAGAAACAATTGCTCTCGTAAATGAATAATTATCAAGGTAACATATACCTTCTTTTCGGCATATATTTTAATCAAATTTTCAAAATTTTTTTTTCCTTCTTAGAAAATAACTATGATTTTCAATGAATAATTCATTTCTCCTTTCAAAAAGTTTTTTGCCAAGAAGTTCATTTTTTCTGACAAGAATAATTCTATCTTTTTTTTATTCAAAAATTTTATTAGTGTATGTTTGCAAGCTTAACCAAATGAAACGTCGAATTAGTTAGTAACATCTGACACTTTTTCGCCTGAGGGACAAAAAAGTCTTAACTGAGAGACTTTATCGGATTGGACTATCCACTCAGCATATATTCTGCCCTGAAGAGCCGTATTCTTGACATAGTCAGACGTGAAAATCTTTCTACGACGGTTTAAGAGTGTCAGTGGCTTCGCTTATGTTTTTGTGTCACAACAAGATTTTCCACCCGACTATTTTGAGAATAAGGTGACAGAAGAGCGATAGTCACAATGTAAATAAATATATCCATGGTATCCTTGTTTCGTATATTTTTGTACACTGAGAGAAATCTCGGATTTTGACAAGCGCGAGCCTTCTTCATCCAAGTAGCTTACTTAATCGAAGATGGCCTTCTTCCATAAAGAAGGTGCTAGTAAGGCGGAAGAAATTCGGCATTTAGTTGAAAAAAGTGTGCATCTTTAAAATAGAACTACTTTATTAAATATTCAATAATGTAGGATTGAAACTTGAGCAACTTCAATCAAGTAGGATAATGCAGTACCGGTGGCCAACTAGGCAATACTGCAGTGTCATTAAAAGTAGTTCTGTATTTTTCTCGAACGGATACTGATAAGATTTAAATTAAAAAAATGACCAAAGTTACACAGAAGAAGCAAAGACTGTAAAAAAAGCTTATGATACTTTGAATAACGTGCGAACAATTAAAAAAAAAACGCGCACTTCTTTATCGAAAACGGGAGTTCATGAGAAACGTTACAATATTCAACGTTTTTCAGCCAAACAGTCACTTCTCCGAAGAAGTCCTTAATTTATAAGAGTCAGGTCTTGACTAGATTTCAAAATATACTATTTTTTCGTCTACGTTTCAATCCAAATTCATTCCTCAATTGTCATTCAATTCCGAAAAATAACCTACGTCGGCAGCCATCTCGGATACAGAAAGTCGAGTGCGATTCAATTTAAACCTCAATTACTGTCATAGAAATATGAAATGTTTTTTACTAGAAGGTCACTTCTTCTCTAAAGAAGTGCTTGATTTATTTGATTGCTAGTGCAACTTGATTTGAAAAATATCTATCTGTTGATCTACGTGTGCATCCTATCATATTTTAGATTGTCACTAGAATCTAGACACTACCCTACGTCAGCTGCCATCTTGAATACAAGAAATCAGGTCAGATTCAATTAAAAATTGACAACTGACGTAAAAACATTTAACGTTTTTCAACCAAACGGTCACTTCTTCTCTGAAGAAGTGCTCCAATCATTAGATTATCAGTGCAACTTGATTTAAAAAAGAACCGTTTGTTCTTTTACGTGTGCATCCTATCATATTTTAGATTATCGATAGAATTCAAACGATTGCCTATGTCAGCTGCCATCTTGAATACAAAAAATCAGGTCAGATTCAATTAAAAATCGGCAACTGACGTACAAACATTAAACGTTTGTCAACCAAACGGTCACTTCTTCTCTGAAGAAGTGCTTGATTTATTTGATTGCTAGTGCAACTTGATTTGAAAAATATCTATCTGTTGATCTACGTGTGCATCCTATCATATTTTAGATTGTCACTAGAAACTAGTCACTACCCTACGTCGGCTGCCATTTTGAATACAAAAAATCAGATCAGATTCAATTAAAAAATCGTCAACTGACGTAAAAACATTTAACGTGTTTAAGCCAAACGGTCACTTCTTCTCTGAAGAAGTCCTTAATTTATAAGATTCAGGTCTTGACTAGATTTCAAAATATACCGTTTTTTCGTCTTCGTTTCAATCCAAATTCATTCCTCAATTGTCCTTCACTTTCGAAAAGCAACCTACGTTGGCAGCCATTTCGGATACAGAAAGTCGAGTGTGATTCAGTTTAAGCCTCGATTATTGTCCGAGAAATATGGGATGTTTTATACTAGAAGGTCACTTCTTCTCTAAAGAAGTGCTTGATCTATTTGACTGTTAGTGCCACTTGATTTAAAAAATATTTATTTGTTGATCTACGTCTGCATCCTATCATATTTTAGATTGTGACTAGAATGTAGACACTACCCTACGTCGGCTGCCATCTTGAATACAAAAAATCAGGTGAGATTCAGTTCAAAACTTGATTACTGTCCTAGAATTAGTAAAAGATTATTACAAGACGGTCACTTCTTCCCTGAAGAAGTGCTTGATTAATTTCATTGTTAGTGCATCTTGATTTTAAGAAACACCATTTGTTCTTCTACGTGTACGTGTAATCATATTTTTAATTGTCATTAAATTCCCGAAAATAACTCACGTCAGCAGCTATCTTGAATCGAAGAAATTTCGTTAGATTCAGTTTAAAACTCGAATACTGTTCTAGAAATATTGAGAGCTTTTGACCAGACGGTAGCTTCTTCTCTGAAGAAGTGCTTCATTTATTTAACTGTTGATGCAACTTGATTTCAAAGTATACCATTTTTTCGTCTCCGTTAAAAATATAAATATATTCTTAATTGTTATTAAATCCCAGAAAATAACCTGCGTCAGCAGCCATCTTGAATAAAAAAAATCAAGTCAGATTCAGTTTAAAACTTGATTACTGTCCTAGAATTATTAAAAGATTATTACAAGACAGTGACTTCTTCCCTGAAGAAGTGCTTGATTATTTTAATTGTTAGTGCAACTTGATTTCAAGAAACACCGTTTGTTCTTCTACGTGTGCATCCAATCATATTTCTCATTCTCAATAGAATCCAGAGAATACCTTACGTCAGCAGCCATCTTGAATACAAAATATCAAGATAAATCCAATTCAAAAATCGGTGACTGACGTAAAAACATTCAATTTTTTCAAACAGACGGTCACCTCTACTCTGAAGAAGTGCTTGATTCATAATATTTAGTTTTGAACTAGATTTTAAGATATACTGTTTTTCAGTGTACGTTTCCATCCAAATAGTTTTCAAATTCATAATAAATTTTGAAGATTACCCTACGTCAGCAGCCATCTCAAATAAAAAGAATCAAATCAAATTTAGTTCAGAAATCGGCAACTGACCCCAAAAACATTTGACGTTTTCAACCAGACGGTCACTTCTTTTCTGAAGAAGTGCTTGATTCATATGATTTAGTTTCAAACTACATTTCAAGATGGACTGTTTTTCAGTGTACGCTTGCATTCAAATTATAATAATTATAGCTTACGTGATTTTCTTTGGCTAAATTAATTCTCTGTCAATTGACATATATAAATGTGGTAACATACTTTTCATAGACATTTTTGTCATAGCTTTTTATTCATTCAAATTTCATTTATATAAGTAAATAAAAAGTTATAGGAGAAATGTCTATGAAATGATGTGGCCAGTGGCCACACGTTTATTCATGGCGGATTAATTTAACCAAAGATATTATCACGTAGGCTATAAATAAAATATATTTGAATGCAAACGTACACTAAAAAATAGTAAATCTTGAAATGTAGTTTGAAACTGTATCCTATGAATCAAGCACTTTCCTGGTGGAAATATTACTCCGGCATTACTCCGGCATTATTCCGGCATTACTCCGACATTACTCCGGCATTTCTCCGTTTTTGGCCCATTTCCGGAGAAATTACTCCGGCATGAGGTTGATGGCGGAGAAATTATTCCGGCATGAGATTGATGGCGGAGAAAATATTCCGGCATAAAAGTAGTGGCAGAATAATTTTTTCGACATTAATCTCATGCCGGAGTAATGACTCCGCCATCAATCTCATGCCTGAGTAATTACTCCGCCATCAACCTCATGCCGGAGTAATTTCTCCGGAAATGGGCCAAAAACGGAGTAATGCCGGAGAAAACCGGAGAAAGCCGGAGTAATGGCGGAGAACTATTTCTACCAGGGTTCTTTAAAAAAGAAGTGACTGTCTGGTTAAAAACATTGAATGGTTTCACGTCAATCGCCGATTTCTGAATTGAATTTGACTTGATTTTTTGTATTCGAGATAGCTGCTGACAAAGTTTATTCTTTAAAATTTATCGAGAATTCAAAATATATTTGGATGCAAACGTACACTCAAAAACGGTATATCTTGAAATCTAGTTTAAAACTAAATCTTATGAATCAAGCACTTCTTCATAGAAGAAGTGAACGTATGGTTTAAAACGTTGAATGTTTTTACATCAGTCACTGATTTCTGAATTGGATTTAACTTGATTTTTTGTATTGAAGATGGCAGCTGATGAAGGGTAATCTCTGAATTCTACACGGAGAAAAATAATTTGTAGATTTTGCATTTTTTTTTGCGATTGAGGAATCCGACACAATTTATTTAAAAATTTACATTTTCTTTGGTAAGATTTACATTTTTAAGAACAAAACTGAATAAACATTTTTTTTTTGTAAATTTTACATTTTTATTGGGTGAAATTTATCGATAAAAATGTTGAAATATGATTTTTTTTTTTACTTAAAAAGAATTTGAAATATATCTTTGAAAAATGCGAATATTACAAATAAATGCGGTGAAAAAAAAAAAAAAATAAACATTAACGATTTTAGATATTTTTTGGTAAAATCTGCAGCTTTTAATTGTATTTCAGAAAAAAAGAAAAAGATACAAAAATAAAATGGAAATTTTACATCTAACAACTGTAAAGTATATTGAGAAAATAAGTTTATAGAAATTAATAAATTTGAGAGGTAGATTTTACATTTTTTTATTGTAAAAAATAGAGGTTGTCTAATTTCTCGGAAGCCTGGTAAGAAACATGTGTGCGTGAGAAAGTCATTCATCTTTTCTTTAACTACTGATTTTCCTTGGATATATTATTTATTTAATAAACAAAATACATATTATTTTATTATTGATGAATAAAAATGTCCAAGGAAAGGCAATAGCTAAGGAAAAGATGTAGCTGAGAAAAAGATGTAGCTAAGGAATTGAGGTTGCCAGAGAATTATGTTTTAAGCAACATTATTTCCTTGAAACATAATTCTTTGGCAACCTTAATTCCTTAGCTACATCTTTTCCTTAGCTACTGCTATTCCTTGGACATTTGTATTTTTAAAAAATAAATTTACATGAATTTTATTTATAAAATAAATAAAAAATGTCCAAGGAAAAGCAGTAGCTAAGGGAAAGATGTAGCTTAGGAATTAATGTGGCTAAGGAATGATTTCCTTGAAACATAATTCTTTGGCAACCTCAATTCCTTAGCTACATCTTTTCCTTAGCTACTGTTTTGGACATTTTATTTGTTTTAAATAAAATACATGTATTTTATCTATTTATTAAATGCGTTCATATGCTGGTAGCTAAGGTACATGTAGCTAAGGAATTAATGTGACTAAGGAATTATTTCCTTGAAACATAGCTTTTTGGCAACATTAATTCTTTAGCCACATTAATTCCTTAGCTACTCCTTTTCCTTGGACATTTGTATTTTTAATAAATGAGATTACATGTATTTTATTTATAGAATAAATAAAAAATGTCTAAGGAAAAGCAGTAACTAAGGAAAAGATGTAGCTAAGGAATTAATGTGACTAAAGAATTAATGTTGCCGAAAAATTATGTTTCAAGGTAATAATTCCTTAGTCACATTAATTCCTTAGCTACATCTTTCCCTTAGCTACTGCTTTTCCTTGGACATTCTTTATTTATTTTATAAATAAAATACATGTAAATTTATTTTTTGAAAATACAAATTTCCAAGGAAAAGCAGTAGCTAAGGAATTAATGTGACTAAGGAATTATTTCCTTGAAACATAAGTCTTTGGCTACCTTAATACCTTAGCTACATTTTTTCCTTAGCTACTGCTTTTCCTTGGACTTTTTTGATTTTTTTTCATAAAGAAAATACATGTAAATTTATTTTTAAATAATACGATCGTCCAAGGAAAAGATGTTGCTAAGAAAAGGATGTAGCTAAGGAATTAATGTTGCCAAAAAATTATGTTTCAAGGTACTAATTCCTTAGTCACATTAATTCCTTAGCTACATCTTTCCCTTAGCTACTGCTTTTTCTTGGACATTTTTATTTGTTTTAAATGAAAATACATGTATTTTATCTATTTAATAAATTAAAATGTCCAAGGAAAAGCAGTAGCTAAGGAAAAGATGTAGCTAAGGAATTAATGTGACTAAGGAATTCTTTCCTTGAAACATAGATTTTTGGCAACATTAATTCTTTAGCCACATTAATTCCTTAGCTACTGCTTTTCCTTGGACATTTGTATTTTTAATAAATGAATTTACATGTATTTTATTTATAGAATAAATAAAAAATGTCTAAGGAAAAGCAGTAGCTAAGGAAAAGATGTAGCTAAGGAATTAATGTGACTAAAGAATTAATGTTGCCGAAAAATTATGTTTCAAGGTAATAATTCCTTAGTCACATTAATTCCTTAGCTACATCTTTCCCTTAGCTACTGCTTTTCCTTGGACATTCTTTATTTATTTTATAAATAAAATACATGTAAATTTATTTTTTAAAAATACAAATTTCCAAGGAAAAGCAGTAGCTAAGGAATTAATGTGACTAAGGAATTATTTCTTTGAAACATAATTTTTTGGCAACATTAATTCCTTAGCTACATCTTTTCCTTAGCTACTGCTTTTCCTTGGACATTTGTATTTTTAAAAAATAAATTTACATGTATTTTATTTATAGAATAAATAAAAAATGTCCAAGGAAAAGCAGTAGCTAAAGGAAAGATGTAGCTAAGGAATTAATTTGGCTAAGGAATTATTTCCTTGAAACATAAGTCTTTGGCTACCTTAATACCTTAGCTACATTTTTTCCTTAGCTACTGCTTTTCCTTGGACTTTTTTGATTTTTTTTCATAAAGAAAATACATGTAATTTTATTTTTAAATAATACAATCGTCCAAGGAAAAGATGTTGCTAAGAAAAGGATGTAGCTAAGGAATTAATGTTGCCAAAAAATTATGTTTCAAGGTACTAATTCCTTAGTCACATTAATTCCTTAGTTACATCTTTCCCTTAGCTACTGCTTTTCCTTGGACATTATTTATTTATTTTATAAATAAAATACATGTAAATTTATTTTTTAAAAATACAAATGTCCAAGGAAAAACAGTAGCTAAGGAATTAATGTGACTAAGGAATTATTTCTTTGAAACATAATTTTTTGGCTACATTAATTCCTTAGTCACATTAATTCCTTAGCTACATCTTTTCCTTAGTTACTGCTTTTTCTTGGACATTTGTATTTTAAAAAAATAAATTTACATGTATTTTATTATAAAATACATAAAAAATGTCCAAGGAAAAGCAGTAGCTAAGGAAAAGATGTAGTTAAGGAATTGAGGTTGCCAAAGAATTATGTTTCAAGGAAATAATGTTGCTAAAAATATAATTCTTTGGCAACCTTAATCCCTTAGCTACATCTTTTCCTTAGCTACTGCTTTTTCTTGGACATTTGTATTTTAAAAAAATAAATTTACATGTATTTTTTTTATAGAATAAATAAAAAATGTCCAAGGAAAAGCAGTAGTAAAAGGAAAAATTATTAAGAATAATGTGACTAAGGAATTATTTCTTTGAAACATAATTTTTTGGCAACATTAATTCCTTAGTCACATCAATTCCTTAGCTACATCTTTTCCTTAGCTACTGCTTTTACTAATTTTTACATTTTCTTTTGCAGAATCCCTTATTTACTGAGAAAAAATGTAACTTTTACTTTTTTTTTCAATAAGCCTGATGTTTAGTGAAAAAAAATGTAAATTTTACATTTTAATAATGTGAATTCCGGCTTTGATCTGATTACATATTTTTTTTTGTGGTTTTTACACATTTTATGTTACGGATTCCCCAATCACAAAAAAAAAATGCAATTTTTACATTTTTTTTTGTTAAGTTTACAAATTATCTTTCTCCGTGTATTGACAATTGAAAATATGATTGGATGCACACGTAGAAGAACAAACGGTATTTTCTAAAATCAAGTTGCGCTAACAATCAAATAAATCAAGCACTTCTTCAGAGAAGAAGTGACCGTCTGCATAAAAATGTTGAATGTTTTTACGTCAGTCATCATCAATATCTTTTTACTTCAGTCGCCAAATTTTTTGGGTAGGTTTTAGCAATTTTGGTGGCTGAAGATGGCAGCTGACGTAGGGTAATCTCTGAATTCTATTGACAATTAAAAATATGATTGGATGCACACGTAGAAGAACAAACGGTATTTTCTAAAATTAAGTTGCGCTGACAATCAAATAAATCAAACACTTCTTCAGAGAAGCAGTGACCGTCTGGATGACAATTTTGAATGTTTTTACTTCAGTCGCCGATTTCTGAATTGGATTTAACTTGATTTTTTGTATTGAAGATGGCAGCTGACGTAGGGTAATCTCTGAATTCTATTGACAATTAAAAATATGATTGGATGCACACGTAGAAGAACAAACGGTATTTTCTAAAATCAAGTTGCGCTAACAATCAAATAAATCAAGCACTTCTTCAGAGAAGAAGTGACCGTCTGCATAAAAATGTTGAATGTTTTTACGTCAGTCGCCGATTCCTGAATTGAATCTGACATGATCTTTCGTATTCAAGATGGCAACTAACGTAGGGTAATCTCAGAATTCTATTGACAATTGATTGGATGCACACGTAGAAGAACAAAAGGTATTTTCTAAAATTAAGTTGCGCTAACAATCAAATAAATCAAGCACTTCTTCAGAGAAGAAGTGACCGTTTGGATAACAATGTTGAATGTTTTTACGTCACTCGCCGATCTGTCTTCTTAAAGATTTATAATTCGAGATAAATTCGCTAGGTGGAGTTTGTGACTTCTTATTCTTGTAGGTTTATTTCAAATTTTACAACAATCCATGATTACATCCAAAAAAAACTTATCAGAATGAACAGAATTTTCTTAATTCAGTAAAACCACTCTCTAATGAGAACGTTCCCTTCTTTAGACAAGAAGTGTAGCGTTTCTCTAAAGTTTATCGTTCAAGATTCGATCGCTAGATGGAAATATGTACTCACAATTTTCGTAAGCTTAAAATGATTGCATATGCTTAAAATCTGCTTTGAAAAAATGTAAGAATATCAATAAATATATAATTCACTCACACTGGCTCACTGGCTGTTATAGCCGAGAATCGGTATAATGCACTTTGACTCGTGGTAGTGTATTTCGCTAAATGCGAGAATGTGTGAAAGCAGAAATTTTATAAATATACAATAAATTAAATAATAAAACTAATAAAATATTTATAAAAGTAATTTAAAAAATTTTTTTTTATTTAAATTTTACCTTCTTTGACGGATAGTCGTAAAATGTAAATAAACCTTGTTGTTTCTATTATCAACTGAGATTCTTATTCACCGTATCCAAAGTACGCTGTGAAAAAAAAATTCACGTATTTTGCCTAGTAAATTGAGTATCCGCGTCAACCTTTTTTTACTCAGAAGCAAGAAAATAATATTTATTGCTAAATTCATATTTTTGGTAAAAAAACTCCCCCTACTTCAGAGAAGAAGGCACTGATTTTGACTAAACTTACAAAATATTAGATGAAACTTTAATTCTCCATAAAAAGTTATCTTTTTGTATATATTGAATAATTAAGAATCATTATTACTAGGGCTTCATGCGGTACGAGACGAGACGAGATTCGACGAGTCTCGGTATCGGTCTCGCTCGTTCGCACCAGGTCTCGGTCTCGGTCTCGGTCTCGGTCTCGTCTCGCAAGTCTCGCCGGGTCTCGCTTTTATACTAATATTTATTCGTCCAAGTAAAGTAAAAAAAGTGATTGAATAATACCATGTATATCAAATTCGTGTAAAATAAAAACAATTAATATTGTATTACCTAATTTTTTTTAAATTATAAAATATAAAATAATGCAATAAATATTGAATTATATTAATTAATAAATTGATTATTAATTTTAATATTAATAAAATTGATTAATCATACAAAATTATGACGAGAATTATTTTTATATACGACGTTTGTTTTTTATTTTCATTTATTAAATTCATAAAAAAAAATTTGATGTTTTCTTCAACGTGACCACAGAGGAACTGAACAACTTCAAGGATGAAGCATCAGAACGTCCTAATTGTGTAAACAAATACAGTAGACATAATCTTTCTGTTTCCAGAAAAAAAATAAAAATGAAAGACAAACGAATGTTCAAAGTGAATCTTGAAAATTTAAAAATCGTTAAATTAGTCTGAGAAAAGTCTTTAGAAATGCCATAAACAAATAGTATATTTTCTTTTTTTTTTTTCTTTTACTTCATCGATATGTATTTTTTTTCCAAGAAGTAAATCATTGCCTTTGAAACATCAAATACAACAAATATCAGTTGAGGAAAATATAATTGGCGTAACTTAAGTCTTTACAATTTTCATTGATACATAAGGCTTGTAAATATCTTGTGACTCTGGCGTCAGTGCCCTACTGTGCAGTGTCTTACTGTGCAGGAATATAACAGTTTTTTTTATTTTTAATATGATTCGATACGGTAAGAGGAAAAAAAAAAAAAAAAAAAAAATATTTAAAATTTTCAGAGTCTCGCGAGACTAGCGAGACTTTCAGACGATACTCTCGGTCTCGGTCTCGGTATCGTTTTATTGATTCAAGGCGGTCTCGGTCTCGGTCTCGGTCTCGGTCTCGGTCTCGGTCTCGCGTCTCGCGAGACGACGCATGCGAGACCGAGACTAGACTCGGTACCGCATGAAGCCCTAATTATTACAGAATAATTCAACGATTGGAAATATTGACAATTTTTTTTTTTTTTTGAAACAGGATTTACCTTTCTTGTGTGAAGAAGCGTTCGATGCAAATGTATCGGCTCCTTGGTACATTTCAATTCATGGAATTATCGATAAAATAACTATGATTTGCAATCAGTTATTTTTTTAATTTCTGTCAATCTGATTTGTATTTGTTTTGATAGTTCAATTCGGGATTTTGACAAATAAGAAATGAATTGTGTATAAGCGTGGCACGTATCACGACTAATCGCTACTGCCTTTGTGTGATATAATAGTTTAGACGAATAAAATTCTCCGTGCTAGAATAAAAATGCTGTAAAATTTATACGATAATTTAAATTCAGGAACTTATAATTTCGATTATTCTATAGAAATTCTTACATACTCTATAACGAAAAAGAAGTAGCAACTGAAAATTCTTACATTTCAATATTATAAAAAATTTTACGTAATCGAAAAAAAATAAATATTAAACATATCGATAATTCATTGAAACTCAATTACATTATGCTTGTTGCCAAATTTATATTTTTAGAAAAAAAATTCCCCCTACTTGAGAGAAGAGGGCACCGATTCTTTACTAAACTCACCAGACAATTATTTTAAAAATTTTGCTTTTCAATGAATTTTTTTTCTAATTCCATTGATAGTACGGTTTTTTAATATGTAATTAGTACATCTCTCTTTGAATCACATAGCTCATGACACTGCACTACTTGTAAAAATAAAAAAATTGTTATAAAATAGAAAAAAAAATTTTATCGAAGGCGGTGTATTTTCTCAGATAAGAATTACACTTCTTCGGTGAAGAAGCGACAGTTTTGTTCTGAATTATTTTGGAGTAGTTGTAAAATATAAGCGTCATTGAACCATCTATTTTCTATTCCAAAATATTATTGCTTTTCCGATTAGTAAATGCTGAGTACTACGTGCAAAGAAATAAATTATTGTGACGAAATGACTTCAATCAAGAAGGGCCTTCTTGTCTGGAGAAGCGAACTTCTCGTCAAAATCTGAGATTTCTCTCAGTGTATCATCAACACCCGTGTGGTAGGGACTGATCACCGCTATCGCGCATGCTTTACGAGTTCTAACATTCTTTTTTTGATAGAATTTTTAAGTTAGCCGAAAAAAAATACTCTTAACTTACGTCAACGACTTGTTGCTGCAATTAATTCAAATTATTTGAATACGTTTTCAACGATTTAGAATAAACGGAAAAGTGGGTGAGTCATGCCACAGAAATGAATAGTGGGCCTCATAAGCGTACAGAAAACTAATGAAAAATTCAAAATTCTAATTCTTACTGATTTTTTAAAATAAGGTTTATCAATATGTAGATAAATGAAGAAAGAATAAAAAATATTATTGAGTAATAGAAAACTTAGGGAACATGAAAAATGAGTCTTTTGGGAGAACTAGCAATATACAGAGAGAATACAAAACCGGAGGATTACCTCGAATCAGTCACACAGGCTTTTTTTTTAATGCGAACACTCACACATTTATAACGGCTAAGTTGACACTCGCCGACAAACGCTTTTTCATCCAAGACAACCAAGTTTTTATTATTATTCAATCAACATATTTAAGGATATATTTCAGACCGTTTTTCGGAACCAGCCTGGAAAATGGTCAAGAGATGTCAGAGTAAAAATCTGGTCAGGCTCGACGGATTTTACATCGGGTCTTGATCAAAAATTGCTTTTTTGTTTATTGAATTATTCATTTTAATATGTATTCATAATTTTTAATTTCAATAACTCCAACAAATAAATACAAAAAAATCATTTCGTACTTTATTAACTAAGATATATACTCGAAAATAATCCTTTAGGATAATTATTATATTGCACAATTTTTTTTTTTTTTTTTTCGATTATCAATTTCGTTATTCCTCTTGTGACGAAACTAAAATATAAGGATGAAAAACTATCTATTGCATCGATTGCTCAGTGGCCAACCGGGCTTAGGCATGCATTAAGAATATATTAGTTTAGTAACCCACACTGAGAAAAATATCCTGCGATTTGTACACAGATTATTGTAAAATTTGGGACCGTGGCCGACATCTGCGAAATACACCATAATTTTGTGTAATTTTTGCATAAATAAAAAATGATTCTACGTTATCTGATAAATCCCATAAAATTTTCATTGACTATATTGTAAGATTTATTATTTTTAAATGGAAACTTATTTGATATGAAAAAATGTAAAGTTTGCATTAAAAGAAAGATAAATTTTGTAATATTTTATTGTTAATTTTACATTTTTTTAAGAGAAATACCGATTATTCCGAGAAAATGAAACACCAGAATAATTTAATAGAATTCATCTTATTTATTGTAAAATTTACCGAAAAAACATGAAAAAAAAACATTTATTCAGTGATCTTTTTGATTTACGTCGTTGGAACGTAAAATTTACACTTTTTCCGTAGAAATATTGTGACGTACACATTGCTCCCACTCTTGCTTTTTTGTCGAAATGTTTTTTTGCCAAATAAATTAATACGTAGTTTGAATTACTTTTACAGCCATACGACACAATAATTATATTTTAAAATAAATAAAAATGATGTAAAATTAAACTAGACAACAAATTAATTTATTTAGCAATATCGATTCCTTAGCTATTTTTCCCATAATTAATTGATAAAAAAGCTATAGGCAAATGTTTCTAAGAAAAGAATGTTGCCAAATAAATTGAGTCGTAATTACGACTAGATTAATTCTACAGCAATTACGTAGTAAATAAAAGACATGTAATTTTACTTTTAAAAAACAAAAATGTCCAAGGAAAAGCAGTAGCTAAGGAAAAGATTAAGCTAAAGAATTAATGTGACTAAGGAATTATTTCCTAGAAACATAATTTTTTGGCAACATTAATTCCTTAGCTACTGCTTTTCCTTGGACATCTGTATTTTAAAAAAATAAATTTACATGTATTTTATTTATGAAATAAATAAAAAATGTCCAAGGAAAAGCAGTAGCTAAGGAATTAAGGCTGCCAAAGAATTATGTTTTAAAGAAATAATTCCTTAGTCCCATTAATTCCTTAGCTACATCTTTTCCTTAGCTACTGCTTTTCCTTGGACATTTTTTATTTATTTAATAAATAAAATACAAGGAAATTTATTTTATAAAAATACAAATGTCCAAGGAAAAGCAGTAGCTAAGGAAAAGATGTAGCTAAGGAATTGAGGTTGCCAAAGAATTATGTTTCAAGGAAATAATTCCTTAGTCACATTAATTCTTAGCTACATCTTCATATACTTGGACATTTTTTATTTATTTAATAAATAAAATACAAGGAAATTTATTTTATAAAAATACAAATGTCCAAGGAAAAGCAGTAGCTAAGGAAAAAATGTAGCTAAGGAATTAATGTGACTAAGGAATTATTTCCTTGAAATATAATTTTTTGGCAACATTAATTCCTTAGCTACTGCTTTTCCTTGGACATCTGTATTTTTGAAAAATAAATTTACGTGTATTTTATTTATTAAATAAAAAAAAAATGTCCAAGGAAAAGCAGTAGCTAAGGAAAAGATGTAGCTAAGGAATTGAGGTTGCCAAAGAATTATGTTTCAAGGAAATAATTCCTTAGTCACATTAATTCCTTAGCTACATCTTTTCCTTAGCTACTGCTTTTCCTTGGACATTTTTATTTATTTTATAAATAAAATACATGTAAATTTATTTTTTAAAAATACAAATGTCCAAGGAAAAGCAGTAGCTAAGGAAAAGATGTAGCTAAGGAATTGAGGTTGCCAAAGAATTATGTTTCAAGGAAATAATTCCTTAGTCACATTAATTCCTTAGCTACATCTTTTCCTTAGCTACTGCTTTTCCTTGGACATTTTTTATTTATTTTATGAATAAAATACATGTAAATTTATTTTTTAAAAATACAATAAATAAAATACATGTAAATTTATTTTTTAAAAATACAAATGTCTAAGGAAAAGCAGTAGCTAAGGAAAAGATGTAGCTAAGGAATTGAGGTTGCCAAAGAATTATGTTTCAAGTTACAGGTCCCCTGTAAATATAAATCGGTAACTTAAAAATTCGTCAGTGTTTTGCTAACTTTTTTAGAATTTTTTTCCGTATTTATAAATTTCTTGGTAAACGTTCTATATCTACGGTGTCATACCGGAATATTTGATGTTACATTCACAAATAATCTATATACCCTACATAGACTATAAAATAACTCGTGAATACAACGTAAAATATTCAATGCGCAATAAAATAATTCCGTGATAATTTGTTATATTCTACATCATATTCCCGTAATTATAAATTCCTGAATTTTTACGGTATTCTTTCGTAAATAGTAGTAACCACATGCAGAAAACTTAGTGTAAATAAATAGTTAAATACGGAAATGTCAACTTGGCCCACTTCGTAGTGGTTGCCCCGTAGAATTAACAAAAAAATTCTCTCAGTGTAGTCTATATTCATATCACAGTTAATTCTAGTTTATTTATTTGTTTTTAATTTTTATACTCCATTCATGTTTTAATTTTTTTTGTTTGTAATTAAAATTAATTAAGTTTATTTCTTTATTAATTAAATTTATCAATTAAAAATGTATTATTTTTTATTTGTCGAATGTCATCCTTGATATGGATGAAAATTTTCCGACTTTTAAGTTTACGCGCGATGGCTTAGGGGATAACGCACTGGCTTTAGGATTATAGGTTTATATAGGTTTAGGTAGATGTAGGTTCAAATCCCGGTCGGGACAAGCAAAAACAAAAATAAAACAAACAAAACCCGTTAATATTCTGAATAAAAAAAAAATCATTTTTTTTTTTTTGTCAATTTAAAATCGTTATATATTATTCAAAAACAAAAAAAAATGTAAATTTTACATGATTCGTCGGTAAAACAACATTTCTACAAAAAAAATGTAATTTTCGCAGTTTAACTTTGTAAAACAACACTTCTACAGGAAGAATGTAAACTATACACAAAAATACGTGAAACACTCGATTACTAAAAAAAAAATGAATTCTTACAATATTTCAATACGGTCCCAAATTTTACATTATTTTCTGTGTAAAAATCGCAGGATATTTTTCTCCGTGCATCGATCGCAAGCTCGAACCCATCTAATCATCCAATTTATATCTTCAATTTTTTTTCACCTTTCTCTCTAATTCTATCAGTAATCATAAGCAATTAAATAAATTGTTAAAATAAATTAAAAAAAAACCGATTTGACAAATAATTTTTTTTTTCATCAATTTTTAATAATGTTTCTTGATTAAGTCTTGATCCATGTCTTGATCAAATTACCTGATCAAAACTTGGTGTGAATTCAGCTTACCTGATTAGGTTTTGATCCTATCCTGAAGTTAATTTTTACTTAGGTGGTCCTTGAAAATGTCTTAATAAAAAAAAAGACAGAATATGGAAAAAAATGTGTGTGTTATTAAACGCACAGGGAAGTGAAACGTCTCCAGTAATTTTAACAAAGAATGATCGAAGGATTCCAGGTTGCATTATTATATTTCAAACGAGCGGCGTTTTTCAGTTTTCCTTCGGTTTAACTAATTCGTTCATTTATTCATTATTAATTATGAATCTCAAAAAATATCTGGAATAACTAGTTCGTTTTTCGCATCGTAACCGGGGTAAATAAAAGAACAATCGACTAAAAAAATTAAGAGTTTTTTTATTAATTTCAATCAAACTATTAACGTCGAAACATCTCGAAAAATATCCGAAAAAAAAATTTAATTAATACATTATAAATAAAACAGCATAATATTCTTTCATAAATATTTATATTGATAGAACATGTTTATAGTGATAGAACAGATATTTTATTTTTGGTTGAACACAACTGTATTTTCATTATCATAACATGAAAATATAATATTAAATGGAATAACCATTAAAAACTAATAATTTTAATTCATTCTAATATTAAATTGTTATCGTTTTTGTTGTTGTTGTTGATGGTGATGGAATGAATCACAAAATAATTTCAACATGAGAATCGCCATCAGACATAAAAGGATCATACAAATCATGTTCTTGTTGTTGTTGTTGTTGTTGTTGTTGTTGTTGTTCATCAACTGATAAAAAAAATCAATATAACATTCATATTATAAAATTTGTTATTGATTGTTATTAATTTGTTGTAATTAAAAAAAATAATAATAATTACCATTTGAGAAATATTGCTCTAATATTTGATAAATATTTAAAGAATATTGTGTCCTCTCAGTCACTTGAGGATCATCAAGATTTTTATCAGGATGAAATTGCTTGATATTTCCGCAATATATCATTTTCATATCCATCAAGCTTACGACGTTGTTGAACAATGCTCTTATATCGTTTCTAAAATCATAATGTGACATATGTTAAAGCCTGAAAAATATAAATAGATATAATACAAATTTTTATGAAGTACACTAGATTTTTTCCATTAGGTTTTTCAATGACTGCTAAAATGACTAAACAATAACAGAAGCGATACTAATTATATAATTGTAATATAAATCATGGTTCATAACAAATTCAATCTATCGTAGTCAAAGAAATGAACAGTTAATAAGCAAAAACAGAAGATAAATATATAATTGAATTAATAAATTAATTATAATTGACTACCTTCATTGCGTTACTTTTGTTGCACCCATCTTTTGTTTTTTTTAACTACCCATTCTAAAGAAGTTTCGTTTCGAAAAAAACTAAACAGTAATAATTTAATTTGAGTGTAAAATAATAAAATGATGGATTAATAGAAGCTTGGTAGTAATAGATTCGTGATTGATCGTTGATGAGTGTCAGTCTGGCTATTATGAATGTTAAGTATCTGCTTTACAAAAACAACTTGTGTCACTGATTCAGGTAGGGCATTTATTTTCCATCTTCTATACAATATGTAACCCTATATATAGTATTACATATCAAACAAAAAGCAAAAATAAATTTCTGTACAAAAAGGAGAGTCAAGTATTCGAAATTATTATTATTACAGAGGCGAAGCCTTACGGATTGAAATCACTCGCAAAAAAAAATAATGTTCATATCTTCTAAACTATTCAAGATAGAGAGTTTGAAATAAGCTTAAAGTGAAAGTATTGAAAAGATCTACAACCAAGGATATGAAAGAAAAAATTTTGATTGTTAGTTAATTAATTGTTGATAAAAATAGATTATGGAAAAATTTCAAACTCGAAATATTAAGAAAACTAAGAACAAATCATGGATACAATTTTTTGCCAGGATAGTTTTTTTTAAAAACTCTACAAGATTATGATTTTTTTTTATTTAGGGAATTTTAATTTCCTATTGTTTTCGCTTTTCATCTAGACCCTCCCCCCCAACCATGGTAGACCCCCCCCTGAAAATTTTCTAAGTCCCTAAATACGATGAATATGGAAAATATCATTGAATATACAGGAAAATATAGCAAAATCCCTGAATATAAAGAAAAATACGGAAAATATTGAAAATCTCAGTAAATATGAAGAAAAAATCACTAAATATAAAGAAAAATCCGATAATTATGAAAAAAAAATCAGGGAAATATTGGTAAATATCAAGAAAAACTTACTGAATATAAAGATAAATACACGGAGAGAAATGTTCAACAAAAATTGTGGTTCTGGTACAACAATTTAGTACCAAGATGCAAGTTTCGTTTTTTTTATTTGTTTTTCTTATAAAACTTGTTAAATGTTGAATATTATTTGTTTTGTAGATTCATAATTTTTGTTAAACAGAACCACAATTTTTATTGAACCACAATTATTAGTCCGCTTTATTACAAATTTTATTTTCTAATTTAATAATTTTTATTTTCACTTTAATATTTTTTGTTTTGTGCATTATAAATTTTGTTGTTCAGTACAACAATTTTTGAGGTCCAACAAAACTTGTATACCGCGTAAGAATTTTTGTCTTAGATCACCACAAATTTTGTGGTTCTAGAACCACAATTTTTGTCAGCTAGTAACAGATGATACACACTGATACACACAAACAAGCTTGGGAGGGGTGTGTTAGTTGTGTGAGTTATTACTGTTGGCCGTTACAAGTTATGCTTATGCCTCACTCTGAATTTGGAGAGATTGGTTTGCATTGGTTTAGACTTGTCATTGATTGACAAAAACACAAAAAAATATGTAGACATTATTTGATTATTTAATTATTGAAGAATTATAACAATTAATAAATTATAAAGTGCGTGAATATAAAATAAAACAGGTCGTGAATTTGCAGCTTATGTTAGATTAGTCAGTACATAATTTTTTTTAGTTGATTCGATATTTGTTCATCACATAACCTTTCTTTTTAAACGTCAATTTAATTTTTTTATTTATCAACTATAACTTCTTTTTTTTTTACTTATAGTTTTTTTTTTTTTACTCTTTTAGTTTTGTCAATTATATATTTAGAGTGCATAGATTTATAACATAATGCAAAACTGGTGGTAAAACGTAATTAGAATATAAGTATGTTGAAATAAAAATAACAACATGTTGTTATTTTTCATCTGCAGATGTATTATGCTAAATAAACTTAAAAATGTAAAACTACATTTATAAAAATAATAGAAAAAAAGTTTTGCCACATAAATAATTGTATTAATTGTTAATTAATTATTAATTAATTATGAATTATTATTATTATTATTTTTTTTTAATAAAAGAGTTCATTAATTTTTATTTAGGTAGAAAACAAATTTCGTTTATTCCGTAAGAATTTTCATTGAATGTTGAATAAATTTAATTGTTACTGGACAATAAATTTCATTAAAAAATCAAGAAATTATGTTTAATTCACAAGAATTTTTATTTGAAATTAAATAAATTTTATTGGTACTGGTAACAATTTTTATTTGAAGAAGAACAAATTTTGTTTGTTTTACCAGAATTTTTATTAGAAGTTATATAGGTTTTAATAGGTGCCCAATAGATTTTGTTGTTCAGAACCGTAATTTTTGTGCCCCGGGAACCACAAAAATTGTGGGTTGGTAAAACAAATTTTGATATACCCACATCATATTTTATTGGAATTACATCTTGGTACTTTTTTGTGGTTCTGTTCAACAATTTTAAAGTATTTTTTTAACAATTTTTGTTGGATATTTCTCTCCGTGTAGGATAAATATAAAAAACACCAGTAAATATGAAGGAAAAATCACTGAATATAAAGAAAAATACGATATATATGAGAAAGTCTCAGTAAATATGAAGGAAAATGTAGAAAAAAACCGGAAAAAATCAAAAAAATATCAGTGAATATAACGAAAAATACGATAAATATAGGAACATATCAATTAAGGTCTCTCCGCTCCCTTCCCAACTATGGAAGATATCTCGGAAATTTTCTAAGTCTTTTAATTAATTAATCTAAACACGATGAAATAGGAAAATATCGGGGAAATATCAGTAAAAATAAAGAAAAATATAGAAAAATATAAAAAAATATCATGGAAAAATCACTGAATATAAAGAAAAATATGATAAATATCGAAAAATATGAAAGAAAAACCATTGAATATATAAAAAAAAATACGATTTCAATTATGTTACCCCCTTCTAATATTCGAATGAAAATCTAAGAGAATTTATCAAATAAATCACAAACAAAAATAAAAATGGTATAATATAACTCAGATTGAACTAACTATATGGAAAAAAGAGGCAAAAAATTTCGAGGGAAAAAAGAGTGACGTAATAGCATTAAAAGAATTAAAAATAAATGAATAAAAAAAAATTAAAGATATAACGATGACTTTAACGATAACTAAAACGTTAAATCCTGATTCAACTGAGGGAAAAAAGTAAATAAAATCGAATTCGAGGATTTTACAAATAACTATTAAACATTGACATGCTAAAATCATGGTACAACGAAATAAATAAAAAAGAATTCAAAAAGTTAGAAGAAAACGATTCCGGATATAAAGATGACCCATTGAAAATAACGAACAAAATGAATGAATAATTTTCAGTTGTAACAGTAATCATTATAACAATAGAGAATAAAATAAATTTGTAATCACGAATTTCAATAAAGAAATTAAAATTCCCCCCGCAGGGCAGGCGGAGTTGCTCCAGCAACTGTTTCATTATTTTTTATTGTTGTTAGAAATTTGTTAATTAACAGAATATCAGAATTTGTGTTTTTTTAGGCACTTCATAACTTTTTTAAAAATTATCTCACAGAGTTATATTTGGTCTTAAAATTTTCCTCATCAAAATCTCTACAGCCAAGGCTATATTTGAAAATATTAAAACTACCCATTTTCAATTGTAAGACGATTGTTTATAATAATAGGTGTCATCGCAAACTTTGTAATGAATGAAGGGTCTTCAAAAAGTTGGACTTGGAATTTCTCGGAATTATTCTCGGAAAAAAATAATAATTTCGAATACTTGACTCTCCTTTTTGTACAAAAATTTATTTTTGTTTTTTGTTTGATATCATATCTTTTTGTAAAGTCTTTTGATCGTTTACAAATAAAAATAACGATACCCAACTGTTGCATTTCATCATCAGACATTGTACCATATGGTAATTCCATATGTATATCCCATGGTGGATTAGCCATTATAACAGCCAATTTACCAAGTAATGTCATATCAAGATAACGTAAAGCACATTGTATTCAGTGTGGTAGATATAATGTTAAAATTCGGTACGACTACCAGGTACAGATGTTTTTGTTATACAAGGCGCGTGGTTGTATTCATTATTGTGTATTTTTATTACAACTATTTTATTCATCATAATTATAATTTTTATCAATCATTTTTCTTATTTTGCATTTTCATGAATAACCATATATAGATCAAGTGAATAATCAATATTTATTATCGTAATGAACAGAAATATCATTTGATTAATTTATGAACAATCATTGAATCATTTTAGTGGCACCGTTGCCCGATCAAAGTACTAAAGTCATATTACAGCTTTTCATCAAGTTAATTGTATTTTATTATATTTGATTAAAAAAAAAAAACTTAGCAGTCATAGTTGCAACTAAACTTTACACACTAACTTTTTGTATTCATGTTTTCTTATTTATATAAATAATTACATCTTATACAGTAATTAATATGGTGACGTTTTTGATAAACATAGTAACTTTCTTTTATTTAAATATTAATTCATTTATATATATTATTTGTATTCATAAATATATAATACTTTCTTGATATTTATAAGAAAGAAAATAATAAAATATTTGTTATAAACAAATGCTAAAAATTTTCGACAAATCAAATCACGAATAAAAAGCGGTCAAGTGTCCTTTTTATAATAGGACAAAAAATTATCAACAATATCATTATTATCATTTGATAAATCTTTTGATAATTGACTTGTTGAATTATCAACTTCATACTGTACATATCTGTTGAAAATTAATTATTAAAATTCAGTACCACTACCAGGTACAAATGTTGTAATTCAATATGATTTCTTTTTTTGACAAAAAAAAAAACCGATTATTTTGTGTAAAAGCTCCTGTTTTTATAAAAAACGTAATGAATAAATGAATAAATAATTTAAAGTTTATTTTCAATTTTTCATACAATTCATTTTTTGTTTAATTAATATTTATAAAAATTATTTATTTATTCAAATATATAATTTTTAAAATTTTAATTAGTATATTTTATAAAGTTAAAAAAAAAATCAAGAAAACGTGAGTTCTATTGCACGTAGCCATTTTAGCATTATTTAAAAAAAAAAAAATTGTGAGCCATCTAGACTCGCGGAATATGTGTAAACATCTTCGGCGTGTTGCTGTAATTTGAAATAACGATAATAATTGGAATTGATAACGCTTGTCATTTAATTTCTTTGGCGACTTGGTATTTAAAATTATTAAAATAAATTGCATCAATTTCATTTGTTAAAATACCAAAGAAAAGCAGTAGCTACGAGAAAGATGGAGCTAAGGAATTAATGCAGCCAAAAAAAATAAATGGTAGGCAATATCAATACTTTAGCTTCAGTTTTTCTTTAGCTACTGCTTTTCTTTCTGATATATATTTTGTATAGAATACAATTATTAATTATGAATCAATAAATTTTATAGTTGTTTAATTTTTCAAAATAAATGACATGTATTTTATTTGTTAAATGAATGAATAAAAACTAAGGAAAAGCAGTAGCTAAGAAAAAGATAAAGCTAAGAAATTGATGCAGCCAAAAAAATTAAATGGTAAGCAACATCAATTCTTTAGCTTCGGCATCTTTTTGTTAGCTACTGCTTTTTTTTGGTTTTTATTAATTTATTCAACAAATAAAATACATGCAATTTATTTTAAAAAATTAATAATAACCAAGGACCAGCAGTGGCCACGGAAAAATGGAGCTAAGAAATTAATACAGCCAAAGAAATTAAAAAGTAAGCTGCATCAATTCGTTAACTTCATTTGTTCTTAGCTGCTACTTTTCTTTGCCATTTTAATTTATTTATTTGATAAATAATATTAATATGATTTATTTTGATAAATTAAAATACCAGAAAAAAGGAGTATCTAAGGAATTAATGCAGTCAAAAAAACTAAATTGTAAGCAACATTAATTTTTTTTTATATATGTATAAAGTAAATATAATTTATATTTGAATTATATTTTTCAAAAATATAAAGTAAATTATAAATTTGACTAGATAGATATAAATTAAATTTATTTCGTATTTATATACATTTTTCCAAAAACTCTTCCTCAAGTTGATTACATTTAAATCTTTGGTCTTCAAATTTTATAGTTAAAATTGCAAAAAATAAATATATATCATTTTTTATTCGAAATATACTGGCGAATATTTGGTTATTTGTAATAAATTATTTACTAATGATTATAATTACTAATAATAAAAATTATTCGTTATATATGTGCAGCTGAAACGTTTAAATGACTAATGTTTAGTTAAAAAAAAATTTTTTATTGACTATACTATACTACTTACAGAAATTCACAACAAACAAAGTAAGTTGAAAATAAATTTTAGTAATATCTTTTTGAGAATTTAAATGACGTAAATTTTTAATTTACTTTATAATTGTGAAAAATATAATTCAAATATAAATTATATTTATACTTTTTATTTAGAAAAAATATAAATTAAATTTATTTTGTATCTTGATTATATCTATATCTCTAATTTTTAAACTTCATAGTTATTAGAATTCTAAAAATAAAATATATAATATTCAATTGAAACATATTGACAAATACTTAGTTATGCGCAGCTAAAAAGATATAATTCCAGATGAATTATAAAAATAAATGTCAAAATGCATGTTTCATAAAAAAAATCTCACGACTTGATATGATTAGGATAACTACAAATTATTCACAAAAGATAAATATCATTAAAACATAATATGTTGGAGATACAAAGTCTGATGACACGTCCCTGACTAAATATATTTACAACTGCTATACTACCGGACACAAATCTTAACTTACAGGCTGACACTAAACAAACATACACAACCATACACTACACACACACTATATGCACCCCTATATAATATACTCATTCCAGTTCCGGCCGCCGTGCACTTTACACTCTTGCCTCGCATTATATATTCTCTGACTGCTAATTAAATTGCACTTGTTATTATTTATGATCTACCCTCACATAACCAACATAATATAATTAAAAAGTAAGATATGCAGCTGAAACGTTTAACTGACTAATGTTTATGAAAAAAAAAAAAAAAAATTTCATTGTCTATTTACAAAAAAAAGTAAATTGTAAATAAATTTCAGTTATAACTGTTCGAATTTGTATGCAATGTCATTTTTTGTTTTTTTAAGGTAAAAAGTATGTGTTTTATAGTTTAATTGAGAAAAAAAACAAAATGTTATGTTTAATTCATTATTGAAAAAAATTTACAAAAAGAAAACGATCCCATCTAATTAGCTTAAGTTTGATGGAATTAGAATAAGCTGTTATACTCATTCTATTGGAGTTTTTTTGGAGAATATTGGAGTGAAGTTAATTTTCTTTAGGAGTTAATAGTTTAATTAATATTAATTAATTAAGATTTAGGGGCGCAGGCAGCCTGAACTTTTTTATTTTTCAACTTGTTTAGGTTTTTTTTTTGCAACCTATACATAATTCTTTGGAGAATTATAATATGCAAAAAAAACCCATTGGGAGTTCTTCAATATATTATTAAAAAATATTATAACTTTTAAATTGTTGCTCAGCGCTGATTAATCATTTTTGTCCATTGCGCATCCCCACTCACAAATTTCATACATTGACAAAGTGACAGCATTATTTTTATAATTACTCCAAATTACTCCGAAATGTTTATTTATGATAAAAAAAATTCTTGAACATAAATTTATTGTTTTATAATTTAATCTTTAAAAACCAGGAGTATGATAGAGATTAGAGTGCATAGAGTGGAAAATTTGGAGTAGGGATGCGCCATGGACCAAAATGATTAATCAGCGCACAGCAACAATTTAAAAGTTATAATATTTTTAATAATAAATTGAAGAATGAAGAACTCCCAATGGGATTTTTTTCCATATTATAATTCTCCAAAGAATTATCTATCGATTGCAAAAAAAAAAAAACCTAAATAAGTTGAAAAATAAAAAAATTCAGGATGCCTGCACCCCTAATTCTTATTCAAATAATATTAATTAAACTATTAATTCCCAAAGAAAATTAACTTTACTCCAATATTCTCCAATAGAATAGTAGTATAACAGCTTATTCTAATCTCATCTTAGGCTAATTAGATGGGAACAAAGAAAACGAAAAGTAAATTTTAAAAAAATTTTGATTATGTCTGTACAAATAGGTAATATATTTTGAATTTACTTAAGATTTTTTCCAAATATAAAATAAATTTATTTTGTATTTTCATTGAATGAAACATTTAAAATTGCCTCATGGTAACAGTTACCGACCGCTGGATAATCTATTATACTATACCATTGCGCTTATTATAGTAATGGAGTCAGGCTAACATCCGTCAAAGGATATGACGCTCTTTTTTTGGTTTTTTTCATCTCACTCCAACTGCCACCCGCGCCTAAAGATGTTTACACATCAAAAATAATGAAAAAAAAAGATGCACATATGAAGATAAATTATTGACGGAGTATAAATAGCAAAAGTCATTTTTAAAAAGAAAATTTCAGAAAGCTAAATTCTTCAAATTAATATTGGCAGTCCACTTTAAATTAATATTGGCAGTGCAGCCAAAATATAAACACTAAAAAAAAGAGGTCGTAAGAAAGAGAAGAGAAATAATTGTGAAGCTTTACCAACTGAACAGAAGAAATCTGGTCGATTTGATAAAAACGCAAAGACCGTAAATATCAATTATACTTTAAATACACAACGAAAATATCTGATTTTTAAAAAAAAAAAAAACTCGACATCGATTTATGGGATCATTACCAAACCTCAGCATCCTCATTCAACTCTATCATATTTTAATTAAATTTCTAGAAGATTAGAGACGGAAGGGGACAAAATATTTGATGTATAATAAGCAAGGCCGCAAAGTTCGGTCAATTTTCGGGGCGCTTTCATTTTGTGAGTATACCGGTGTAAATAAAACAAATGATATAGTACCAATACGTCAAATGGGTATGTTTGTACGTACGGGTACTGTACTCATTTGTTTATTTTGAAAATATTGAGGTTGTTGTTGTTAGGTTAAAAATCAGACCGTATACGGTCTACTAAGATTATAGATACAAATTTTGAAAATTTAAATAATTGACCATAAGGGTGTTGACTCACTTTTTCTCAGTAAAGGATGACTTTACCAGGTAATTATGTATGCAAGTTGCATGGGTATGACTTTACAACTTTCTATTTCTTCAATAACTTCATCAATAATAATCTTAAATTAGAACTAATAATAGTTTCCTCGTTAATATCGGTATTTTCTTATACAATGGGTTTAGCCTCGAATTTTTCTGATGTATCATAAAATGGATATAATACCCAGAACAGCCAGGTACAAGATTGGAGTAAAAAATAATTTTCAGCCTAATTATTCACAATTTGTTCCGTCTTTTTTCCCGAATTTATTGTACAGCAATAATAATAATAATGATCAAAATAAACGAAAGAAGAAAATCAATATCAAAAGAAAATTTTCGAAATCGAATTTACAAACTATTGTACGAATACTGCCTAATTTTTTTATCCATATTTTCATTTATTTCTAACATGCAGATTTGTAAAAATTTCAGAAGCTCAGATGGTGTTGAAGAATTCCTAGAAATAATAAAACATGCTGAGCCACGACGAGCTCTACACGATAATGACTATTCAGTCCAATCTCATATCAGCTATCGGGATAAAGATATTGACGAGACAAGCTTGAATACAAGGACTCAGCAAGCAGTAGGAACGATTACGAATAATAAAAAACCATCAACACACAATTCTAGGTTTGGACATATTACAAAAAGATCTGAATATCGTACAATACTTATTTTTAAGTCAACTTCCATGCACTTACTCATTATTGGAAAGAAATTATCCATCTGTTACGCTAAAGAGTTTAAATAAAATTTATTGCTACTTTGTGAATTTTTTGTTGTTTTATATAGATTTCGACAACCATTCCTGCCACTTGGCTCTGGATCAGGCTGCTTCTTCACTTGGTATCTAATAATTTTGTATATTCTGATCACATATATGGCTTGGATTTACATGAAGTAAAAGATATCATAGGATTTAATTCCATTGTATGTCAGCTCATTATTCAAATAACCGTTTATGTAAGAGATTCAAGGTCATCTCATCGATGATAGTAAACAAATTCGAATACTGTAACTTGAGGTTTGTTGGTTTCATTGCAACAATAAGATGTATGAGTTTAAATAATCTCTAAGTTTAACGGACATGTTTTTTGAATTAAATAATAAAGTTGGATTCGATAACACTATGAATGATCGTTGTTTAATAATTTTTTCAGTCTATGTATAACGTTACAATACAAACTTAATAGTAATGTGTTGGTAGTAGTGAAACAAGAAGAGATTCTAGATATGCGGGCGGTCAAGGGAAAGGTAGATCGGAAGAGACGGGGGACTGCAACCTTGTCAGTAAAACAGAGATGGTAAGAAGTTTAAATATGTCATTTGTAACGTGTGGTTTTGAAACTATTTGATTATTTAAGATATTCAAATATTTAACACCTTTACTTATTTCTTATTTTAAGATTATACCGAATAAAGCGTAGGTCGCAAACAGTAGGTATACTACGAGATTGTACGTGAAATTTTAAATGTTTTTAAATTTTGGGTCTACGACGCTTTGTGCCTGAGTTATTAACGTTTTAAGTTGACCAATCAGAATCGAGCGTCGAAAATTATTATCATTATGGCGTCTAAATCCACGCGAGTGTTTACGCGCCATGGATTAAATTGTTTTTGTTTTTTTAATTAATTGAAAATTTGAACGCAAGATGTAGCTAAATCATAAATTTGCTGGATGAATGCGCAGCTGCAAACTCACACACACAGCACTCACATTAATCATAACAAAATAATCATTGTAAATTTAAAATCACATTCATATTTTTGATCACATTATGTGATTATTCTATGAATGTGATCAAGAAATAAATCACATAATGTGATCAAAAAATATATTCATTTCTAATTTGATCACATTATGTGATTTATTTCTTCATCACATTGATAAAATAATCACATAATGTGATCAAAAAAAATATAAAAGTGTTTTTAAATTGAAATGTGATCAATAAATAAATTACATAATGTGATCAAAAATATAAATGTGATTTTAAATTAAAAATGATTATTTTGTTATGATTAGTGTGAGTGCTGTGCGTGTGAGTTTGCAGCTGCGCATTCATCCAGCAAATTTATGATTAAACTACATTTTGCGTTCGAATTTTCAATTAATTAAAAAAACAAAAACAATTTAATCCATGGCGCGTAAACATACACGTGGATTCAGACGCCATAATGATAATAATTTTCGACGCTCGATTCTGATTGGTCAACTTAAAACGTTAATAACTCAGGCACAAAGCGTCGTAGACCCAAACTGTAAAAACATTTACCGTTTAAAATTTCACGTACAATCTCGTAGTATACCTACTGTTTGCGACTTACGTTTCATCCGGTATTTAAAATACTTTTAAAATAAAATCAAACACAATTTTTAATTTAATATTAATTATACTATTCATTGAATATATATTCCAAGATATAAACTATTCAAGTATTATACAATTGATTGGTGATGTGACAAAACCACATTACGAATATATGTTGAACAAATGTATTTTTCGGTCGCACTTTTCAATTTGGTGGCTGGACTCATAGTAAATTTTATATTTTACATATTAATTTACGAAACAACACCACATTGACTGCGTCATACGATAGGTAAATGTGATGGGAGCACCGAAATATGCGCAAGAGTGTTCAATCTCGTTATACTTGTTGACGTGAGAATTCTGAATTATCATAGGTCAGTAATGAGTGGACACGGGAATTTAATTATATCATTTCAACGTGGGATTTTTCACGTCTTATGTCTCACGTCTTACATACATTTGATGCATTCCAGGTCAAATCACCGAGCCATCGACCGGACTCTTGTCGATTCAGCTAATTCATTCTGATTTTCAGCTCTTTCTAAAATAATGTCAACTATTTCTCCTTATTTTCCATTGAGTAATTCGTATTGTCTCAATTCGATAACTCTATGCTGTTCAGGTAAAGTTTCGCTATCATTGCCTTTAACTTCAGTGATTTGTGGCATTGATGGAAAATCTGCAAGACTCGACTTTTCATTCTGTAATAATGTATTTATTTTTACATAAGCATTTCTGTAACCCTGATTAAGAGGCATTGTTTTTGAGAAATCTTGTGATAACGCGTCCTCGAATTTTTCCCACAGCTCTTCTGGGTGAATAGGATGACAATGTATTAAAATCCTCACAAATAATTGTCTCAACTGTTCGGGCATCATCCAAACTTCAGCTTCATGCATAGCGTTTTTCCATTCATTATCATCTTCTATTAATCCTAAAGCCAAACAGGTGCTCATGAAATTATCATACGTAATACCATTAACTGTTCTCAAATGTTCATAGCCTGTAGATCCTGTAACACATGTCAAACGTATTCTAAGATGGAACAATCCAGTTTGCGATGGACTAATAGAGTACATACGACCTAAAGTATAAAAATGACTTTTACGTGGTTCCCAAGTGTGAATAGATGCACTTGGTAATTTTTTATATACATACCGAGTAGGTATTTCAGGATATGATAGATATTGCTTGTGGATCGTGTCTATTTAAAGCAAAATAAGCAAATAACATTGACTCTCTGTTGAGTGCCGTTTGAATTGCATCATTATCATCAATGTCTTCGATCATAACAGCCTACTGATTTGGTAAATAAACTGCTAGTCACAGAACAGCATGACTTCGTTCATGCACTGAATAATTTAGAATACGTGCACATGCTTCCGGAGGACTAACGTATCGAGTTTCAATGTAATTACGAATTTCATCATGATGAATTCCATTTCGAATTTGATTCCCGTTTGAATCGGTTCTTAAATCACAATTGCTGCAGCATCATGACCTTTATAAATATATCTATACAAAATACTTCACAGTCTTAATGCTGGAGACAACTTCTACGTTTATATGGCAGCTAAGTTGCAGTAACAATTCTTTATTAGGAGGTACTGCGTGTCGATTATCAAAAGTAAAACCATCTTGACGACTATAAGTTTCATTGTTACGTTGCTTATAGAGAAGATAACCGTCTTCATCCAAAGTTGTTAGATTATTGAATGCTTTAGAATAGTGTTTAGAACACCTTCAGTTTTATCTAAGCACCAGTCTCAACATGGTCCATGAATCATATTTTTTTTAACGATTTCATGCAATCGAGGATTTTGAATCGGATCAGGAACTTCAGCTAAAATGTATTTACGAAGTCAATAATAAATGGACGTGTGGTAATCCTCGTTTTTCATATTCAACCACATAAACGTAAGCTTGAATTGCACCGAATATCTGTGTGTCTTTGATTATATTGATGAAGTCTTTTTTTTTACTCTCAAAAACACGAACTACTAAATCAGGTCTGTCTGAAGCAGTCTGACCATCGAAAAGGTTCTGAGTTATTTCATTTGATGACTGATATTCAATACGTAATAATTGTCTGTTGAATCAGATAAAAACTTATTCAAACCGTAAAATTCTATTTATCTCAATAATGTCTTTATTATATTCTAAAAAACTATTTGTTATTATTTTATCTCAAATTGCCTATATTCTTTATCTTGATATTATTTCTATTTTTCTCTTTACTTTTATACTTGGTTCTAGATCTATTGAGTTCTTTTAACTGATTTTCTTGTAATCTTATTCAAACTTCAGGATAAGGATAGTCAATAAATAGGGTATTGTTACTAAAATAAATAATTACAACTTATGATTAAAACAATATATTTTTTAATTATATAAAAAAGTTTAAGTTTATAATAATCTCGGTGCCAACTTGTTAATGAACAGAATAATATATGCTAGAACGTTTTAGAAGCTGTCTCCTGAAAATGATTGATCGAATATCAGTTATAATTATGAATTATTACTGCTTTTATTTGTTATTTAATTTGAATTCACAAAATTATTCTTACACTATTATACGGTAATAATATTGAAATTACTTATGTTTGTCACTCTAGCTTTGGTCCTCCTGAAAATTTATAATCGAATTGGATGAATAAATGATTGACAAATGAGATTTAAAATAATCAATTCTGCTTTAGAAAAAGACAATGCAAAACGTACCTGAATAGAGGTTAGAATTGTCAAATTGATTCCTTTCGATGGACAATTAGGTGCCAGCAGCTCAATAACAACAATTAACCGAAGACCTGTCCGAAAATGTCACAAAAAATATCCTCAATTGTTTTTGCAATGTATGTTCAAATTAAATTCTTTTGTCAACGTTGCTCATTTTAACAATTTTTTTATGACAATTCAATAAGACAAATTTATAATATGCAATTGTCAGTTTCACATAGTATTTTAACTTTCAGTACTCAATGATCAAGGCTGCTGTATACCGAATGCAAGATGAATGAGTATTACACCTGCCACGATTTGGAGCTCCGGGGAATACCGGGAAATGGGAACCATGTTATTGTTGACATTATTTTTGAGATTATTGAAACAAAATATACACAATAATTAGTCGTTGGTTGTGGCTAATAAATATTAATAAATTCGTGAAATTACATGTAATGTTGACATATTGCTTTTAAATGTATGATACTGCTGTATGATTCACCGGTATCATACCTATTCAACACTGGCTACTTCTGTAGTGTCAGACTGTCAGTTGATGTTTTTTTTAGTGAACAAAGATATTATTTGGTTATTTTTGAATATCAATAATAAGTTTAAAAACGATTGAATTATTATTGCAATATCGAAAATGGCAAATAACGGGTTGTCAATTAAAATAATATAAAAATATTTTGGAAATCTGGGTTAGGTGTTTACTTTTTTTTCTATCATTCAAAGTCCGGGTCAAAGTCAGTTCTGCCACCAAAAAAAAATATGAAACACTAAAGTCTGCTATATAAATTAGAGTATTTTTTGAATTCATTTTTAATTACAAAATGCACGCGTTTTTATATTTACATAATGACATAGAAGGCATTATAATAATCTTTTTTTTTTTTTATTATTATACAGAGTGTCCCATTTTAATTTATCATCGTGCTAAACAAGTAAAGTTGGGGTTTGGAGGGGGACGGAAAAATCCAAATTGGCGGAGTTTCCGGTATAAACATAGTTTTTTTAAATGGATACTGCATTTTTTTTTTGCACCAAAACGTTTTCTCCATCAAAACTAACACTTTTTATTTGAAAAATTTTTCGATAAAATTACTTTTTTTTCGGCCCGATTTTCTCTGTTCATGGATTTTCCTGAAAAAATATGGCTTTAATTAAAAAAAGTTATTTAGAAAAGTTGTAGCGCTCAAAAAGACAAAAACAAAAAAAAAAAAAAAAAATTTTAATTTGAAAATGGCAGAGTTTCCGGTATGAACATTTTTTTTTTCGAGGTTAGGTGTAATTTTTTTTTATTAAAAAATTGTTCACATCAAACCTAACACTTTTTCTAAATAAAATTTTCCGGAAAAATCGATTTTTTTTTCAGAACTTTGTTTATGCTTCTAACTCAGCCATTTTAATTTTTTTTCAGAATTTTTTTTTTTTTTTCGTTTTTGTCTTTTCGAGCGCTACAACTTTTCTAAATATCATTTTTTAATTAAAGATATATTTTTTTAGAAAATGCATAAACAGATGAAATCGGCCCGAAAAAAAAGTGATTTTATCGAAAAATTTTTCAAATAAAAAGTGTTAGTTTTGATGTAGAAAAGGTTTTGGTGCAAAAAAAAAATGTATTATCCATTTAAAAAAACTCTGTTTATACCGGAAACTTCGCCATTTTGGATTCTTCGAATTTTTTTTTTTTTTTTTCTTCGTCCTCCTCCAAACCCTACAACTTTTACTTGAAACATTTTACAATTTAAGCTATATTTTTCGGAAAAAATCCATTGATAAATTAAAATGGGACACTCTGTACATAAAAGTTACACTCAGTACAGCCTTTTTTAAGTGGCAAAATACAGCCAATTTTTTTTTTTTACATAATTTAAATTTACATGTCTTTATTATGATTATAATTATTTTTTTTTTTGCAAGTGTAAATTACATCGAGTATAGGCATTTTATCGAATGAAATTTGTTTTTTTTCTAACTTTCATAAAAAAAAATGACTCATTTTTTGGTCATTAATTACAAACAATTACATAAAAGTTCATTATTATTAATAATAATAATTATTATTATTTTATATACCGGAATTATACTTTTTTTATTAACATTGTTAATATTTTTTTTATATTCATACTATCAGTCACGTACGCGTTCAATCCTCAATGAAAAAATGTATAATACGATGAATACTGAGCCTTTCTATTATTTAACGAAACATAAAATGAAAAAAACGGAATAATTTTGTTATTAATCAACGAATATGAGAGTAATTTTTATATTAAATATGATATTTTTTCATAAAATTATTTGAAGAAAAAAAAAAACAATATTTGCTTGATGCATGTGGTACATTAACAAATAATCGTAAGTACAATTAAAAGGCTGGTAGGAAAGTAAGAAGTAATAGTAAAATAAAATAATAATTAATCACCACCAGATAAATGATCATCAGAAGTATCTGCCATCTTTTCAGACCGTTTAGTCTCAGGTTCTGAATCAACTTCAGAGTCGTGTGCAAATCCAGGAGCAGAGTCACTTTCTTGAATGACAATAGAATGTCCATTGTCATCAGAACCACTATCTGAATCAGATTGTGCTTTAATAGCTTGCCTACGACATTCAATTAATGGTCGATGACGTGATAATGATGCTTGGTTAACTTGGTGATGCACTTGGTCTTTGACCACGTCGAAAATTAACTGGAGAAATATCACAGTCAATTTGATCATCATAATGGTCTGGCTGTGCAAAATCATGCTGCTAGTGAAATGTTTTGAAAAAAAAAACAAAAATTAATATTAATTTATTGAAAAAAAAAGAAAAAAATAATGACCTGGTTTATTTTATTTACAGGTACTTGAACAGCATGTTGCTGAGCAGGTATGACAGCTGGTGCTAGTACACCAAATTGTTGTTGATGTTGAACTGCATTAACTTGTAGTTGAGCAACAATTTGCTGTTCAGCAGCTCTTCTTGTGATTGCACAATGAGAAATTAATATTAGGGTTTAATCAAAAAAATATAATTTAAATAATAATAATAGAATAATAGAAGTACTTTGCTCTGAACAGCATGTGATTGTGCAACTACGGCAGCTGGTACGAGTGCAACTAACTGTTGTTGTTGTTGTTCTGCATTGTCTTGTTAATCAGCAATTTGTTGTTCAGGTACAACAGCTGGTGGTGGTGGTGCTACGACATTATGTTGATGAATTGCATTGACTTGCTGAAGTTGAATTCCATTAACTATGACAAACAAATTAAAAAATTGTATTATTGGTCAATACAATAAGTGATGCATAAATAACAAAACATGTAGATTTACCTTGCTGAACTAGAGCACCTCGTGGAATAACTCTAAAACCGTTTCTAAGGCGTGCTGCTTCCATGATTTAACCATCAATGACATCAATCTGTGCCATACTAACAACATGTAAAATTAATGTGTCATAATTGTTACGACGGAGATCACCAATCAAAGCAACATGTGTTCCAGCAGGTAGTGATTGTTCTGGAGCCCCAGCAACGTGACAACACATATGATAAGTTCCATCAGTAATGGCACCACTGTCATAACTGTAATTACCAAATACAACACGTTTAAATGGATACCGAATGAAAGCAACGCAACGAGCTGGTCCGGTCATGTCACCAATATTACGTAACTCAACAGTTGGTACAACTAGTAATTGTGCAACGGGTGCAGCTGGGGTTGGACGGAGAATCTGTACCACTGTTGACCTTTAGATTGACAGTTCTATTGGCATCAGATTTCGAGAAAGATCATGATATTGTGCATTAGCAATCATCACCTTTGGACGAATAATTCTCAAAACCTTGAACGAATTAAAATGAAACATATAATAAACAAAACTGTTTTTTTTAAAAAAAAAAAAAAACATTTAAATGTACTCTACAAAGCAATTACCTGTCGATATATTCGTCCTTCAAATTCAGCTACCCGTTTTTGCCAAAAAAAGAACTCGCAATTCCCGTTCTTGCATGTTACTTATGACTGCACGTAAGACACGTACCCCAGATGATGCTGAGTTTGCACGTCTTCTCTGTTGATCCAAACGGACCAAAGCGCCAGTGACAGTAGTAACAAAAAAAAATAGAATAAAATATATATATATATATATATCTGATGACAAAAAAAATTAAACATAACCTCAAAAAAGCACGAGGCATAACTGATGAAAAAAAAATCAAATCTAACCAAAAAAATGACACGGGTTCAAACTATTTTTCACGAAAAAAAACCGATTAAAACAAATTAATTTATGAAATACTACAATTTTCATTGAACTACTAAATAATTGACACAGAAAAAAAAGATAAGAACTGCGGGGGGAATTTTAATTTCTTTTTTTATATATTGAAATTCGTGACTACAAATTCATTTCATTCTCCATCGTTACAATGATTACTGTTACAACTAAAATTTATTTAACTTTTTGACACTTTGTAAAAGACGCCATTACGCACCAATTATAGTGCGTAACGAAATACTTTTACGCACGATTTCTTGTTAAAAAATCTCCTTACGCTCTATTTTGGCGCAAAATGATGTCTATATTACAAACCTGGTGTCAAAAAGTATTGTATATAACTCGTACGTGAAGAAGGTCCTCCACGACTTTGAAAGTGTCATATTTGTCACCAGGTCGTTTTCGACTCGCCTTCGGCTCGTTATCAACTCCTGGTGACTCATATTGACACCTTCAAAATCGTGCAAGAATCACCTACTTCACGTACTAGTTATATAATATACTATACATTCATTTTGCTTGTTCCTTCTTATGGGTTATCTTCATGTCCGGAATCGCTTTTTCCTAACTTTTTAAATTTTCTGTTTTTACTTATTTTGTTGTACCATGATTTTAGCCTGTTAATGTCAAATATTTATTTATGAAATTGTCGGATTCGGTTTTATTTATTTTATTTACTTTTTCCCCTGGGTTGAATCAGGATTTAACGTTTAAGTTCTTGTTGAAGTCATCGTTATATTTTTTTTTTTGCTACAATAATTTTATCTGCAAATGAATTGATTGGTAGATGTATGATTTCTTGTATTTTTTTAAACTCGAAATTAATTTTTAACTTTTCTCACTAATCCTCCAGTGATCGTATATATTTAGTTTAACTTGACTGTTTAATAATTTATCGTGTAAATAGGTTTTTTTTTGAAATCTTTTCATTTTATACATTTTATTGATATCGGTACCTCAATCAATCCATGATATTTATTCGCAGCTTCTCCAAAAAAAATACATCTTATTTTGTCACTTTCATCACATATATCCATCGTAAATTTTTTACCAGTTTCTCGTTCGTTTTTTCGTTCTGACATTAATGAAAAAAGGAAGAAGCATTTTAAAAGATTTGACACATCTAATTATCCAATAATATTTATAATATGCCACTAGTCAACAAAAAAGTTATTGGTCTCATGAAAGACGAAAATAATGACAAAGCCATATTTGAATTTGTCGGGTTGAGATTCAGATTATAAAGTTATAGTTATGGATTTGATAATGATAAAATTTACAAGAAAGCAAAAGGTGTGAAAGGTTCAGTTTTGGGAGACATCGATTTTGATAATTATATGCCCTGTATTTTGATGCATTAAATATTAAAGACAAATCAATATTTAATATCTAATTGCATTTAGCTGGGCTGATGACAAACGAGCTTTTGATTACGATGGTGAAAAAGATACTTCATCTTGAGGTTTAAGAAAAAGATTTCAGTTATAATGGTTGAATATATTGTTGATGTTCAAGGATTTAATGATGTTGATCAAAGTTTCATTGTTAAAGAATTTGCAATAGCAAATTTAAATCAAGAAAATGTTATCAAGTCGGTAGTATTTAAGCCTCTATGTGATATGAGTACATTATCATCTGCTTGCAAAGTCACAAATAATTGGTCAACGGGAAATTTTCATGGACTGCCAGGAGATGTTAAATATAATGAACTGTAGCGATATTTATCGCCTACCTTGAAAACCCAGCGTATATTATTTTTCTAGACTTTCTGACGGTGATATTATTTAATTAATTTATCTAATTTTCTTATTTAAATTCAAGCTCAGGCCGGAAAATATTTATTTAACATATTTATTTATTTTTCTTTGTTAAAATCGGGGTGAACTCGGTAAAATGTATTCTGATTTATTATTGTTATTATTCGAAACTCCAGATTGATGCGGAGAGTATACAAATTCAACTCACTATAGTAAAAAGAGGAAGGGGAGTAGTATAAGATTTTCACGATATATTGTTTTAGAGTAGCACAAACTCTCTCTCTGCTTTGGGACTCCGAGCTGAACAGTCGTTCTCTCTGAATAACCAAGTATTCTGAGCCTCTATGGGTTATCCCTGAGAGTAGCCTTGTGTTCGTTTTGGTTATGTTTGACTGAGGTTAGTCCTGGTCTCGTTTAGCTTTTGATTGTTAATTTCGCGTGTATCTTTGATTTAAATTAATTATTGGAGGTTTGTGACGACGAACTACGATTGAGTTGATTCAATTAATTTGGATTTTTGGTAGAATAACGCGTAAATTAATTTTCCCATCACGATTTTAGTTTTGCTTTTGTATACGAATAATTTTTGAGGCTATTTACGGATTTAGAGTCGATTTACTGGCGGTTTGTGTAAGCAGATTTCGATTAAGTTGAGGTATTCTCGATTCTAATTTTTGGTTATATAATATGCTATTTTGGATTTTTGATACGTTTTTAATTATGTTTTGTATTTTATTATTGAGATTTTTGAATATAAATGTTGATTTACTGCTTTGCTTAAAATATTGTTTGTTAAATTTATTCTTCAATTAAGTCTCACACACAACTTTACCCGTCCCTCTCTCCATAACCCACACCCTGAGCGACCCTTGGTTTTCCTCGAAGACTGAGTCTATGGAAGGTTTGTTTCGATTGAGTTCTGGTGTTAATTTTGTGCTTTTAAATTCCGATTACGTCTACGATTATGTTTAAGATTTCGACTACGTTTAAGATTATGTTTGAGGTTCCGTTCAGTTTCCGTTACGTTGCAGTGTTGCAGTTGGATTTTCAACAGGTTTTATGGTTTTACTCCGATTTTACTCATTTTTTTTAGTTATTATTGTTATTATTGCGTTTGAGAATTTATTTTATAATTTTGAGTTACGAAACTACGTTTTTTAGTTATTATTATTATTATGTTTCTCATTTATTAATTTTTGGTATTACTGTTTGGCCTAAAAATCGAATAAACCAATAATATATTTTATATTTATTTATATTTATTTATAAATATTGTTTTAAAAATATTAATTCCCATAGCAACGGTCCGAGAAAGTAGCTGACTCAAAATGTCATGTTACAGAACATAGAAAAATTATATTGAACATAATGAACATTGTATTATATTTTGCTTGAATAATATCATGAACATATCATATAATAATGAGAATTGATTATGAGAAAAATCAACATTTAAATTTCCATAAGGATATGATTGTGAATTCAAAAACAGCTTTACATCACGCAAGTTGCAATGTTAGAAAAAATTTATTACTGTTCTGTAGCACTGACAAATAGCACTTCGGGAATTCTTAATTATTCCATAAGTCTATATAAAAATGGCCCCACAGACATATTAAATAAAAATATAAACTACTGTTCCGTAGCCCTGCCTAACCGCGATCCTTCAAGAAATTCTTATTATTATGAAGCTTTATCGAAACCTGGCCCTACAAGAATATTGCATCAAACTGCTAACTCAGGCAGCTCTAACTACCTACAAAAAAATACAGAAACTAGATCATTTTAAGATGTCAGATATGACCCTAGATATATGCATTCGTTTGAGGAAAATCTTACTCGAAAAACTTATCGCAGTGTTAATCCTAAAACCACTGCAACCTCGAAGAAAGAAATACAAACTGATTTTTCAATACTCGCGAATAATGCTAAAATTAATACTAATAATGCAAAAAGAATATTCAGAATAAATCTCGAAACTAGCAGATTAGAGAAAGTGAAAGAGTTATTATGTCTTGAGCATTTAAATATCGAAGAATCAGCTCATATCGATTTTATACTAAAAAAATATGCGAATCGTTTTAAATTGCCAGACGAGCCATTGGAAGCGACGCATCTTTTACGTCATCGCATACCTACGACTGACGCACTCCCTGTTAATAATGAAATTTATAGCCTCCCCCCCCCCAACTTAAGGGAAGAGGTAGAAGGTCAATTCCAAGAGGGCGTAAAGAAGGTATGATCAAACCTTTCGAATGCCGATATAATTGTCCTGTCTGGATCGTACCAAAGAATTCCGATTTAAAGGGTAATGAAAGATTGAAGATGGTCATCGAATATAGACCACTTAACGAAAAAACTGTTACTGATACCTTTCCTTTACTCGATATAACTAATATATATTAGATCAAAAAAGGCTCTAAATACTTTTTTGTCTTCGATTAAGCCTCCGGGTACCACCAAATTCAATGGAACTACTTGATGGACCTTACTTTCTCTACACCACATGGGCACTGGAAATTTACTCGCATGTCATTTGGCTTCAAAATTGCACCTGCCACGTTCCAGAGATTAACGAATTTAATATTTGTTGGGATGCGAGGTATATCCATGTTTATATACCTAGAAAACATAGTCCTTAATGTTAAAACCTTGGAAGAACATGATCAGAAGTTGGAACAGATGATGGAGTGGCCAATCTACAGTTGCAACCTGATAAATGTGGAATCCTAAAATCAGAAGTCCATCATTTAGGACACATAATTAGCAAAGATGGCGTCAAACTTGAAAGAGACAAAGTTAGCGCAGTTTCCATACCTAAAATTCCGAAAAATATTCGTCAATTCCTAAAACTCAGTGGCTACGTCCACAGGTTCATTGACAATTACTCTAAATTAGATAAACCTCTATGTACTTAACTAAAAGATGACACTTCTTTCAATTGAGGTGAAAAAGAAAATGTTTCATTTGAGTTACTCAAAAATGAAATGTGCGAAGCACCTATTCTACAATATTCAGACTTGGAAACCCTCCTATATCTTCCGGCTTCCAGTTATCCTATAGAAGGCGTTCTCTCTCGGGGCGAAATTAGAATGAATAAGCCCATTGCTTATTACTCCAGAGCACTGAGAGCAGCAGAATGACGCTATAGTACCTATAAAAAAGGAGCCCTTGCTTACTTAGATTCAGTCTTAAACTTTAGAACGTATGTATATAATTCAGATTTCACAGTAATAATAATACTGTTATTCATATTTTGAAGGAAAAGGGGTGGTTTTTTCCTGAAAATGCCCCACAACGAAATAAATGTACTATAATCGAAGAAAATTTTATCGTTTTTTTTTTTTTTTTCGTCAATTATTCAAAAAGTTATACGGTATTTCTCTGACAAGATTTTTTTTTTTTATTCTCCTCGCGGTGCCGGTGCGTAATTATTTTTAGTAATTAATTATCGTTTGATACAAAACATCATTAGAATATAATAAACAAACATTGTTTGATTCAAGTTTTTTTCTTTCTTTTAACAAAACAATTATTGTTTTTAATAATCAATGTATTTCTTCTTTTTGTATTTTGCCAAGAGGTTTATTTCTAAATATTAGAAATAATTTTTTATAGTGCATAGTTTTTTTTTTTTAATTTAATTTACAAAATGGTCAAACTGAGGATTTCTCACCATCCTACTCTAAATCACCGGGGGGAGCCATGTGGTTATCTCGGAAGCCAACTGCCGTAGGTGTAACGAGAACAAAACGTGAACCTAAGTCAGTCTTAGAATTGGTAGAAGGGCGGGGTCCACCCGATTAGATTATTAAATACGTAACCAAATCTAAAGGGAGCTACCGTGAAGTATTACATACGTCTATATTACATTGCGACTATACTATAGGAAAATACTGACGTCACAACAGCCTTTTACATAAAGATGTGGTACAAAACAGTGCTTAATTTTATGACCCAATTAGAATTATTCGCACGTCGTGTTGGAAAGAGAAAGAATTTAAAACCATGCAGTCGTTACGGAGTCAGAGATCAACAATTGTTAAATATAAACGACCCGTCAAATAGTGTGATACGAAGCTCGAATAATAGACGACGGGATCGAAACGCAATCCAGTCGTTACTTAGATGAATCACTGACTCTAGAATGACGCAACGTGGTTTTTACATAAATTAAACTACACAATTGTTATAATTTCACGAAGCAAACACTGAACCAATTTTTCATAAAAGGTACTTACATTAGCTGTCAGTATTTTTAATTTGAAAATCTGGTGGCGGCGTGTACCTTGACCTTGACCTTGGCTTGTATGTGACAGGCTGAATCGATTATTTTATTACCAATAAAATAACAGTGTGAATTTATATATTAAAACATATATATATGTTGTACAATAAAATTATACAGATTCAATATTATAAATATAGATTCAAATTTATTATTTTATACAGGTTGCTTACATGGAGTTTATAGGTCAAGATGCCAAAACTTTACCAGATTTTACCAGATGTATTCTTTATTGGATATTATTGTATTGTTCATTTGAAAAGTGGCTGTAAAACTGTCAACAGCAAAACGAAGGAAAGATAAATTCTGTATTGCCAGAAAATGTATCTTAGGTAATGAACACATAATATAAAAAAATTACAACAATTAATATAAGAAATTTAATAAACCATTGATCATGGGTTTTTTTTTGTTATATCTTTTGTTGCCGTTCAAAATAGTACGAATTAATAATTGCACATGACCCACCGGAGTATTGAAAATTTTAATTTCGTTACAAGTGATTTTTTTCCTTCTTGTTTTTCTGGTATCACATGTTAATTAATATACTCACAATTAGTGACAATTTCGAATACTTTACACTCTTTTTGTAAAAAAAACTTGTTTTTTTTTTTTATTGAGATATTACATCTTTTTGTAAAGTAAACAATTTATTCATGCTGTCGAAGTAGTTTGGAGGTTATGTCATGCATACAAACAAATAATAACATACTGCAGTATAGCCAATATATAAACAATAAAAAAAAGAGACGTCTCGGAGAGAAAAAAAAAATAATCGTAAAGTTCTACCAACTGAACGAACGAAATGTAGTTGATTTGAGAAGAACGCAAAGACCGTAAATATCAATTATACGTTAAATATATATTACCGCAACAAAAAAATCTGATTTTTTTTAAAAAAAAGCTCGACATCGATTTATGGGATCATTACCAACCTCAGCATCCTCATTCAACTCTATCATATTTTAATTAAATTTTTAAAAAATTAGGGACGGAAGGTGACAAAATATTTGATGTATAATAAGGCACGGTAGAAGTAGTCATTCTTATTCGCATCTCACCCATATTCTCATCAACACACGGAGAAAAATTTTCAGCAAATTTTGCTATGGCGCCATATCATTGAGGGTCTATCTTCTGACTATTCAAATATTTACTATTATGTTAACAAAAAAAAACAATTTTTGTCTTGAAAAATTAAAATGTACCATAGCAATTTATATAATGTTTTTTTTTTGCTATGTTCAGATTAAAAATTACAATGCATAAAGAAATTTTTACGAAGGCCAAATTTAAAAGTTAAAATAATCCAGCCTAAAAATTACATTGTACCATAGCAAAATATATATATATTTTTTTTTGCTTTGTTATTCATAAAATTTTACGTTGTTGCTGTGGACAAAATTAAAATGATCCTCTGAAAATTTACAATGTGCCATAGTAAAAATTTAATTCTCTTAGAAATCCTATAGGTGTCACTGATAAATACAAAGCAACATGGTTAAAATTACAATGGGCCATAGCAAAAGCAATGACTCAGAAATGTCAACCACCCCCACTTTTTAGCCGACCGCGCAGGCGTGTCTTTGCTTATGTTTAATGAAAAACAAACAAATGTTAGCTTTTGCAAATGTTGTTGTGTACGCAGCAATTAATGCTTGTAGGAATTCTGTTCGGAAGGTTTGGGGTTCAAATCCTGGTTTAGGTTAATAAATTAAAAAAATAAAATAAAATAAAAAGAAATAAAAAAAAAACAAATAAATAAATTATATAGATATTGACAATAAAAAAAAAAATTTTTATAATATTTTCAATAAATGGAATAAATTTTGCGTTTGACCAAAACAAAAATTACTATGGTACACAAAAAAAAAAAATAGCCACGCCTACACGATATTTTGCTATGGCCCATATGAAAATATCATGAAACCGAAAGATGGCGCAGCTCAGCTATGGGCCATTGTAAAATTTGCTATGTTTTTCTCGTAAAAAAAAATAAAAAATTCTCTCCGTGCACATATATATTTCTTTCTCATACTTGACTCGAGGCACTCCCGTGCCTCTTGATTGAAATTGAATGTTATTAATTCTATACATATCAAACATATAAGAAGTGTCCACTGTGCAAGTCGTGCAAAACCATTTATTAACAGAAAAACAACTAAATTTTTTAGTAATATCTGGTAGTATCTAGAGAGCAAGCACCAAGTTTCATAGTGTACACTCCCTTTTTTTATATCATAAAAACCCACCTTAACATTTACATGTGCACATGTGTGTTAACGTGTACACATGTGGACATATGAACATGTAAACAGGCCAACATGTCAACATGTGGATGTATATGTGTCCAGCCCGCGACACATTCTATTAATTCTTTATCAACTTTACATCGTCCAACGTCATTTGTTCGACAACTAATCATCTATGGATGAATAATAATTTGTTGATACATTGTTGCACGATGACTGTTTATATTTGATAAACAGTCATAATTTTAATCAGTTATTTGTATACAATCAGCCAACATAGTTTTATTTGAATTTTATTTTCATCTGCAACATCACGAGATTTTCGAGTTGCTGATTCAGATACTACAGCAAATGGATCAGCAAAACTATGATTATGTTTATGTCTTGCTGCACATCTACGTTTTGGTCTCACTATTGACATTATTAACAATTAATATCTGAGATTTATTGTATGAAATAATCAAATTATATTTTCTTCTTGAAAATGTAGTTCACAAAAGTAATATTGTTAACAATTATTATTACATTTGTTACATGAGCATCCTGCAGAAAAAAAGAAACATAAAAATAGTAAACAAAATTTAAATTTAATGATTATCAGTAGAAAAAGTTAATAAATAAGGTTTTAACAAAAACAAATACATCAATAATTTTATAAGCATGCCAGTATGATTTTTTGAAACATTCATTAATAATCAACTGTTAAAATAAGCAAAAACAATCGAATCATGGCAAGAATTCTTTTTTATCAAAGGGTTGGTCTAACAATGTTGAACTACTTACTTTTGGTATCTTGAATATTTTTGCCAATTAAAAAAACGAATAAGAAAAATTATTTAAATTATAATATAAATAATACAATAATTTTTTTTTTTTTTATTGAATAATAATGAAAATGCTGGAAAAATAGGTTTCAAAAAATAAGATGAAAACGACTGATTTAATAAGTATATCATAGATATTTATGTAGGAGTAGTGAAATGAGTGTGAGTGAGAGAGATGAAAGAAGGATGAAAGATGCATGTTTGTGAGTAGAAATGATAGGCGTGACGACAAACGTGAAGGTAAAGGAAAGTTAAGGATTAGGATTATGACTGTGAAAAAATGTGTAAGGTCGAAAAGACAATAAGAAAAAATAAAAAAGAAAATATTCTAGAAGGTAAAAGAAATCGGCAGAATGTTTGAAAAGAATGAATGTTGTCTGTGTGCATGGTGATTTTGAGGGATGAGAGTCAGTTCGTAACTTGTGCGTGAATAAGTAATACGGAAAAACGCTTAGTCCTAAAGACACTTTTGTATTGTTTTGAAGGTTGAAATTTAATAAATATACCTCACTATTGAATTAATAAGAGCCTCTAGAGTTTATTCCATATTACTATCATAAATAATCCATATTCCTACATTTATATGCTTTTATTAGTGTCTATTTTTTAATATATAACATTAGTAAATATATTTTCTGAAAATAACATAATAATTCAATTAAATAAATCTGAAACATATGTTAAAATATATTTAAAAAAGAAAATTAATCAAACTCAAATATATCACCATCAAGTATTTCGCATACTTTATCTTTTGGTTTTCTTTCTAGAAGTTCATTACTGGGCTCCCAGCTGAAACAAACCTTATTAAACAAAAGCTCTTTACAAAGAAGAAGAGCATCACAAGTATCAATAGCCATTCTATTGCGAAGTGGTGTTTTGATCAGCTTGAATTGTGAAAAGACTCGTTTACCTGCAGCACTACTCTGAGGAAGACTTGAAATGACCATCAAAAATTTACTTGAGTGTGGAAACATTTTTTGTTCCAGGGCATTTTTTACTTTTCCAATTAATTTAATAAAATTCTCAAATGTCTGATGATCTTTAAAATATTGAGCAACTTCTGGTAACATTCTCTATTCAGAATTGATGCCTCGTAGTTTGATTCTTTTACAACATTTGGAAAAAGTTGTGCCAGAGGCAAGATTGATGGTGAATCACCATTAAAAGCTATTTTTGGATTAAGTAATTGTATTTGAGTTAAAACAGGATCTTCAAAATTAATACGATCATGAATTTCTGTGCACAATTTAACATAATAATCAAGTGCTCGTACCTTAAATGATTCAATAATATCTGATGACACTTGATTTTTTGTCAGAAAAATTTCAACCTTAGCCCCATAGTAAATATTCTCAACTGCAACAAAATTATATGGATCAGAACAATTGATGTCATTTAATTTTGTTCTGTCAACGTAATTTTTTTTTTTAATTTTTTGAAAGTGTTTTATGAACCTCAGCTATTCTTGGTAGCAATGTATAAAGATTTGGTTCCTCACTTTGAAATTCAACGTTTAATCGATTAACTAGATCTAAAACATATGCCAAAAAAAAATAATAAAGCTCTCTGTAAACTATCTTCTTGCACAGCTTCTTGAAAAAATGTCTCAAGTACATCCCACTGTTCAATCATTCTTTTCATCACAGCTTCAAGTGAAAGCCAGCGAGTTTACAGCGAAAAAAACCGCTATTCATCGGTTATATGTCGCATAGTTATTGAAATAACGAATTATTCTCAAATTTAATAATGGCAATCAATAGAGATCGTCGGAGAGAAGAAAATGTTTTTTAAAAATTTCGATATCTCGAATAGTTTTCGAGTTATAATATTTTTTAAAATTTCGATATATCGATTTTTTTAAATTTATTTATTTAATAATGGAAGTCGATTAAGCTCATCAAGGAGAAAAAAAAATCGAATACAATTTTTTGATCGCGCGAATTATCGATATCTTTCTAATGTTAATGATAATTTTTTTCATAATTGATAATATAATAGAGCTAAGTAAAAAAATAAAGCTAAGTAAAAAATATAGCTAAGTTAAAAATATAGCTGGTAAAATTATGTAGATATTGTGTGTTTGGCTACAAATATATAGCTAAGTAAAAAAAATAGCTAAGTAAAAAATATAGCTAAGTAAAAGATATAGCTGGTAAAATTATGTAGGTATTGTGTGTTTGGCTATAAATATAGCTAAGTAAAAAATATAGCTAAGTAAAAAAAATAGCTAAGCAAAAAATATAGCTAAGTAAAAAATATAGCTAAGTAAAAAAAATAGCTAAGTAAAAAATATAGCTAAGTAAAAATTATTGCCAAGTTAAAAATATAGCTAAGTAAAAAATATATAGCTAAGTAAAAAATATAGCTAAGTTAAGAATATAGCTGGTAAAATTATGTAGATATTGTGTGTTTGGCTATAAATATATAGCTAAGTAAAAAAAATAGCTAAGTAAAAAATATAGCTAAGTAAAAGATATAGCTGGTAAAATTATGAAGGTATTGTGTGTTTGGCTATAAATATAGCTAAGTAAAAAATATAGCCAAGTTAAAAATATAGCTGGTAAAATTATGTAGATATTGTGTGTTTGGCTACAAATATATAGCTAAGTAAAAAAAATAGCTAAGTAAAAAATATAGCTAAGTGAAAGATATAGCTGGTAAAATTATGTAGTGTAACATGACATTTTGAGTCAGCTACCTTCTCGGACTGTTGCTATGGGAATTAATATTTTTAAATAATATTTATAAATAAATATAAATAAATATTAAATATATTATTGGTTTATTCGATTTTTAGGCCAAACAATAATACCAAAAATTAATAAATGAGAAACATAATAATAATAATAACTGAAAAACGTAGTTTCGTAACTCAAAATTATACAATAAATTCTCAAACGCAATAATAACAATAATAACTAGTAAAATGAGTAAAATCGGAGTAGAACCATAAAACCTGCTGTAAATCCAACTGCAACACTGCAACGTAACGGAAACGGAACGGAAACTCAAACATAATCTTAATCGTAGTCGAAATCTTAAACCAAATCGTAGTCGTAATCGGAAATTAAAAGCACAAAATTAACACCAGAAACTCAATCGAAACAAACCTTCCATAGACTCAGTCTTCGAGGAAAACCTCAGGGTCGCTCAGGGTGTGGGTTATGGAGAGAGGGACGGGTAAAGTTGTGTGTGAGAATTAATTGAACAATAAATTTAATAAACAATATTTAAGCAAAGCAGTAAATCAACATTTATATTCAAAATCTCAATAATAAAATACAAAACATAACTAAAAACGTATCAAAAATCCAAAATAGCATATTTTATAACCAAAAATTAGAATCGAGAATACCTCAACTTAATCGTAATTTGCTCGCACAAACCGCCAGTAAACCAACTCTAAATTCGTAAATAGCCCAAAAGATAATCAGATACAAAAGCAAAACTAAAATCGTGATCGGAAAATCAATTTACGCGTTATTCTACCAAAAATCCAAATTAACTAAATCAACTTAATCGTAGTTCGTCGTCACAAACCTCCAATAATTAATTTAAATCAAAGATACACGCGAAATTAATAATCAAAAGCTAAACAAGACCAGGACTAACCTAAGTCAAACATAACCAAAACGAACACGAGGCTACTCTCAGGGATAACCCATAGAGGCTCAGAATACTTGGTTATTCAGAGAGAACGACTGTTCAGCTCGGAGTCCCAAAGCAGAGAGAGAGTTTGTGCTACTCTAAAACAATATATCGTGAAAATCTTATACTACTCCCCTTCCTCTTTTTACTATAGTGAGTTGACTTGTATACTCTCCACATCAAGCTGGAGTTTCCAAATAATAATAATAATAAATCAAAATACGTATTACCGGGTTTACCCGAATTTTACCGAAGAAAATAAATAAATAGTATTTTAAATAAATATTCTCTGCATCAGCTGGAGTTTTAAATACAAAATTAAATAAATAATTAAATAATATCACCGGCGGAAAGTCTAACAAATAAAATAAGATGGGTTTTTAAGGTAGGCGATAAATATCGCTACAGCCCCCTCCGAGACTTGACGACGGTGAAATTATCCTGTTGCTCCTGGTCCAAACTGAGTGTAGGTTGGCGAAAGTAGTGCCACAGCCCCCTCCGGGGTGATAGTAGGTTCCTCCTGGTCGTGCACTCCGAATCGATGATTATCCTGAAACAAAACTACACAAAGATGGGGAGGAATAACCTGGACAAAATTATGGAGGTATCAAAATTTCCAATACAATATATCGGTATATATATTTTCTTTGTACACTGGGGCTCAACCACCAATTATTATAAAGTCCTTTGATCACGTGTCGGGGTTCGACTCCTAGGCTCAAGTCTCTTGAATCTCCAATGAAATATGGAACGACAATCCACAAGGAAGTGTAGTGGATTTACCTGCTGCAACCTTTGTCTTAATCCCTGAGGAGTCAATTTTTAGCGGTTATCCGCAATCTCTAAAGCGTCTTCATCGAGGGCTTTGTCCGAAGTGAGTTGCTGTCATCGGGTTAAGATTCAGAGATTAACTCCATGGATTTTGATTGGCATTGCCCGAATTACAAAAAGGACAAATAGTGGTGGTGACGCCAGAACGTCTGCATCGAAAACAGAAACGACGCCTGGGTTCTGGGCAATCACGATGTACGTGACCAAAAGATTCGCAGTTCCAACACTTGACAGCATTAACTAATGGTAAAGTTGATCTCTGGCTTGCAAAATACCCTGTACGTGGTGGGTTTGTAATACCATCAGCTTGCGTAACAGTTGGTGTTATTGGACTCGTTACTTGAGTGGATTGGTCGACCGCAAACGGAATCTGCTTGTTATGTTCGCGATATTTATTCCGTAAAATTTCCCGACCAATTTCAAGAGCTTCAAACTCATCTACATAGTCAGGTTCTACCTGATGATCGAACAACTCACTCTCCTCATTTAATATACGGAGGTTATTTGGGTGAGCTGGCCGATTTGGGGCAAAGTTGATGGAGCGTGATGTTGGGCAAGCAAAACCTGGGCAAAGAGATAACTCTGGCCTTGGAGGTTGTCTCCGGGTTTGGGCGTTTTGGCCAATTTTTTCTATGCGTACTGCCTCTTCCTCTACGGCTTGCATTGTCGTGAAGGCTTGTGGCGAAATCAATCTTTGGAAGGAAGGCAAGAGGTTACGGATCGTATAAATGACACGCTCGCTTTCCGGCCAGGGAGGTGAAGTGCGCTGGAATAAACCCCGCATGCAAGAAATATAACTGCGTACCAACTCTTGTGCACCTTGGGTCCTTTTATCAATCTCTTCGCGTAGAGCTCGTTGATAATCAAGGTCAGAAAAACACGTACGAAAAGATTCCTTTAGATTCTCCCAGGTTCGGAGTTCATCCGAATGGGTCATGAACCAGGTCAAGGCTGGACCTCGTAAGCAGAAGGATAAGGCTTGTAACAATTCACCATCACTCGCGTTTATATTCAATCGCACTTGATCAATCCTATATAGAAATTCCTCAACATCTTCTTCAGGTTTACCCGAGAAAAAGACGTTACAATTCATCAAGGTGCGCAAGATCATGGCTTGGTGACGAGAGCCTGGTTCTGAAATACGACAGTCTTCGATCAAAGGTGTGACGACTCGCCTAGTTGGCACCACAGGTAATCCTGATATGTCGTCGGGATATCCTCGTCGGCGAGGTAAATTATAGCGAGTGCTGTTACTTAGTGGTAGTCGATAGTCCTCAATAATTTCCGGATGTCCCCGCCGAGCTGGGGCTTCGCAAAGATTTATTTCCCGAATTGGTCTGTGACCTTTCAAGCTATGCGGATAACTTGTCGATTTAGGAGGTTCCGCACGAGTTGTCCCATCGTCTACCCGAATTTGAGGTAATTTCGTAAGTTTATTTCTATCAAATAATGACGTAGTCTTGGAGTGTTGATTCGCGTAAGATTCTGATAACGACGTTGGGTTCGTATCGGCTTTGGCTGTTGCTAAGGTCGATCCTTGGCTACAGCTAGGTATTAATTTAGGGGGCGGCATATTAACGGCGTCGTCATTAGCAAACATATCGCCTAAATCCGTAACCGACGATTCAACAGAGCACGTTGGTGACAGACGCTGGCGTCCACTGTGAGTTATCCCGTCAGCCTCACATTCGTCAACCGAATCAAACAGCATTGGTACTACGAGGCTTTCCCCATCGCTGGTTGTAACCAACTCTTGCGTCTCTGCAAGATCGAACGAGGATGAGTTGGTTTTACCTTTAGGACGACCACGAGGTCTCTTAGCCACATCTAACACCTTGGGGATACCCCTTTTCTTCGATTGTAGCGAGATCGACTCTGCCATTCCAAAGGTCTAGCACTACAAGTGTTAACAAATCTAAATTAACTAGTGAAACCGAGAGAATTAGTTATGAATTGCCGGGATTACTCGCTGAACAATAATTACGTATTGAATAAGATCGTACAATTCGCAAGACTATGAGACGTATAACTCAAACGTTGGGCTTACCCAGGTTAAGAAAGAGATCCGAACGCGTCGTATTTTAACCGGTCTAGTGAACTATGGGAAACAATAATATTTACAGAAATAACTCTTGATCGTATCCTAAGATTCAAGAGATAACTCTGATTCCTATTCTTAAATTTTGAGAGATAAACTTTGTTCGTTATTCTCAATCTAAAGAGATAAACTCTACTTTTTTTTTTCTTTTTTTTTTTTAAGCAAAGATTTTAGAGATCAACTCTGTATCGTAAACTAAAATCAGAAATTGTCTCTTTATCGTAAATTAGAATTTTAGAGTTCAACTCTTTATCGTAGACTGTAGTCGGTGGCGTCGGTTTTTCGGGAAACCGAAATACGTCAATAAAACTATTTTTACACTAATAATACCACCAGAGTAATTATTTAATTCCTTAAATAACTACCGGGGATTATTAATATAACCTCAGAAGACTTTTAAACAATAAAACAAAGCCCTCAAGTTGTTGCCAACAAGGGATATTAATTTTCTCACGCGGTGGTTTGCCACCGAGGTTCACGCAAAGACACCAAACTAAGCAAATTAATTTATCTTTTACTCTGATGGTCTGCAGCAATTATTATAAACTTCGGGTGAGTTCTATCGATAACCAGTACTGTAATACACAATAATTTAAATACTGGTGTATTTATTTTGAAGCATAGACTGCCGTAATATATTTATTTGATATGAATGCTAACCTACGCGTAACTGACAGGTCGACAGTGTAAAGCCAAGTGACAATATGGACGCTTGGCTTTCTACCGGCCGGCGTCTTCTCTCTCCAACTCGAATTCGTGAGCGCGCATGCGTTGCCGGGGTAACCCGAGACTCGCTCGGACAATGTAACTGGGCTGGCCCACAACGCACGAGTATACGACGTAGTATTGGACACAAACATAGAGTTTACTCGAAACAAAGGATTTTCCTCAAGTTTTTTTTTTCAAATAGAGATCAAAAAAAAAGTGGAATAAATAGAGTTAGCCTCTCCAATGTTTTTTTTTTTCTCTTTTCTTTTTTTTTTTTGTTTTATAATTAACTAAGGATCTTCCTCGAGTATATTTTTTTTATATAATTTAGAGACCGAATGCATTACAGGACAACTAGAGTTAGTCCCTCGGGAGTTTTCCTATAATTTATCCTCGCTCCTGAACTAATTCTCACAACAACAGGTCCCTGTTTGGGCGCCATTTGTAACATGACATTTTGAGTCAGCTACCTTCTCGGACTGTTGCTATGGGAATTAATATTTTTAAATAATATTTATAAATAAATATAAATAAATATTAAATATATTATTGGTTTATTCGATTTTTAGGCCAAACAATAATACCAAAAATTAATGAATGAGAAACATAATAATAATAATAACTGAAAAACGTAGTTTCGTAACTCAAAATTATACAATAAATTCTCAATAATAACGTAAACAATAATAACTAGAAAAATGAGTAAAATCGGAGTAGAACCATAAAACCTGCTGTAAATCCAACTGCAACACTGCAACGTAACGGAAACGGAACGGAAACTCAAACATAATCTTAATCGTAGTCGAAATCTTAAACCAAATCGTAGTCGTAATCGGAAATTAAAAGCACAAAATTAACACCAGAAACTCAATCGAAACAAACCTTCCATAGACTCAGTCTTCGAGGAAAACCTCAGGGTCGCTCAGGGTGTGGGTTATGGAGAGAGGGACGGGTAAAGTTGTGTGTGAGAATTAATTGAACAATAAATTTAATAAACAATATTTAAGCAAAGCAGTAAATCAACATTTATATTCAAAATCTCAATAATAAAATACAAAACATGACTAAAAACGTATCAAAAATCCAAAATAGCATATTTTATAACCAAAAATTAGAATCGAGAATACCTCAACTTAATCGTAATTTGCTCGCACAAACCGCCAGTAAACCAACTCTAAATTCGTAAATAGCCCAAAAGATAATCAGATACAAAAGCAAAACTAAAATCGTGATCGGAAAATCAATTTACGCGTTATTCTACCAAAAATCCAAATTAATTGAATCAACTTAATCGTAGTTCGTCGTCACAAACCTCCAATAATTAATTTAAATCAAAGATACACGCGAAATTAATAATCAAAAGCTAAACAAGACCAGGACTAACCTAAGTCAAACATAACCAAAACGAACACGAGGCTACTCTCAGGGATAACCCATAGAGGCTCAGAATACTTGGTTATTCAGAGAGAACGACTGTTCAGCTCGGAGTCCCAAAGCAGAGAGAGAGTTTGTGCTACTCTAAAACAATATATCGTGAAAATCTTATACTACTCCCCTTCCTCTTTTTACTATAGTGAGTTGAATTTGTATACTCTCCACATCAAGCTGGAGTTTCCAAATAATAATAATAATAAATCGAAATACGTATTACCGGGTTTACCCGAATTTTACCGAAGAAAATAAATAAATAGTATTTTAAATAAATATTCTCTGCATCAGCTGGAGTTTTAAATACAAAATTAAATAAATAATTAAATAATATCACCGGCGGAAAGTCTAACAAATAAAATAAGATGGGTTTTTAAGGTAGGCGATAAATATCGCTACAGTAGGTATTGTGTGTTTGGCTATAAATATAGCTAAGTAAAAAATATAGCTAAGTAAAAAAAATAGCCAAGTTAAAAATATAGCTAAGTAAAAAATATAGCTAAGTAAAAAAAATAGCTAAGTAAAAAATATAGCTAAGTAAAAATTATTGCCAAGTTAAAAATATAGCTAAGTAAAAAATATATAGCTAAGTAAAAAATATAGCTCAGTAAAATTATGTAGACATTGTGTGTTTGGCTATAAATATAGCTAAGTAAAAAATATAGCTAATTAAAAAAAATAGCTAAGTAAAAAATATAGCTAAGTAAAAAACCTAGCGACCAAGTAAAAAAAATTTGCATATATTCATTATTTTCGAAAAAAAAATATATATTCGTGCTTAACAATACGCGACAATCAATAATTAGCAGTTTTTTTTACCGAAATTTATTTTAAACATTCTCAAACAGATACCTACGGAATATTATAAGGTATCTATTTTGTTAATTAATTTAAGGTGTTAAGTTCAATTTTGGTTACAATAATCCAATGTCAACAAGTGTTGCCCATTCTCTTGAGGTTAGCCTTCGAAAGTGACAGTGAAAATCATTATTTGTTGTAAGTATTGATAAATAATAAAATATAATAAAATGTATGTATACATATAAATACAATATAATAATTTATGTTATTATGTGATAATTAAATTTATAAGTATAAGCACACGTACCCATACTTTTATACATACATGCACATATGTTTGTATACATATCCATATATATATATATATAAAATAATAATATAAATAAATAAATATAAATATAATAATCCCGTGTAGGAGACTACAACACGGCCATGCAACGGCGAAATTTTGCCATTAATGGGCTGCCATTAATGGGCCACTCATACGCCGGGCCTGGCGCGTTACACCATTCTAATATTGGCTGCCATTAATGGCCCATTAACTTTCGCCAAGATTGGCCCATTAACATTTGCCAAGATTGGCCCATTGAAATTTGCCAAGATTGGCCCATTGAAATTTGCCAAGATTCGCCCATTAACATTTGCCAAGATTGGCCCATTACTTACGAAATCAATTTTTTTATAAATAAAAATGAAAAAAATATTTTTTTTTTTTGATTGCATATATAGATTATCGAGTCCAACTCTGTTTTTTTTTATAATAAATGTTTTTTTTTTCCTGCCTCTTGCCGGGCGCGAACTCTCGACCGAAAACCTAAACCTACACTAAACCTATGCTTTAACTAACTGAGCCACGAGCGCGATATATATATTTCGGAAGTTTTTTGTTCTCTTGTAGTAATTAAGTTCACTCGTAGACTTGGTAGACTTTTTTGAAGATGATTATTCAAATACAAATATATTTATTTATTCATTTAATTTTAATGCTCCATTGTTGATTTTTTTTTTTCTATTGTCTTGTTTTTTTTTTTGTCAAAAATTAGCTGATGGTTGGTAGCCATTAATGGCCAGCCGAATTGGCCGATGACTGGTACCCATTAAATGGCCAAGGATCGGCCAATGAACGGCAGTCATTAAATGGCCAGCAATGCATTTACCATGAATTGGCCGATGAATGGCAGCCATTGAATGGCCAGCCAATTAATGGCCAGACGTTGGCCAAGACAAGCCAATTTTGGCAACACAATAATGGACTGATCGTTTGCCAAGTATATCCCATTAATGGCCCTTGCTTGGCTACCTATCATGGGCTGCCGTTTATCGGCCAGTGTATGGCCATGTTTCCATGCTTGGCGATTCCTACACGGGATTAATTGAAAAACCACATGCATAAGTACATGAATGTATATGTATGTTTCCATTCATGTATAAATACCTATACATATTTATATTATTATGTGTACATATATATTATATTATTTTATATATACAAAATAATATAATAATAATAATTACAATCATAAGTATACTTTTATTCATACATGCACATATGTTGGTGCATATCTGTATATATATTAGTCTTATATATATATTTATATTAATTATAATATAAATAAATAAATATAAATATAATAATTAATTGAAAAACCACATGCATAAGTACATGAATGTATATGTATCTTTCCATTCATGTATAAATACCTATACATATTTATATTATTATGTGTACATATATATTATATTATTATATTACTATATTATTTTATATATACATAATAATATAATAATTAAATTCATAAGTACATATATAAAAATATTACGATAAAAAAATTTTATATTAATCTCTTTTTAGAATTGTTCAATATGAACGCAGAACGTTGTGAAGAGACAGAAAAATTGTCATTATCATCACAAATCCCTGATGAATCTAGAATGGATAATGATCCCAACAAATTGAATGTTGATCAAAATAATGAAAACGAAAATGGTAATATTAATACTTATTCTTGACTAAATTGTAATTCAAAAATATTACAATACTAAAACTAATGTTTATTATAATAGGTATGCTTGAAAAAACAAAAAACAATCTAAGTCCATCAGTCGTCGAGACTCAAGTTTGCCATCCTGATTCAACTGATCAAAAACTACAGGAAAAAAAACTACCATTTTATCAAGTACTAAAAGTTCACAGCGATATCCTTCTAAACAATAATAATTCATAACAAAAAAAAAAATTTATATCAAATAGTTAATAAAATGAACAATAATATGAATACCGACCGTAATATCAATGGTCAAAAACAACAGAAAAATCAATAAAAGAAACTTACAGAGTCATAACCTCAATCACTCCAAAAAAAGTTTCACTTCCCTCGCGCGTACTCGCAACACGCATAATTTTTTTTATATCTTTTTCATATATTACTGGTCGCTTGGAATGATCTGTGCCGCGTTTAACCTTTCTGCGTTCAAGCATAGCTTTCACCATTTTTTTTTTTACTTCATTTGATACATTATCATCAAAGAGTGCTAGGCCAATGAGTTCCTCTGAGCAGTACCACATGTACTTAGATAATTTTAGCTGTACCTTTCCAGAGATTTTTTTATTTATTTTTTCAAATCGAATAAAATTTTTCAATAACGTAAAATCATGATTTGCTGCTTCAATTGCCAGTGGGGCATCGAACCATGATTTTATATAAAACTTTACGACAAAAATACAAATTTCCCGAAGAGCACGTTGCTCGGAAATCTTCAAAGCTAATTGTTTACGGAACAAAAACATTTTTAAACAATAAATTGCTTTGGAAAGAAACCTCGCATGATGCATCGCACCAGGTACTTTAAATTTTATTCTATTTGGTGGTGTCTTACCCAAAAAAATATAAGTTAATGTCAGGAATTCTTTGTAGTGACCTCGTGGCTGTTTCAACTAAAATTGCATCAAAATAAAATAAATTTATTATTAGAAACGATCTAAAAAAAAAAAATTTTTTAATGGTTCATATTTTATTTTTTGCTTACATACAAAAAATCTAAATTTGCATTGAGAACTTATTTATCTCGGTCGATCCACAACAAAAAAAAATATCTGACATTCATTTGTTTAATAATTAATACATAGTTCAAAAAAATGAGAATCAAAACTTTGAATAATAAAGATATATTTTTCACGAAATTTTGTCTCAATAAATTGCTATTAAAAGTTTATAAATAATAGAAAAATAGAATTCTAACAACTGATTTGTCTAGCTCACAATGAAATGTGATGATTGATACATCGAGACAAGTGATACTTTGAATTATTTGTTTGTTAATTAATACATAATTTAAAGATCAAAATATTTTTTTGAATTATTCATAACTTTTTAAGGAAATTTATTCTGACTATTCAATTTTTTGTATTTTACTGTGTTGTGGGCAATATAAATTAGCTTTCGTTGGAATTTTAGATTTTTTTATTTCAACAGAAAGTTGATAAAATATTTATAATAAGAGCGCTGACTAAAAATGAGAATAAAACTCATCTCTATTACGATCGTCATTTTCTTTTTTAAAACGAACAATGAGTATCGATGAAAATGACGTATAATTTTTGTATTTATCTAAAAAAAAAAAACGTTTCTTGAAACTTTTTATTCCTTCCAGGTGTCTAATCAATGTTAATGGTTTTTTTTTTTTTTGTCTTTTAATAATTAGAAAAAAAAAAAAAAAAATTTTGATTTTATTTTTTTCATATAAACTATTGTTTATAAATTGATTATTTATGCATTAATAAATGAAGTTTATTAAAACGCGTTTTTCAAGTCAAATTTGAAGTGTTTAGGTAAATTACTTTTTAAGTTATAAATTTTTAATTTTTTTTTGTTAAAGAATTTAATGATTTTTTGATATTTCTTATATTGTAACCTCATTCTAGACAACACGTGAGAGTAAATAAAAAAAGTATATACATTTTTTCAAGCTCATTATAAAAGCTTTAATATGGTATATTCATAAAATTTCAATCTTGTTAATTGAGAGAGATATTTCAGGATAACACAACAAATGTTTTTTTTACGTGTTAATCAAATAGGTTAATTCAACCTCGATTCGTAGACTCAAAAATTAATGAATCGTTTCGAAATTTTACCTGTCTTTTCTTATCATCAATATCAGCAATTTGAGCCCATGGGAGGCCGGAAAAAAAACAATTTTTTTTTTTGAAGCAGTCTATTATACATCCTAAGCTAAATAACTATGGTAATTTAGTCTTTATTTTAGCCAAAGTATAATCTATATACTGGCAGGTTCTTGGTAGTATGTGTGTCTGTAATCTATCTGGATAGACACACATATACTTCCACAGCAGAGAAGCAAGAAAGATCATGGTTTAAAGTTAAATGTCTACTAAATCCCTAGGAGAAAAGAGTTCTATAACTTCTTTGTATCGCACCACGTATCCAAATATACCACGATAATTTCACAAGGGTTGTAAGGCCTTGAGTTTGATACAGGGCTATCAAAGGATGTGGAGGATAGGTTGTAAATTGAAATAATAGGAATAACACTTTAAATAAATCCAAACACTGTGGCTTAAATTCTATTAATATATTCACTTTATTATTTCACTAAAATTATAATTAATTGTATTGTATATTGTATATTGAGTTGACTCTAAAAACGTGTTGTCATGGACAGACACTACTATTTTATATTGTAAGTATAAAGAAATTCCGTTGTACGCGAATCAATATTAATTAGAGATGTTACGTAAACGAGTGTTGAAGAGCAACTGATTTCTCAGTTCGTTGAAAATTGTTAAGTCCAAAAAATGGGTGTGTACTTAGTTAAAAAATTAGTTTTAATTGGTCAAAAATTAGTTCAAGAGAGGGTAAAAAACTAGGTGTAGGTGGTGGGATTTTTAGACATAAAATTGGGCCTTGTGTGGTCCAAAGGGTGACATAAAAAATACCATGTGTAAACAAAAAATATAGATTTAACGACCGGAAAGTCAAAGACGTTTTTATGAATTTAGTTTATTTTAAAAAGTTATAAATTTACTTTTTTTTATTGTCGATTTTACGATCATTCTGTGTATCGAAAATGCGTTAGTGCAGTTGTTTGACAGATGTGAGATTTTCTCTAATTCTTGACAAATAATGTTTTTAAAAAATATGTTATAATAGTACCAAAGAGAAACTTGAGTTTATGGTTTTATTTGTTACGTGATTTTTACTCAAAAATCTATGCATGAGTTGACCATGTGTGGGAATATTCGAGTTTGTAAAAAGCTATTAAAAGTACATAAATTAAATCGTTGTTTAAAATATTTTAGAAAAAATATAAACCAAAATTGTTAGTCATATGTTATTTGAAATTGTATGATCTCGTGATCTAGCCATAAAAAACAGAGTAATGTTTAAAATTTATCAACTTATTGTATTTTGTTTAAAAAATAAAAAGAATTAAAGTCTGGTCAGTTTGGGACCGACAGACATGTGGTTCGACCCGGAACATTCTTAAATAATCCGTATTGTTAAGAAGAACAAACTGATAGTTAACTTAGCAGTAATGAATAGAAATTAATTCAACTACAAGCGAAAATATGTGTTCTGTTCTTATTCTTAGGTGTTTTAGTTTCCAGTTTTGATATCAATTATCTAAAAAAAAAATTAGCATGAAAATTCTGGAAAAATTCATTAGAATAGATGATTTTTCCGGCTTTAATTTGCAACCAAAAAGCGAAAATTGAATAATGGAAATTATAATTAACTTTCAACTATAAGTTTGGTACAGGAATATTATTCGAAGCTAGCAGTTGCTAACCAATTTAATTGCTACCCAGCTAACCAGTTTCTCGTACTTTTCCAGAAATTTTCCGGAAATGGTTTCCAGTAATATAAACTAGAAAATTTCCGGAAATTTTTTGAAAACCATTACTAGATTTGTCAGAAGCCTTTCCAGAAATATTTATTAGAGATTTTCCGGAAATCATTTCCAGAAATGTTTATTAGATATTTTCTAGAAAATTTCTGGAAATTGTTTCTCATTTTTATCAACTATTTTAATAAAAAACTTTTCGTGAAATTTCCTAGAAAATTTCTGGAAATCATTTCCAGAAATGTTTACTAGAAGTTTTCTAGATAATTTCTGGAAACAGTTTCCAGAAACATTTACTAGAAATTTTCTAGAAAATTTCCGGAAATAGTTTCTCTTTTATATTGACAATTTTATTAAAAAGCTTTATAAAATATACTTTATAAAAAATTAGTAATTTTAATTTTAATCTAAACATGTTTTGTTATTTTTATTATCAATTTTAATGAAAAACTTTAATTAAAATTTTCTGGAAAATTTCCGGAAATCATTTCCAGAAATGTTCAATGGAACTGTGAAGTGTATACAATCATGAACAGCATCACCGAGAGTATTATACGTCTATATTGTGTGGTGCAAATGTATATTGCTCACAGATTTGCTGTCTTCACAATGTCAAATAAGCTTAAGAAACGGGTATAACGCTGCCCGTTGTCATGCCAATGAATAACAAACTTTTTACATAATTGTGTTGGTTTGCTGAAATAATAAACTCATTGTGAAAAATTTTTTGTTTAACAACAATTGTGCTCTAATAATTGTTAGTATCAATATGATTATAATATTATTATAATAAAAATTAGTTATATTTATTGTTGTAACAAAATAAATGGATTTTTATTTTTTTGCTGATAAACTACTTTGATTTTGTGTATCAGCAAAGGTAAGTTTTTATTGCATCAATTTTATTTATTTTATGTTCAATTATCTTTATTATTTTCATCTGTATTTGCATCAAGTTTATACTAATCAATGATTTTATCTTTACTGAGTATATCTTTATCACAGCAAAATATGTAATATATTTCTTGTTGATGTTAATAATTTATTCGTCAAGACAGAACTTTTTTCAAAAATCCATAACTAAAAGCAACAGAAAGAAAATAATAATATTTATAAAATCAATATGCATACAATGAAATAAATAATATATTTACCATGTGATTGTGTTGATGATACAGTTGAAATATTTTCCAGCTGGTATTAAATTACTCTTGTTTGCAACTTCAATAACTGGTTTTTCTTCATCAAGTAATTTAGACATTATTTTCGTGAATGTTTCCTTGACATGAATAAGCATCATAACAACATAAACATGAACAATAACATCCTCAAATAATCATCAACAATCAATCATCAATTTATATAAAATTAATTGATTAAATGAATAAAATTAATTACCGAAAGAAGAGCATCTTCAAATGTTGCAATAAATGGCTCAATAAGTCCTTCTGGTATATCTTGAATAAAACCAATAGTATTAACATAAAGTATTTTCAATTTACATGGCAAAATACCCTCATACGCAGTTGTATCTAATGTTGCAAATAATTTATTTTTTGGTGTTAATGATGCATCACCAGTTCAAGCTTTTATTAAACAAGTTTTACCAGAATTTGTATAACCAACAACAGCAACTGATGGTATATCAGGATTTTTTCTATGTTGTCTTATTAATTTTCTATGTTCTTTTAGTTTTTTTAATGAATTTTTTAAATTTGATTCTCTACTGTGTAATATCATTCTACGACTTTCAGATAAATTTATTCTACCACCACTATCCGCAGCAGTCCAATTTAATTTTGTCCAAATATATGGTAATTCAGCTAATGCAACTTGTAATTTTGCTTCAGTTGTTTGAGCATATACACAAAATATTTGTATTACAATTAAATCATATATTGAATCATATACTGATACATCAAAAAGTTCTTGTAAATATTTAATTTCTTCAATTAATTTCTTTAATTTCTAATCTTTAATTTGATCTTAATAAATTCATACTTATAAATACAGCCGTTATTTTACTATTTGAACGTACTTTTTTTATTAACATATCTAAATTTCCTTTACCAAATATATAATCTTTTTTTAATGTTATAATTGATATACACATTGAATCAGTATAATCTCATTGTATAATCATATGATGAATCTGGACTTGAAACAGTGACATCATTTGATAATATACAAGCATCTAATTTACCATTAATTTGAACAACACTATAGCTTTGTTTTTTTTTTTTCTATTATTCATTATAACATTTGAATTTGCATTGTTTTCAATAATTTTCCATCATCATTTCTTTATTATCAGCATTTGTTTATATTAATTTATTCAAAAATTCAGGTAAATTTTTTTTATAAAAAATTAATTATAAATTTCCAAATAAATGATTGGCTAAAGGAAAAAAATGCATGAGCTAAAAGAACAAGTTCTTGTTAAAATATTGTTGACAAGATTATTTAACTCAATACAATTCTTTTCTTAGCCAACTCATTTTTGAATATTAATGAAAAAAAATTATTCAATCAAATATTAATGTTTTCCCAGCCAACTAATAATTACAATTAATCAGAAAAAAATCATTATATGAATATACAAATAGATAATTAGATAGATAAAAAAATACATTTGCAAAAAAGACAAATTCTTGTTAAATTAATGTGTACAAAATTATTCGACCATTAACTATCCTTTTCAAGTAATATTTAAGAATAGATGAAGAGAAAGTAATTAAAATTTTTTAAATGAATGATTGACTCAATATAAAAGATATATTAAGTACTTGTCAAATTAATTTTTTAGGAAATTATTCCATCAACTTTTTATGTTTTTCTAGTCGAATTATATTAAAAAAAAAATTATAAAAATTAATTATGGATTCCGAAATGAATAATTGGCTAATGGTAAAATCCATTTTTAGAAAAGACAAGAACTTGTAGAATTAGTATTCACAGAATTATTTTGCCAACTTTACGTGTCTTCCGAGCCACCAAAAAGAAATGATATAATCATAAAAATATATAGTCAAGTCCCCCAAGGTGCACCCTAAGTGTTCCGTAGGATTTTTTATTTTTTTTCTTGTTGTTTGATTTGTTTTTTCATTTTATTGTAAAATGAATGACTATTTTTTTTGTTTTGTTTTATTTTCTAATGTTGTTTATTTCTGTTGTTTAATAAAAAAAAAAATAAACGACCGAAAAATTTCAAAAAAATAACGGAAAGTCTACAGATGAAGCGTCATCGATTGAAACATTGCCGGAATCGATCTGACAATATTTAAAATTGGGCCCTATCGAAAAATGGGAATATTAAACCTAATAAAGCCCAAAAGTTGAAAATAAATACGATAATTGCTTTTGGGAAAAAAAAAAAACATAAATTTCATTTAACATCAACTGATTCGGTTCGGCGGTTCAAAAAATATCTTGCAAAAACAAATTCTGACACTACATTTTGTTTAATAAAAAAAAAAACAAACGACCAAAAATTTTCAAAAAAATATCGTAAAGTCTACAGATAAAGCGTCGTCGATTGAAACATTGCCGGAATCGATCCGTCAATATTTGAAATTGGGCCCTGTCGAAAAATGGCACTATCACATCTGATAAGGCCTAAAAATTGAAAATAAATATGATGATTGCTTTTGGGAAAAAAAATGGAATCTAATGGGCTTCGTAGAAGCCAATTCGATTCATAACTTTTATTTTTATCGCGAAATAACAAAAAGTTACACGAAAAGTGAAAACATAAGTGTCCTACGGAACACTAAAAAATGATAAAAAATACAAATTCAATACTTAAATTAAATTAAATATATTTCGATTTGCTCATTTTAATTTACGATATAATTATTATTTTATTCTTTTATTGTAAAACACCTATACATATAATTAAATGAAACAAAATAGAAGAAAAAAAGATCTGGTAACGTTTGTTGGGGCGTGTGGCCCGCGTTACCGTTGAAAATTAAAAATTTTCAATACTCCGGCTAGGGCCGTGTTAAATTTTATCTCTTAAATGGTTTACAAAAGTAACAATACAATAATAATACATCTTTTTTTATTTTTCTGAAAATCGATTTTTTTTTTTTTTCGTTTAAGTTAAGACAAGCTATAACTTCTGTTAGAATTAACGAAATGACTTCATATTAGGCTCAAAAAGTGGTTTTTAAAACTCTATCGCCCCTAAGAAGTTTATCCTGATTCCAATAGTCAATTTTTTTCTATTTTTGAAACAAAAAAGACAAAAATATTTCAAAAATTCTATTTTTTACTATTTTATGAAAACTATAATTTTTTTTGAAAAAAGTTTAGACTAAAAGTTGTAGGGTTTTACTACAAATGCTTTTTAAGTCTTATACAAAGTATCTAGGACGATTTTCTCGAAAGTTAGAGTGTTTTTCAAAAATTACCTGGAAACTAGGAAAGCAATAACTTTTGATAAAATTGTAGTAAAGACTTCGTATTAGGCTAAAACAACGCGTCTTTAGAAACTCCATCGCCCCTTATGAGAAAGAGCATTATCTGTTCGGTCACTTTTTTTTTTTTCTGAAAACTAAATTTTAAAAAAAAAAAAAAAATCGGTTTTTTTAAATTTTTTATAAAAAATGTGATTTATAGATCAAAATTTTCTCGGAGAGGCGATAGATTTTTCTAATAGGCATGTTTTAAGCCTAATATAAAGTCTGTAACACCATTTTATCACGAGTTATTGTTTACCTAAAAAATGAAAACGGCACAAGCTATAACTCAAAATGGAGTAGTCGCAGAGGTTTCATATTAGGCTTAAAATAATCGTTTTTCAAAATTCGAATTCAAAATTCAAAATAACTTTTTGGCAAATGAATTTTTATCATACGAATAGTATTTTTCGTGCAAAAAAAAATGGCTAAATAGATATCGCTTTTCTCTATCAAAGGCGATAGAATTTCTAGAGCCTCTTCTTTTGAACCAAATCCGAAGTCTTTACGACAATTAGTTTAGAACTTATGAACGTTTTTTTTTGGGGGGGATAAATCCAATACTGCGGCTGAGCCTTTCGGCTCCTAGCCTCCGTAAAAAAAATTTAAAATAACAGTAAAACATAATTTTAAAAAATATGATGAATATATAGTTTTTAGTATTCAACAAATTTCATTAACATTCGAAATAAATAAATAACAGTTAATTAAACAATACAAATTAGACTCACCATCATGTTTTCTATTTTGCAAGAAAGGACAATCACTAATCACTAGAATAATTTGAAAATTGGTCAATTTTTTTTTCTTTAAAATTCATTGTTAAAATAATATTTTTTGATTTGAAGTTCTTAATTTAGTTCAACTACCGAAGTTCATTTTCTAAATAAAAATAGACGTACAATCTTGAAAAATTCATTGTGACAGCGTTTAGACTATAATTTTTTTTTTTCAATTTTTTTTTCATCGAATTTTTATATTAGAAATATATAGTTGATATTATTTGATTGAATAATTATTCTATATTTATGAAGAAAAAATATTTTCTAAATAATATAAATTAAAAAAATAAATTATTATTTATGAAAAGAAAACAGAATAAATAAATTAAATTGCACATTTTGATTCTACTACTATACCAATACACCTTAATAGACAAATAATCAGAATACGACAGAAAAAGAAAAAAAAAAGAAAAAGCAATCATTGAAATGACTAAGATTATTAATCTCTTTGTTGTTGTTTTATCTTTTTTGTTGTTGTTGTTATCTTAATTGTAAATTTTTTTAACTGTTTTTTCACATGTAGCGTGCAACATATATATATAATGATAATATATACTGGTTATCCGTGACATCAGTATCAAATAGTTAATAAGGTATGTGTGTAATGTGTGGCTGCGTGAACGTAGAGAGGAGAGAAAAGAGAGTTTCCATGGTAAAATGGCGACGGAGAGAGCGTCTGAAGAGACAGCGCTATTTTTTTCCATGCTATAGTCACTTGGGTATTTACCGGTGTGCCGGCAAGGAGCAACCAACAAACACCCAGAGTATACAAAACGTGGTAAAATAATAAATTGAATATACATTGTCTGGACAATTCATAAAAATAACCTGAGAGTTATTGTGTCCACCAATATTTTAACAACAACAACAACAACAATTGTATTTCAAAAATGTTTCCAAGTGTAAATTAACTGGACAATATCATTGACATCCTGAACGGCGTTCACCCGGTAAAAATTCACCGTCAATATATTGCCCATATCAACAACATCAACACCATCAATTGGAAATAATCTGGTAACTGGTGTAAAAGGAAAATCATCAACATATTTTGTCATCAGCGGGCCCGATCAACCCGGACATCATCACCATCATCATCGTCCTCATCTAGACCAGCAAATGAAACAAAATTGTAAATAATATTGTATGAAGTGTGTGTGTGAGAGTGTGTGTGAACGGGGTCACCAAATTGATTTAATAAATTACATCAACGTTTGTTTAATATAAATTTGTAAATTGTTGTGCAACTTTTATTCAAACCACCTTGCCATTTTAGGTTATGTTCAATAAATTTATTTGTCTGATTATTTAAACCCATTCGCGTAAACTCACATCAAATTTAAATTGTAAAAATAACATAGAATATTACACACATATCAATATTAATAATTGTTTTTTTCTTTTGTTTTATGACATCACAAAAAAATAATGTTTTCTGATAATTCTTCAGAAACATATCATCCAATATAATAAAACAAAAAAAAATGAAAAATAGAAAAAAACCGAAAAACTTGTACAAGTTGGTGCGTGTTTTACTACGTCTCTGAATACATGTATATTGTCACGTTTGCCTTGCCGGAACAAAAGATGAAAACACAAGAACTGGAGAAAAAAAAAAGACAACAACAACAAAGCAACACAAATTTGTAAACTAGCACAATTATGAAAATTTATATTGGAAATAAAGTACATTATATATAATGTCATTAAATTTATTTAAACATTTATAATTTTTTGTTTTTTCTGTGTATATTCTAATAGAAATGATTTTAAATTTGAGCACAATGAATCATATTACACCGGGAAAATTAACAGAAAAATTATATTATACCGGAATTTTTATTCGTTCAAAAATACGCAACATTCACTCATTATATTAATTTACATTTAATTTTCCTGATTAAAATTGGCAGTAGATGCGCTTGGCAATAGTGCTGGCTCAAGTAATTTGTTGGGGGTGCAAAACCTCTAGCTCCCTTAAATGTTATATATTGGCGGTCTGTAAGATGGAGCTAGGGGTATCAAAAAGTACCCTGAATATTTAATATAAAATAAAATAAAGAAAATTAAAAAGTTTGTGCGGCTTACCGCCGAACATTACAATACGAATTGTTATTATATTTATATTATTTTATTTATATATAATTTTTTAAACTAAGTTTATAGATATATATAAAAATTTTTATAATTTTTTTTCTTTTTTATTATTTTCACATTCCAAATGACACACTGAATCAAAGTTCAATCCCTTTCATAAATTCCTTCATAGTAAAAAAAATTTTTATAAATTAATAATTAATCTTGATAAAAAATTTAAAATGATACAACCTACGTCGATATAATTAATAGAACACCTTTTTTGCAGAATAATAGTAATTAAAAATACGATTGTATATACGTCTTTCTAGTCTGGACATCAAGCAGAAAATAGCTGCTTGCCTGAATGCGGGATAGCTGCGCATGTCTTACCACAAAAAAATTAAATGGACGTATATTATTGAGATATTATTGCTGGAGAATTCGAACAATGTATTTATTTGTCATTGAATTTTTATATTAGAAATATAAGAATTAATCGACTCAATAATGATTTTTTTCAATAAAAAATTTTTTATGAATAATATTAATTATTATTCATTGAAAAAAAAAAAAATTAAAATAACTCGTATATATCACTTACACAATTCTGATAAAACGTATTATAGAAAAATATACATATCAATTTATTATTATTGCATTTTAAGTTTTTCAATATATTATGTAACATGACATTTCTGCCAGTTATCTTCTCGCACCACTTGTTACCGTCATCTTAGCTGTAAATTGTCCATGAGAAATAAATAAAGCTAAAAACCAATAAATCCAACATAATAATAATAATAATTTATATCCAAGAACGTAATAAATAAAATCAGGGGTTTTCAAATCACCTTAAAACCGGAAGAAGGCCCAACACAATCTCGCGCTCAAAACACATTTATACCTGGACAAAATACAATGAAACAATGAATAAAACAACCGAAACAAGCAATCTAGAGGAAAGCCGCAGTGTGGGGTCGCTCAGTGTGTGGGTCTTGGTAGAAGGGCCGGATAAAGCTGTTATAATAATTAAATCCTGAAAATAATAATTAATAAATACCCCAAACTAATAACAAAAAACACAATTAATTTATTTACTTCATATTTATTTATCAAACATATCTCAATCATCAATGTAACTCAAATACCAACGGAACTCAAATACTCGAAAATAAGAATTAACTAGTCCATATTTATCTTAAAGATCCTAATCTAAAGGGGACCGCGTCCAAGAAAATATTAATTATTAATAATGAATAAACTAAATCTAATAAACAAATGTATCAAAAGTATCATAATCAACTCGATGATCAGCCTTGAGTTGATCATAAAGACAAAGCTGAACAAAAGGTAGCACATGGTGGTTGATCCACCATGTCCAACATACAGAAAAATAACTTCAAACTCACCGTCGCCAAACGACTGGTTAAAACAAAGGTCCAGTCAGCCCGACGTCTCAAAGACAAGAGAGCAAGAATTTTCTCTTAATTATTTTACTGATATTTACATACGAAAAAGGAAGGGGATTTGCCCTACTCTAATTTCTTGATCTTGATGATGTCGTGCAATGAAAAGTCGACCAAATGATTTTGTGGCTAAGCCTTTCAGGCAACGAGGATTCGTTACAATTTTTTTATTTTTTTTCTTTACGATTGCATTAATGTGTGATTTACATATTTTAGTTTAAACACAAAAAGAAGAAATAAATAAATATATTAAACTGCTTGTTTTAATTCCTTAAATAAACTTTTTTTTTTTTTTTTAATAAATTCATATTATTTATATATTTAATTTAATAACTAATTTAACATCAGTTCCTTACATCACGAAATTTAAATTACTTTTAAATTTATTTATTCATAATATAATTTTTTAAATATAATTATTTATTTTGAATTCGTTATCATTTAAAAGATAACAAATAACTCTTTTTTAATTATATCACAGCTTTCAATGATAATCAAAAATAATAATAAAATGATAATTAATAATGAAGTGATTTTTTTATTTATTTTCAATAATTCTATGACCAGTATTATTTTAAAACCTGATAATAAAATGTCATGTACGAACTTAATTCATTACAAATTATATTCATTTTTCATAATAATATTTTTCAAATATATTATTATGTTCTTTTCAATTTGATTTCTAGAGCTGAATAAAATTTTTAATTATTGAACCAATTAATAAATAAATTATTGTAAAATTATATTAATAATATTTTTTATAAAATTTTCAGTTTTTTGTTTAACGGAATATCAGAGTTATTACTCGTATCATGACTATGTTTTGTTCCGGTATTATGACTACTATTAGATTCTTTGTTTGTAATAATGACATGACAATTGAGGGTCTGGATGCAATAACACATCGAGCGCTCGAAGTCAAGAAAATGCTATGTTGCTGTGGGTGGAAAATAAGAAAAATTAAAATTGAAAAATTAAAAAATACAGTCTGATAAAATTAAAAATACATGTTCAAATAAACTTTTATATGATAATTAGTTTACGGGATAAAAAATAAAACCAAATTTTTTTTGAAGAAAATACTTTTTAATCATATAAAGACAACTTCTTTAAAAGTAATAAATCGATTGAAATTTTGACTGTAGCTTCATTATAGTTCGGATGCAACAGTATAATAAAAAACTCATTTATTCATATTGTTTAATTTTTATTATATGATTATTTAATGTCGAGGAAAAATTCAATTGTCCAACTTTGAATGAAAAAGAGTCAGAGAAATTTAAAATTGAGTAACTTATGTATAATATTGTTGTCAGTATATCAAGAAGTTTTTTACAAATTTTCAGATATTATGAATTATTTTTTAACAACAAATTGCGCGTATACTGTTTGTATTTTTATGGATATACAAACGTGTGAACATACGCGTTAATAATATTTTTCAAATATATTATTATGTTCTTTTCAATTTGATTTCTAGAGCTGAATAAAATTTTTAATTATTGAACCAATTAATAAATAAATTATTGTAAAATTATATTAATAATATTTTTATAAAATTTTCAGTTTTTGTTTAACGAATATCAGAGTATATCATGACTATTCCTATTGACTACTATTGATTCTTTGTTTGTGACATGAATTCGAAATTGATCATGAACATAGTTATGTCATGTTAAATGGCTATGTTAAAAAATACATCGTCGATAAATAAAATATGTTTTCAATTCTTTATGATAATTAGTTTCTAAAATAAAATTGTCTTTTTGAGAAAATATTTTTTGTATTTCGAGACAATCTTTTAAATTGAAATTTCTGAGCTTTCAGCTCTGACGCAACAGTAGTCTCATTTAATATTGTTATTATATGAAGACAAAGTCGAGTGAAAAGTCCATTCGAATGAAAAAAGAGTCAGAGAAATTTAAAATTGAGTAACTTGTCAGTGGCAATATTGTTGAGCAGTATATCAAGAAGTTTTTTACAAATTTTCAGATATTTTTAATAATTATTTACTGAGTTATTAATTTAACAACAAATTGCGAGCTGCCGTTAGGGCTATGTATGCGTGATCGTCAGCCCCCTCTCTCGTGAACGCGTATGTTCACACGTTTGTATATCCATAAAAATACAAACAGTATACGCGCAATTTGTTGTTAAATCAATAACTCAGTAAAATATCTGAAAATTTGTAAAAAACTTCTTGATATACTGCTCAACAATATTGCCACTGACAAGTTACTCAATTTTTAAATTTCTCCGACTCTTTTTTCATTCAAAGTTAGACAAATTGAATTTTTCCTCGACATTAAATAATCATATAATAAAAATTAAACAATATGAATAAATGAGTTTTTTTATTATACTGTTGCAATCGGTAGCTTATAATGAAGCTACAGTCAACATTTCAAGTCGATTTATTACTTTTTAAAGAAGTTGTCTCGAGTTACATGATTAAAAAAAAGTATTTTTTTCAAAAAAAAAAATTTCGTTTTTATTTTTTATCCCATAAACTAATTATCATATAAAAAAGTTTATTTGGAGAAAAACATGTATTTTTTCATTTTATCGACGACTGTATTTTTTTTTTTTTTAATTTTTCAATTTTAACTTTTCTTATTTTCCACCCACAGCAACATAGCATTTTCTTGACTTCGAGCGCTCGACGTGTTATTGCATTCAGACCCTCAATTGTCAACGTGATTTAAAAAATTATAGACACTTCCGAATTCTTTTTGACGATCATCACAAGGGCAAGAACATGTTCGATCTAAAGTTTTGTAATGTGTCTTTATGTGATATTTTAAAAGATTTTTTGGGCTAGCTGGGACCTCTGTACAAAACAGGCATCTATATATTCTGTTCATATTTTACTGTCACTGTGTATAATTTATATAAAATGTACGAATAGAAAATGATAAAAAACTATTTGCTTCACAATTTTATATTACATTAAACCTAATTAAATTGAATCTAAATTTAAAGTTAAGTTTAAACTTTTAAGTTTTCAATTTTCTGGTCGAAATTGAATCAGAAGTTTTAATTCCAATTTTAAAAAAACAATTTTGGTTTTTTATAAATATTTTGAACGATAGAAAACCCAAATTAGTGGTGGTTCTATGAGCTTTTTTGAAAATATTATCTTCACCTTTCTATAAATACTTTCACAAAACCTTATATTGATGTATAAAATTTAAATCGATCGTTGAAATCTGAAAAATTAAAATATCAATTGATAAGAAAGTTAAATACAAACGAAAATAACAACAAAAAAATTATAAACATACCAAACTTTTTAAATTTTTAACATATAAAATATATTATTTTTCGGGACTAAAGGGTTTCAAATAATAAATTAATTTCAACGATATAATAAATTAACAGATCTAACTTTCTAAAAATTACTCTAAATTTTTTTTTTTTTTTGGAGAAAACAAACGCTACTAGCTTGTTTAAGTTTCAACATGAAAAACAAATGAAGAATGAATTTAGATCTATTGAATTTGGGCCTCAAATTATTTTAATAAAACATAACAAGAATCCCAACCAACGCAGAAAAAAAATTTTTTCAAGCTATCAATGATCATTTTCGATTTTGAATTTTAGAATCTTTGGCTTTTTAATTATATAAGTGACTAACAACGGTAGGCTGACACAAGTCATCAGAATTTTTTTTTGCCAGACTGCCAGACTCCTCCTTTCTCTCTTTCTCGGCGGGCTGTCTCATGTCCTGACCACTAGCAAAGAAAAATCCAACGTTTCAAGATTTTAATTTTCTTGGCTATAATAGTATATGTGTCTGTCAAAATGTGTCTAGCGCACACATATACTATTGAATAATTCAATAAGTAAATATTGAAAATAATAGATAATATATTTTGCATGATAAAAAATTCAATTTCAAACGTAAAAATTATTGATATATTTAGCGAATATTTGTGATAATTACGTAATGGTGTGTACATGACGGTAAATTGAATACGGAAAAATCAAATTAATATTCATATAAAACTTACTTTCGTAATATCCAGAAATAATACAGGAGGTTTTATTATGTAGTTAATATTTGTAGAATCACCAAGTTGCATATTAATTTTAACAATATTAATTTAACAAATAAGAATTTTATCTTAATAAAAAAGAAACAGTAAACCAATTGCTGACTATTATGTATTTTTTTTAATGAATTTTTTTTGGACTCGACAAGTAGAAAGTCTTCAAATGTTGACTTCTGCGCTTCATACGATATACTGGGAACGTTAAGTTCAGTTTACCTGCAAAAAGGAATTTAAAAAAGTGAGGTTATTGATAATACGTATCCATTGATTGAAAATGAATAAACAGAATATTGTTGAAAATGTGCAGTTCATTTCAATTGTTTTTTTTCTTTTTTTTTTGTATAATATTTTAATTTTTTTTTTTTCAATGAATAATAATTAATATTATTCATAAAAAATTTTTTATTGAAAAAAATCATTATTGAGTCGATTGATTCTTATATATCTAATATAAAAATTCAATGACAAATAAATACATTGTTCGAATTCTCCAGCAATAATATCTCAATAATATACGTCCATTTAATTTTTTTGTGGTAAGACATGCGCAGCTATGCCGCATTCAGGCAAGCAGCTATTTTCTGCTTGATGTCCAGACTAGAAAGACGTATATACAATCGTATTTTTAATTACTATTATTCTGCAAAAAAGGTGTTCTATTAATTATATCGACGTAGGTTGTATCATTTTAAATTTTTTATCAAGATTAATTATTAATATATAAAAATTTTTTTTACTATGAAGGAATTTATGAAAGGGATTGAACTTTGATTCAGTGTGTCATTTGGAATGTGAAAATAATAAAAAAGAAAAAAAATTATAAAAATTTTTATATATATCTATAAAGTTAGTTTAAAAAATTATATATAAATAAAATAATATAAATATAATAACATTTCGTATTAAATACTTATAATAAAAAAAAAAGTACATTCAATTAAAAATTTTTTTTCTTTTTCTTTCTCTCTATTTACAATTTTATGTTGCCGCGTAATATTTTTTTGAAGTGAAACTTCTTTAGAATGGGCAGTAAAAAAAAAAAACAAAAGATGGATGCAACGAAAGTAACGGTATGAAGGTAAGTAATTTTAAATAATTTTGTTTGTTTTATTTATTTATTCCCTTGACAACGATACGAAAAGTTTGTTTTAAAAATTTGTTTCAAAAATTTTAAATAAATAGTTTAAAAGATTCAGTATATCAGCGTACTATTAGTGTCTAAAACTTTTATTATATACAATATATAATTTATTATATTATTTTTTGATCAAATAATGAGTATTTAAAATTAATCTGTTAAATAAACGAATAATACACAATATAATGGTTATTCAAGTGCTTGACATAATACGACAGCAACATCATAATCACAATACCAAACAAATAAATAAATAATATGTGGATGAAATGTGGTACCACGGAACGATAGTAAAGATATTTATATTTAGATTGTATAGGATTTCAAGAAACAATTAATGACATTGAATATTATCAGAAAAATGTGACAAATGTACTGGTAATCCTGAATCAGTAAAAATTAAAATACGACCACGTGCTATACCAATGTCTGATAATTTTGATGAGACTTGTACTGGTGGTTATAATAATATGTTTAAAACAAATAATGAGTATCTAAAATAAATCTGTTAAAAACAATTAATACACAGATAGTGGTTATTTAAGTGCTTGACATAATACGACAGCAAATATCATAATCACAATACCAAACAACAATAAATAATATGTGGATAAAATTTGGTACCACGTGAACGTACAGATAGCAAAGATGGTAATTTAGATTGTATAGATTTCGTTGAGACAATTAGTAATGACATTAAAATATTATTAAACATGTGAGAATGTACTGGTGATCCTAAATCAGTAAAATTTAAAATATGACTAGATCCTATACCAATGTGTCTGGTAATTTTCATGAGACTTGTACTGGTAGTTGTAATAATATTTTTAAATCAAATAATGAGTATTTAAGGTTGTTTTTAAATGAAATTCCCGTAATTTAATTTTCGATTTTTTTTTTTTTTAATGTTTAAATGAAATAATTATCTATTTGGTGGGATTTTTCGTAATTTCATCTGCGTCAAAATCCAGATATTATGTCAAAGTTACAACTTTAACACGCAAGTTATTAGGAGTATAGGTAATGTTTGCGTTTGTATTCCTTTTTAAAAACTCCTAATTTAAATTTTGATTTTTTCTACAGATTTGAAACACTTTACAAATACGAAATCAATAAAAAAAAAAATTATCCATTTCTCAGTGCTGTTTAAAAGATATTGGCTAATTACTTTTAAATTTACGAGTTTCAGCCGGCTGAATTACACATTGAAAATTTGGGGTACGTTCCAATACCGCCGTTCGGTTTTATTCTTCTAGCTCTATCCTTATTCTATCTCTTCTGGCTCATCTTCCATCTTCTTCTATCCTTCTCTTACAAGAAAATGTACGGTTTTGGAACTTCCCTGAATGTTTATTAGAGTAGTATTAGTGTCTGTAAATATAAGCCGGCAACACTCACACTACTCTTATACGACGCATCAGTAAAGTGAAAAGATTTAGGCATGATGGCGCTATAATTTTCTCATTTAACATACGTTTGTAAGTACCCCCTGAACCCAAAACGTCGCCCGGTCATGATTTAAAAACAACCTTAAATGAATCTGTCTGAAAAATCAAATAATATACACAAGATAGTGGTTATTCAAGTGCTGCTTGTTATGATCGTGCTTGTCATGATCGAAATAAATTCAAGATCTTGAATGAATTTGTTAGGACAAAAAATGGAACAGATGATTAAATATTGAATCATTCAATGAAACAACAACAATAGGAGTAAATAATAATTCAATAAATGATGTACCAAGTGGAAATTAAAATAACAACAACAATATTGATCATATATAAACAACAGCATCATAGAACAAATACACGGTGGTGGTAGTGGCGGCGATGATGCACCATCAATGTGTTTGTGGCATCTGCTCATAAAAGATGTTGAAAAATCGATCAATATTTGACATTAAATTTTTAAAACATCAAATAGTTCGTTTTGTTTTGTTTTTTATTCAAATATTGAGGAGATAGCTACTGAATCAAAATCAAATTTATCTATTATAATTTGTATTAATTTTATATTTTTCAGGCTGTAAATATGTCAGACATGAGGCTGAAATTGACTCAATATTTAATAATATTGGAACCTTAAGTCATCTAAAGTTGATATATCGGGAAAATATTAAAAATATCATCCCGACAAAAATCCTGAAGATAAAAGAGCAACTGAAAACTCAGTATTTCATGAATACATAGACGTCCTATTTATTGATATGGACGCTGAAAAATATTGCTCGACTAATGATTCAGTAAAGTTGTAGGGTTTGGCTTGGGGATCAAAACCAAAAAGTTCAAAATGGCGGAGTTTCAGTATAAACGAAGTTTTTCAAATGGATACTATATTTTTCTTTTGTACTAAAATGTTTTTTACATCTAAATCCAACACTTTCACTCTGAAAAGTTTTTCGATAAAATCACTTTTTTCCGCTTAATTTTATCTGTTGATGATTTTCCTCAAAAAAAAATGGCTCAAATTTAAAAATGATATTTAGAAAAGTTGTAGCGTTCAGAAGACAACACGAAAAGGAAAAAAAAATTTTAAAAGTTCAAAATGGCGGAGTTTAAAGTATGAACATCTTTTGAGGTTAGGTGTAAGTTTTTCTACTAATAAATTGTTCGCATCAAGATTAACATTTTTAAATAAATTTTTTGGCTAAGTCCATTTTTATATCCACATATTCACTCCGCCATTTCGAATTTTTTACCAAATTTTTTTTTTCGTTTTGTCTTTCGAAACGCTACAACTTTTCCAAATATCATTTTCAAATCAAAGCCATTTTTGAGGAAAATCCAATCAAACAGATAAAATCGAGCCGAAAAAACAGTGATTTTATCGAAAAATTTTTCAAATAAAAAGTGTAAGTTTTGATGTAAGAAACATTTTTATGCAAAAGAAATACAGTATCCATTTTAAAACTATTTTTAATACCTGAAACTCCACCATTTTATATATTTCTAGGTCCCTTCTAAACCCTACAACTTTTTACTTCCTTGAATCATTTTTAATTTGAGCTATATTTTCAAGAAAAATCCATATCCAACAAGACAGTCTGTATATACATAAAATAAAAAAGTGTACATAAAAATAGTAATAGAAGTGTTCAGCTGACTAGGTTGTTCAATAAATAAATATTTATATAAAAATTATATTCTGTGTTGAATTTATAAATTAGAATTTCATTTACATAGAACCTTAATATTATAACTAATCAATAAATTTAAAAATTTCTATCATAATTGTTGATGACTGAATGAACATAATAGTTCACTCGAGAGGAGAGCGAAAAAGACAACTAGTCAAAAATATATTAATGCAACGAGAGATCTTTCAATAACAATTTATTAGAATTACTGAAGAAGTTTCACTTCCCTGTGCGTACAATAACACACATCTTTTTTTTTTTTTGTTCTATTCTACATCGCTTTTCATTTTTAAAACAATTGATGAATGAAATATGAATAATATGAAATTATAAATAGAAAACAAATGTTGCGTTTTTTTGAACAAATAAAAATTTCGGTATAATATAATTTTTTTGTTAATTTTCCCGGTGTGATATGATTCATTGTGCTCAAATTTAAAATCATTCATATTAAAATATAAACAGACAAAACAAAAAATTATGAATGTTTAATCAAATTTAATGACATTATATATAATGTACTTTATTTTCAATATAAATTTTCATAATTGTGCTAGTTTACAATTCTGTGTTACTTCGTTGTTGTTGTCTTTATTTTTCTCCAGTTCTCGTGTTTTTATCTTTTGTTCCGGCAAGGCAAACGTGACAATATACATGTATTCAGGGACGTAGTAAAACACGCACCAACTTGTACAAGTTTTTTGGTTTTTTTCTATTTTTTATTTTTTTTTGTTTTATTATATTGTATGATATGTTTCTGAAGAATTATCAGAAAACATTATTTTTTTGTGATGTCATAAAACAAAAGAAAAAAAAATTATTAATATCAATATGTAGAAAAACAGTTAAAAAAATTTTAGAAAATATTTTTTCTTCTTAAATATAGAATAATTATTCAATCAAATAACATCAACTATATGTTTTGAATATGAAAATTTAATAAAAAAAAATTTTTTTTAAAAATTATAGTTTAAATGCTGTCACAATGAATTCTTAAGATTGTACGTCTATTTTTATTCAGAAAATATTATGTTAACAATGAATTTTGAAGAAAAAAAAGTTGACCAACTTTTAAATTATTCTAGTGATTAGTGATTGTCCTGTCTTGCAAAATAGAAAAAATGATGGTGAGTCTAATTTGTATTATTCAACCAACTGTTATTAATTTATTTCAAATGTTAATGAAATTTGTTGAATACTAAAACCTATATATTTATCATATTTTGGCTGGTACCGAGTTCGTTCCCAAGCCGGATTAAGGCCAAAAAAAAATCCGAGTTCGTTCCCGGGGGCGGTACTATTGCAGCCGAGTTCGTTCCCATCACGATTTCCCCTATTTTAGTTTTAGATACCCCCTCCCTTAACATTTCCCTCCACATTTTTTCCAGGCTTAGGATTGGCGGCAAATTGCAGGCATGTTTAAAAATGTGTTTTATATACATATAATGTATATTGTATATATATATATATAATATATTTTTTCAAATATAAGTCAAAGTAAAATATAAATGTCAATATAAAATAATTTATTTTGAGTGCTTAAAAATAAATAATAATAGATGAAATAAAATAAAAAATAATAATCTAATATTATAAATATTATATATTTTGATATGATATACATAAATATAATATTTTTCATTATTTAATATGTACATTTCTATTCTTTAAAATATGTAGTAGAGTAAAATAGAGTAAATATAAAGGTCAATATATAATATAGTATAAGAAATTCAATAATAAATGATAAAATAACAAAAATAAATAATAATATAATAAAATAAATACTATATTTTGATACAAAATACATCTATGCATATTGTATGTTATAAATATAATATTGTTTTTTATCAATTATTCATTATTTTTATTTATTTTCTTCAAATATAAGTCATAATTAGTAACTTTTTGCTTATAAAATAAATAACCTTATAGAAAATAAATTCGATATATATGTCAATATATAAAAGTCAAACTTTATATTAAATAGTAATCTCAATTAAAATTAATTAATTAATTAATAAACTAATTATTAAATTGGTATTTTAATTAATAAGTCAATTAATGAAGTATAAATATTTGATATTAATCAATAATATCTTAATAATACTAAAAAGTCGTGCTACACCGGGTAGACTCGGTTAGATTCGGGCATGCTTGATCGATGGTTGGTGGAATTACGAATCGTGCTGCACCGGCTAGACTCGGTTGAATTCGGTCTCCGGAAAAAAGCGAACTGGCAAAGTGGAGGGGACACGGTAGGGGAAACGATTGGAACGAACTCGGATTTTTTTTTGGGAACGAACTCGGATGAACGTGCCCCGCCCCCCAAAATTAATCCGGGCATTTCGGGGAAGCGGGAACGAACTCGGCAATTGCCCATATTTTTTAAAATTATGGACCTATAGATATTATAGATTTTTGTACAAAAAGGAGAGTATTCGAAATTAATTTTTATTTTGTTTTTTTAAACATACAAAAAAAGAGGATATCAAAAAAGTCAAGTACAAAAGTACTCATTTCTTTACAAATCATTGACCCATATGAATAGTCTTAACTTTTGACAAAATTTTATACTTGACCCCGCCCGGTTCTTCCCAAATAAAATTTTAAGCCTACACACTTCCATAATTGTTTATAACATTGACGACGACATTAATGATGTTGTTGCTCTACGATTTCACTGGATTACACGCTGTAAGGTGGTGTAGCAAGAATTCACATCACTAGTTACTATTATATTTTACCTAGATGTTACTGAATATATTTTGGTCATATCTAGTGAATAGTGATGCAAGATTGAATTTAGAAGTGTTCTAGCATGTGAATCCACCGCTTAATACGGACCAGTGTTGGTAAGTATGATACTAGTGTATCATACATACATCTGTAGTTTCATACACTTCAAGAGCGCCCCTATATTTTACTTTTCGAACTATTCTACTGACGTCTTTTTTTAGCTGCTCAATGTTCGTGAGAAAAATTTCATAGAAAACTTCATTACAAAACTTCATTTCTCCGTATGATTCAATTTGCGAGAGATTTAGACTAACCATGGAGAGAATCAAAGTATACGTGGAGAAATATTATCACCAGTAGTTGACTAAGTATGATAGTTCAGTATTATATACATATTTTTCATATGCGTATTAATTAATTTGGTACAGTTAAATTGCTTCTATCTTTCACTTTTTATTAAGCCTACATTTGTGTGAAAGACTTGAAATTTTGTTTGAAAAGAACCGGGCGGGGTCAAGTATAAAATTTTGTCAAAAGTTAAGACTATTCATATGGGTCAATGATTTGTGAAGAAATGAGTACTTTTGTACTTGTCTTTCTGGATATCCTCTTTTCCGTATGTTTAAAAAAATAAAATTAAAATTAATTTCGAATACTTGACTCTCCTTTTTGTACAAAAATTTATTCTTGTTATTTGTTTGATATCATATCTTTTTGTAAAGTCTTTAAATCGTTCACAAATAAAAAATAACAACATATCATACGTCCAAATCGTGAATCGTTATTTAAAATTTATTTAGTGGGCTTTGTACTTTTTTGAGTACGTTCTAAAAATAAAATATAATATACAAAATCAAAAATATAATTTTTGTAAAAAACAAACTCGTTAAAGTTGTTCTTTACGTTAGCTTAGTACTACTGTATATACTAAATTTTTATTCAATTTAAAAAAAAAAATTAAAAATTCAAACAAACGATGATAAATATTTTAGGAGAATTAAAGCTGCCTGTGTTTGAAAAATAAAATCGAAATAAAAAAAGATCACGTTTTATCCTTATTACACAAACAAACTTTAACGCCGCGGTTTTCTTCACAATTCCAAGATCAGGTTGATAGACAGCTAAGACTTAATATAATTCCATGATATGATCATTCAAAATAATCGACAATACTTTTATCTAAGAATCGATATTGTATCACATGCGAATAAATAATTTTTCAATAGAAACGTCAAATTATTAGAAAACAGATATCGTATGCACGCCCTGGTAGAAATATTTCTCCAACTTATTCCAACTTTCTCCGCTTTTTTTCCAGCTTTCTCCACCTTTTTACAAAAATGACCCATGGTTCGAGAAAAGTTGGAAAGAAGTTGAAAAAAAGTTGGAGTAAATTCCAGGTTGAAGAAATGGCGGAAAAAAGTTGGAGAAAAGTCGGAAAAAAATGGAGTAAATTTTTGGCTGGAAAAAGGTTGGAGAAATTTGTCCGCCATTTCTCCAACTATGGGTCATTTTCGTAAAGAGGTGGAGAAATGGCGGAGAAAAGTTGGAGAAACGTCGGAGAAATATTTCTACCAGAGCGTATTTGACAAAAATTTTTTTTGATTATTAATCAGGTACAGCTGACAAATTTTTTCTTTAAGAGGACTCAAATATGTGATGTAACTCCAAAATAGCCTATTTTAAATTGAAAATGAAGAAATTAAAAAATCTTTTCTTTGTGCCTATCCCAGGTAAACACGAATATTTGTCGTTTGCATTGATTGATTTATTGATTGTTATTCATCAGCAACTCAATTACAGCTGTACTAGTGTTGTGATAACTATAATGGAAGGTGGAGTTATCAAAAAATTACAGAAAAACAGAAATATAATTTACGTTTCCAAAAAAATTTATATGAAATACCCTGCAAATACCAAAAATTCTAATATCAAGCTCATCTAAAAACAAGCTGAAAAGTTAATCCAATAACAAGATATATGCAAAATAGTGAGATTGTTGATCATCAAATTGCATCTTTGCTGGAAAGTTTTCGTCTGAAAAACCTAATCTTGGAATTGTGAAGAAAACCGCGGCGTTAAAGTTTGTTTGTGTAATAAGGATAAAACGTGATCTTTTTTTATTTCGATTTTATTTTTCAAACACAGGCAGCTTTAATTCTCGTAAAATATTTATCATCGTTTGTTTGAATTTTTTATTTTTTTTTGTTAAATTGAATAAAAATTTAGTATATACAGTAGTACTAAGCTAACGTAAAGAACAACTTTAACGAGTTTGTTTTTTACAAAAATTATATTTTTGATTTTGTATATTATTTTACTTCTTTTGTTCAAAAATTCAGCTTAAAAGTAAAAATAATCAATCAATTCATGAATGATTGTATTACCAAAAAAAAAAAATAGTTTTAAAAATATAAGTGAAATAAAAAAATAAAAAATCTATTAGAAATTTATATAGTTCAGAGTGATACCGATTTTAGTGGCAAGGCTGTTAATTTACCATTACGAAGGCATCTTATTAAAAAATTTATCAACAAACGGCGCACGCAGGTGTCTTACGCCATCTATCAATAGTCACTTTACTGCGATCTAAAATACTGTCTGAAGCTAGGTTTTTCGGTATATACACCAATTATTTTCTTGCTGCGGTCTTTAATTTTGTATCAATTAGAGGCACTAGAAGCTCTATATATGGTTATCATCAATGAATATTATTATTTTATAAATATTATTTCAACAATAGCTACAAATTTAATTTAACTAGTTGATTGGTAAATAATTTTTGTCACACTATGATCTAAAATACTGACTGGGAATTCGTGGAAGTATTTCAGATCGCATCGAGATTTAACTTTGTATAAATTAGAGGCACTAAAAGCTCTATATATTACTATCATCAATAAATATTATCATTTTATAATTATTTTATAAATATTATTCCAACAATAGCTACAAATTCAATAACTAGTTGATTGATGAATAATTTTTGTCACACTATGATCTGAAATACCGACTGGAGATTCTTGGAAGTATTTCAGATCGCATCGGGATTCAACTTGGTATAAATTAGGGTCACTAAAAGCTATATCCCCGGCAGTCTCTCGTTTTTGAACAACTTTAACGAGAGACCCTAGCGGGTCTCATGATAAGAATTTTTTGCATTTCTGGGCCAAGATTCATTGGTAACAAACTGATTATCAATTTTTATCCAACTATTTTTATTACGGATATAACTTATGAAATGTTGGTTTGATCTACCAGTGATTGATATTAGTGAATATAGCGTAATTAACTTGATATGTGGATCTACAAATTTCTACTTTGGATGTGGGTATTTCTTTTATCGAACAATAATTGTTTTACAATTGACCATTTTGATTCATTGACAAAGAGTTGACCTTCAAAACAAAACATCATTTGTCTTAAGAATTTCTAATTTTCTAAAAATTTTCGTTGAAGTTGAACAATCTAGACATGTACCAGTTCCTTCGTACCACAATGAGAACGATCAACTTATAAGTTCTTGTAATGTGAAAGTGTTATTTTCATTTGGTATTAAAAGATTTATAATGTACTGGTTTGACAATGAGACATTCACGTAAGAACAGGATTCACATTTTTCTAAATACTTTTCTTCATGGCCTAAATGAAATTTAGTGGGATCATCTTCGTTATTATGGTTGAACGCTTCACCAACAAATGTTCTAATTTCATCTGCTGAAGAAGTCATCTTTGAAATGTACTCATTAAAAAATTTAGCTACTACTGAATGGTGTGAGTTGCTAACTTCTTTTAATGACTCATTTATAACTTCTGGGTGTAATATACATTGCATTACAGAGTTTACATAGCTTGATGAATCATTATTATTAGATAATCCATGTACATTGGACAGCGTGTTGATAACTTTGGATTCTTTTTCACATTCTATATCAACCAAAAATGATTTTAAACACCACTTGATATCAAAATTTTTCAGAAAACTTCTATTCGAAATTGGAATTTCTTTCAAATCAGGTTTATAAATTTTCCACAAACGATTATATTCTTTGAGTGCTTGCTGACTTGCTATTGCTTTTGACGGATCAAAATTTATTAAATGCAAACCATTCAATGTTGTAACTCGCGAAAGAGCAACATAAGTCATACCTTAAGCAAAAAGATTTTTCACCGACGTCAACAATAGCGCGTCAACAATAGCGCACTCTAAACTAACTCCCTGAGATTTATGTATTGTCATCGCGTAACTAACACAAATAGGAAATTGTGAACGTATTACGAACACTCCATCAGACAACTGGAATTTCACATCTATTCTTTTAAATATACAATCATGGCCCCCTCTACAATATTAGATACAACTGTACCAAGAGCATCATTGACTATGCCTAATGTGTAGCCAATATTTCGTCTAATCATGATTTTTGCACCGATTTTAATTGTTAAATTTTTTGCTAAACCAGCTGATCGACTAGCATTATATGCATTCTGAGCTAAGTCTTTTTCTGCATTTTTCCGATGAATTTCATTAATTGGTAACAAGAATACAGCAGATGAAGGCAATTTTTGTATACAATTACACAGTTCATCGAGTCTGTCGCCAACAGGGAATATATCTAAATTTATATTTCGAGTGTTTAACAGCTGAACATCTTCTTTCGTCATAGATCCAACCCTCAATCGAGACAAAAGTTGTATATCCAATGATGGATTAAATAGCCTCGAAATCGTTTTTTGACCCATAATATAGGTTTCCCTTGATCATTTATTTTAAGTGTATAATGCTCGACTTTATCAGATACAGGCTCAGATCTAACAACGTCCCACTCTTTGCAAAACTCATATAGACCAAGGTTTTCCAAAACAACAGGACGGGGAGATAAATGGTCATTAATTAAAGACGGGGCGAAAATATTCAACTATTTTATTTTTGTATTACTATCAGTTCCACTTGAAGAAGTTCCTAATAATGTATCTGCGGCTTCAAGAGCTCCAATTTCTCTATTATTTAAACTTTAAAAAGCAAAATTTCATAATCTGCTGAGCAGTGGTGCTGTGGAGTTAATATCATTGACCACACTAAGAGAATTAAAACGTGGATTTCACGGGGTAATACCACAAAAATACGCTCTAAGGTCATTCCCGTGATTATTGAGTATTTTTAATGTGAGTTTTACATGATTTTTAGTAAACTTTACATAACAACCCGGTAAATATTCCAGGGTCTTGCCAGAGACGGTAATTACCGTATATATTGATATAATTTTTATTCATAATTCCGGTGGACAACGATGTATTCACGTTGTACCCCGAGAAAAAGTAAGTATTGAATAGGAATATTCACGGTGACACGTCGAATCGATGGGATTTATTTATTTCCACGGTGCAACACATGGAATTTTTCTACATGATCGATTATTTTTCACTGAACAACCACGTAAAAATAAATTGAGATGTGAAAAAAAGGGGAGAACTCCACATGAAAATAAAAGAAACAAAGGGGAACTCGAAAACTACTCATTTTTAATGATATTTCACGTTTTAATTCTCTCAGTGCATCGCTTGAGTCTTTGATCGCTCATGTTTCGTTATATATTTTGTAACATACCCTGTTAGGGCTAAGGAAGTTTCACCTATATATTGAATATCCACATTCCCTTCCCAAATTGTAAGAATAACAGGATTATAATCATTAATATTACCTTCATCTTCAGTTCTAGGTAGGTCATATAGTTTATTCTTAGAGCGTGGATGTCTGTGATTTGCGATTGCGATTGCTGGATCACGTAAGACAAATGTCTCGGTAACAGGTCTAAGAAATCCAAATCAACAGCGTTTAATCGTTTTTCCGTATTTATTTTTTGATGACCTCATACAATAACCATCATGATGATGATTTTGATGAGTCGTTACCCTACGATGCAATAATGGTGACAAATTTTTATTTGGCATTTTGCAAGTCACATACTTTTGAATAAACTCAACTCTTTCTTCAATTTCGTTTGCACCTATCATAGGCGCATTATCAACCCATAATAATATATGGAGATGTTGAATACCACGGCCTTGATATTCCCGTCACCAAAAATAATGAGTAATTTTTCCAAGTGGATTGCTTTCTGAGTTGTGGAAATCTAACATGGCATGAAATTTTTGATCCATGTAGCGAGAAACTGACACAGGATCTGCAGCAATTACTTAACCTGGTAACATCTTGTCTAAGAATGAAGCATTAATTTCACGAACATATTGAATCAAATCATCTCATAAATACTCTGCTAGACTTAGAGTAAGAAACCATGTAGCAGGACCATATTCTCTTATCATACACCTAAGATTATTTCTTGGCTTTTTCCAAAATTGTTCTGTGTTTGGAAGACGCTCAAATATAGAGCTCAACTCTCTTCCTAACTGACCCTCACTTAATTTGTTTAAATAATTTTTTACAGTATAACTGTCACGTGGATTTGTAACATTTAGCATGTGAAAAATTCCTGATTTCAATTTTCGAATACTATCATTTTGCAATATATATTTACAATATATTTTGTAAATATATATTGCTGGTCTAGTCTGAATCGTGGCTTAAGGGAACAAAGTTTTTGCTTCATAAAATTATGATCGCGAACCTGCTTAGCTCGGTCTTGGCACTGTCCATTTATCCCTCGAGGATATAGGTTTGGAAAGCACTGCAAATCTAAAGTTTTTACTCGTGAATCCGATGAACCGTTTTAAATTTTCAACATTTGATAAATGTCTGTCGCTGTTTGATTTATTCGTTTATCGTACAAAGGATATTTTGTATATATTTCGTAGTTTAATTCTGAATGATCTATTTGAGTAAGCATAGATCGTTTCTTCAAGTTCTCTGTTTCATTTTTATCTTCTGCATTCAGATCTGGCTTATAATCTTTGTTTGCATACGCGTTGATAACTTTTCCAATTTTCTTACCAGAAATGAGTGCACCTAGGCTTTCATTATCAGTTTCGTCATCATTCGAATTATTTTGAGTTTTTATAGCAGTTTTATCATTCTGACCACAATCATAGGCGTTCGCTAAAAGAAGGAGTTTATCATTATCATTTTCAAAGTATTTTGATAAACTATGATTAGAGTGTATTATTTCATCTTGTTCAGATTTTGTTTTGCTATCATTAATATTAGCACTTTTCGAACACTGAAAAGCACCTTGTTTAGCTAGACTACAATCCTGTGAAACATCATTAGCAGTTGATGCTGTTTTTCCACTTTTGGAACTTTTAGAACTTTTAGAACATGTAGAACATGTAGAAGACTGAGAATTTTGTTCAGGTACACGTTGACTAGAACTATGTAAAATATCACTGACTGTTAGTGTAGTTTTTACACTGTTAAAAAATTGAGAATTTTGTTTAGGTACACGTTGACTAGAACTATGTTAAATATCACTGACTGTTAGTGTACATTGTCAAGAGATTGAGAATTTTGTTTAAGTACATGTTTACTAGGACTATTTAAAATATCACTGACAGTTAATGTAGTTTCTACGCTGTCAAGAGATTGCGAATTTTGCTCAGCTACATGTTGGCTAGAGCTTTGAAAAACATGACTGGCAGTTAATGTAGTTTTTCTACTTTTAGAACTTTGAATGAGAGCATTAGCTTCAGCTGGGTTTTCGATATTATTTTTTTCAGTACTAGTTTTGTTTTCTGATGCTTCTTCATTATTTTCGAGGTTTTCTGGGACATTCGTTTCAACAAAATATTCAACATCCTTCTTTTTTACGTGTTGGCTAGAGCTTTGTAAAACATGACTGGCAGTTAATGTAGTTTCTTTACTTTTAGAACTTTGAATGAGAGCATTAGCTTCAGCTGGATTTTCAATATTATTTTTTTCAGTACTAGTATCATTTTCTAATGCTTCTTCATTATTTTCGAAGTTTTCTGGGACATTCGTTTCAACAAAATATTCAACATCCTTTTTTTCTAAATATTGAATTAACTCTTCAGCAGATTCTGGCAATACAATGTCTTTATACAATAGATTGTTTAAACGTAACCATTGTAAAGCTTTAAGTACTTTCTCTAAATTTACTAAATTTTGCCAAACAATTTTTGCTTTTGTAGGAATACTTCGTACTAATATATATAGCTTATGGTTCGTATTGATTGGGTCGAATTTTGAAGCTAGTTTTCCCAAAGTTTCTGAAAGTGGTAAAGGTAAATGAAAACACTGCCCCTTAGATTTTTGATATCTTGGTGGCATATCTTGTAGCATATCTTTTTTTTGTACAGTCCCAGCTCTTTGAACTACTCAAAAAGCTTTTGCTTGTTGAATCAACATTACTTCATAGTTTGATAACTCTCTAATTTCTTCGGGAACATTACCGTCCTGTAAATTATTCAGTACACATGTTGGAGGAATATCTGATTTTCGGAAATATTTTAGACAATTATCACAAATATAATCGCTATTTTTTTCATCAGGATGATTGATGAAGAATTCTTCCATCTGATCCCAGTATGTATTTACAATTGGCAAATAAAAAACATTGATATTCTTTAAGGAACGTTCAAAAAGTAATCGTTGGCAGGATCTACAATGATTTCTAGGTAAATCCATCATTTTCTTTGTGTAAATTTTGAATGCTGCACTATTCTCTGAAATAATCTAATCTTTATTCAAGCAATCCATCTCATGACTTGTGTTAAATTATACATTTTGTTTTTTCATTTCGTTTTCAACTTCTAATACTGATTTTGTGTTTGACATATCTAAATCATGGCTCAATTTCAGTAATTTTCTATAATATTAATTTAATCTGTATAAACATCGTAACATTGACCTTACTGATGAGAAATGAGGTGATAAAAGATGCAGAGAGAAGCTGATTGATTTACATGGATATTCACTGCTATAACAGCTAAATGAATGACCTAACTTATCTTCTGGATGCGTAATAAAACATTGTTGTAGAAATTTTGGACAACTTGACAACGTCTGAGTTACCAAAATGTTACAGCCTTTTTATTCGTGTCAATTGGTAATATATTGACTGCTTGCCCTTGTGGATTTATAACAAAAGTCTCTGAAAACTTTTTTTGCTTTTTGATTTTTATTATCATTTCATTTTGTTCGTTGTCTTCATGCCTTCTTTTTACTGATATAGCATTTACTTGTTTTGGTTTTTCTGATTCATAATTATAATTGTATGATCGATCATAAAAATATGGTTCAGAAGATGAGGTATGCTCTAAGTCTCCACATAAATTCTCAATGTCCGAATCATACTCATATTTTTTAAACATGAATTTGCTATTTTTATCATTTTGTTAAGAGTTTCAAATTGAACAGAATAATATTTTTTCCTTGCTTGCATACACCACTTGACAATTTTTCAAGCTCTGAGCCTGGCTTTTGTTTCGTTTTTAAGATCGTCGATAGACTCAACCAGAATTTCATATGTAAGTTTTTGGATATATTTCTAGTGAAGATTTAAACGGAACATATGTATTGTCGTTTTTTAGTTGCTTACTTTTCAAGATTTGGGGCTCTTTCGATACGTTTTTTTTTTACTTTGAATGGTCACTGTTTGAGCATTGTTATCTAAGCATGTTCGTTTTAAATATGCTGTATGTTCTTTTTTTACTATCTCTTCCGGTGGTAGTGGAAGTGGTGGATCGCTATGCTTAGTCATTGGAAAAGGAGTAATTATCTGTGTTTCGAACATATTGAGCGAATGCTTTCTCAAATTGTCATACTCGTATTCAATAGTTTCAGGTTTATGACGAAATAATAAAGAAACTCCAAATGCAATAGCCAGCACACCACAATCATCAGCATTTTGTTGTTGAAGAACTCTTGGAAACCGCATATTGTTCTGTTCAACTGTATAAATGGAAATAAACGTTGTAAATACATTTGATAGTCATTATGGAGTATATGAATGTTTAATGAATCATAAATATCAATATTTTTACCATCGTAATAACTGCAAACCCAGTGATCAGTCATTGAGCCAAGAGCGCCTCTGCTATGGAGGATTTGTATGTTTTTTAGTTTTTGGAATGGTTTGAATTTTATCTAAGTTTTGAATATATAAAGTATCTTGAGGTACATAATCAGAACAACCGGATAGCAAATTTCCAAAGAACAGCATGTCATCTCCGTTTAATCTTTGATTCCATCCAATTCTGTTTTTAGATTCTTCTGAAATACTTGGAATCTGTATAATTTTTCGTTTACAAATGCGCTTTTGGCCACAATCATATCCTTCAGTATTTAACAAAACGTCACCATTAGTAGGGTATTTTCTTTTAGAAGTTTATTCGGCAGAAATGTAGGTATTTTGATATTTTTTTTTCTAAAAGTATTCTCGTCATCTCTCAGCTTATTATTAGTTGAACTATGAATATTTGATCGAGGAAAAGGTAAGATATCGCGAAGTTCAAACATTGATAATAAATGAGCACACATGTCTTGAACTTTATATGGCCTACATGTGGTCATTTCGGGGTTTCCGCCTAATTCAATAGTTACTGCATTTGCAATAGCAAATACTTTACAATCAGAACCGTTAGTTTGTTTCTGGACTCTGTGAAATTCTACAGTTTCTTCATCAAATGAATTTCCATATAACATCCGCAACTTATTCATAATTTGATCATTTAATTTTAAATTTTTTAAGGAATCATAAATATGAATCAAATCACCATCATAATAACTACATATCCAATGACCACCAGCCATTTCATATGCGTTCTTATCAGAACTATCTAAAGCTGCTGTATGTAAAATTTGAATATGTTTTCTATTAACCGGTATTTGTACTACGAGATCAACATGTTGGAAAGCCCAACAGCGTATAAACTCATAATTGAATTTTTCATGCAATAAATTGGAGAAAAAGTTAATTTCCTCATCTCTCAGCCATGAATCAGAACTTAAAACGATTCTACTATCGAATTCGAATTGATCGAAGCCACACATTCTTTTTCTAGTTGAAAAAATTATATGTATATAAAACGAATTACAACTCAAATTTTTTAATATATATTTAATATATATCTAGTTTTATACAATTAAGACGTTTTGAAATATACTCTTGCCAGGGAAATGAATCCTTCTACAAAGAGAAAAAACTCCTGACGAGGTCAATAAAACTTTCTCGGAAGAAGAAAAAAAAATACTCTTGTCAAGGAAAAGAATTCTTCTACAAAGAGAACGAACTCTTGACAAGGTCAAAAATACTTTCTCGAAAGAAGTAAAATTCTGAAAAAAAAAATGAAGAATTAACCTGAAAATTAGTGAAGGAACTTGGAAAATAATATAAAGATAGGAAGTAGGCAAAATGGACCAAAAAAGACAGGGTAGATGAACGTCAAACGGGGAATAACATACACAAACGAATAACTATCAACATATATTTTATTTATTAAATAAATAAATGACTAAGGACAAGCAGGAGCTAAGAAAAAGATGGAGCTAAGAAATTAATGTGGCCAGAAAAATCATGTTTCAAGCAACATCAATTCCTTAGCTACATTTTTTTCTTAGCTTCATTTTTTCCTTAGCTACATCTTTTCCTAAATATTTCACGTCAATTCCTGAGCTCTTTTTCGGGACTGTAATTCATTTTGGTTACTTTTGATGATAGTTCCAAGCTTCACCGCTAGAGGGAGATGTTTTATACAAATAGATAGAACTAAAAATGTTTAAAACTATGTTTTAAACATAGTTTTAAACATGGTTTACAACTTCATGTTTAAACTTGCCTATCCGTGATTACAGGGCAAAATTCCCGAGCGAAAAAAAATTTTTTAGGAATGCACCCATAAAGTTTATGATAGTTGAAAGTGACCTTTTTTTTCTTCGAAATGAACTAACTCATTTATTTAACTCACACCACTGCACAACTGTCAAAACCTTTTTTTTTATTACAGAACAATAAAAAATAAATTAATGCATCTGCGTCTATAAAAAATTATGTTATAATTATATAATTGAATAATGAAATAATTTTACAATTTTACAATCACTGTTTTGATTTGATTATACTGCGCGGAGTAAACGAGGCTTCTTGTCGACAAAACTAGAGATTCTAGGGTCTCTAATCTTTTCGCTTATTGTAAACACAGCCGTAAGCGGTTCGCAAGCACAAAGCCTTTGTTATATTGTAATATAATCTTGCAGTGGCAATAAAAAAAAACAAACCATGGCTCAAGAACAAACAGTAAGTTTGCATATCAATTATTATTATCAATGACTAAATAGTTTTCAATTATAATAAAATGAATAATTAACAGTCGTAAATACATGAACTTTTAGGTTAAAATAATGAATAAAATTTGTTTTTGTAGGATAACCTTCAATTTACTTTTGTTTATAATTATAACATATATTTTTGTTGGTTATGTGAGGGTAGATCATAAATAATAACAAGTACAATTTAATATTATTGGTTACGTTTATTTAATTAGCAGTCAGAGAATATATAATGTGAGGCAAGAGTGTAAAGTGCACGGCGGCCGGAACTGGAATGAGTATATTATATAGTGGTGCATATAGTGTGTGTGTAGTGTATGGTTGTGTATGTTTGTTTAGTGTCAGCCTGTAAGTTAAGATTTGTGTCCGGTAGTGTAGCAGTTGTAAATATATTTAGTCAGGGACGTGTCATCAGACTTTGTATCTCCAACACCTCCTCTCAAAGATGATGACGTAGAACATGTTGTTTACGTTACTTGTAGACCAAGTCCTCGGCTGCAACTTGTCAGTTTTGTGGATGTTAACCCTTTAGTTAACATGTCTGCTGGCATCTTATCAGTTGATAGATATGATGGTGTTACTCGCCCTTGTTCATAGACGTCTCGGATGAAATGATGTCTAATGTCAATGTGTTTAGTGCGAGAATGATATGCTTGACTAAATACAGGCTTTTGAGCACTTTGATTGTCATTGTAAATAGTTGTATGTTCTATTAACATACTAATCTGACGAAATAGCTCTTGCAAGTATAATGCCTCTCTAGTTGACTCTGATAGAGCCATATATTCGGCTTCAGTACTAGATAAGGCGATAGTCCTTTGTTTTCTTGATTCCCATGATATACTGGCACCAGCCAATATGAAAGCATATCCAGTATATGATTTTCTATCATTTCTGTCACCTGCCCAATCAGCATCAGCAACACCATACAATTGTTTACCAGTTCTTTTATATACAAGCTTGGTATCTATACTGCCTTTTCAATATCTGAGAACTCTTTTTGCTGCTTTCCAATGTTCAGATGAGTAACATGAGTTAAATTGACTAAGATAGCTTACTGCATATGAGATGTCTGGCCTGGTAGAAATGGCTAAATACATCAGAGCTCCAATGAGTTGCCTGTATGGAAGTCTTTGGAGTTCATCATTATTTATATTCTTTGGTTTTTCTAGGCTTGCAGTTTGACATATCAAATCTTTCGAGAATATCCTCTATGTATTTCTTCTGATTTAATTGTACTACATCATTTACTTTAGGCCTGCTAAATTCTATACCTAAGCATCGTTTTACTTCACCAAGATTTTTCATTTCAAGAACTTTGGAGAGTGACGATTTGATTTCATTTATCCATGTAATATTAGCATTCCATCCGGACTTTTCATATTTCATAATTATCATGTTTTAATGGATCAATTGAGATAACTTGGGATTTCGCCATTGTCACTAATTTTTATATATATAAGCACTCACTGTTCACATGCGGTTTCTGATGCAATAGACGCTACACGTTTTCACTAGACGCGTTGTACGTTAAACGAGAAAATTTATTGAAAAGCTTGTTATTTAATTTTAGGCTAAATGCCTGGGCCCATAACCTGTTGGTTGTGTGCGGGTAGATCATAAATAATAACAAGTACAATTTAATATTATTGGTTACGTTTATTTAATTAGCAGTCAGAGAATATATAATGTGAGGCAAAAGTGTAAAAAGCACGGCGGCCGGAACTGGAATAAGTATATTATATAGGGGTGCATATAGTGTGTGTGTAGTGTATGGTTGTGTATGTTTGTTTAGTGTCAGTCTGTAAGTTAAGATTTGTGTCCGGTAGTGTAGCAGTTGTAAATATATTTAGTCAGGGACGTGTCATCAGACTTTGTATCTCCAACAATTTTTATTATAATATTCATTATTTTAACCTTAAAAGTTTATTTATTTACGAGTGTTAATTATTAAATACAAGATTAATATAATAATAACACCATAATTAACCGTTTTATATTTATATTGGTACTATTATTATTATCAGGACATCCTCAGTACACTGAGAGCTAATGAGCGTGCTAGTAAAAGAGAGGAAGCATCTCGGGCACACCGCAGGGCTGATCTTGCTCGACGTCACGAGCAAGCTCAAGCAAGTCTTTATTTGATTGAAGAAGAAGCTTTTCAAGAAGGCTACGAAATTCCAGCTTCATCTTTTCGTGGAGTTCATTTTCATGATCCACTTGGTGATAATCGTGGTGATCTTGATGGTGTTGTGGATCTTGATGATGTTGGAGGTGCTGATGCCATCGATTTGAGAGTTGCTCATCGGGAGGAAATGTTGAGAGGTGTACCAGTCGGTGGTATTGCTGGTGGTGCTCATAATGTTGCTCATACTGGTCATAGTGTTTTTGCTGCTGGTGGTGCTGGGGCTGGAAGATTGAGAGACGAAAATGCTGGACGTGGTAATGGTGGTACTCTTGGAGGTCATGCTGGAAGTGTCATTCTTGGCCAGATGCCAGTTAACAGCTTTGAAAGTTCCAGGTGAACAACTAATTATTATAATAAACAATATACAATATAGAAAAAATAAATAACAATAACAACAATAAACTACCAAATTAATCAACAATATAATAAAAAAAAGAACAATAACAACAATAAACTATTATAATAACAACAACAATAACAACAATATAATAATAACATAATAACAACAATATAATAAAAAAATAATAACAACATTAAACTATAAATTTTTATTCAACTGTTCTAGGTATTGGCGAAAGCAATACTTTCAATCAATACTCGGTGGTGGTAGTGGTAACCGAGGACCAGGAAATAATACCGGGAGACGAGGACGAGGACGACAAGGTGGACGGGGTAGACAAGGTGGTCGAAATGGAACCACCAATGTCTTCTATTTGGGATCATAAGCTATACTATAATAACAAAGTCTTAATTAAAAAAACAAAAAAAAAACTGATAAAAAAGGGTGATATGAAAGTACAAATTTAATTTAAAAAAAAAATATCTATTATTAATTATAATGATGAATAAAAAATATTATAATAAATATTATTGGTAAACAAAATATTATACTTAATAATAAAAATTTAAAAAAAAAACGTACTGAATAAGATTACCTAATATTAAAATAATTAAGACTTAATAAAAATAACTTGAATTAAAACATTAAAAAAAATTTTTTGTCAATTTATAATTTATTTTTAATTACAACAATTTATTTTTCAGGTGAAATGTAGCAAGTGAAGCATCTGCATTTGGTAATTGTTGTTGTGATTCAATTTGTTGTTGTTGTTTATCATCTTTAATGGATATTAAAGCTGGTAAAAATTCATCAGCTAATGCTGCACCCGTATTCAGAGGATGTTCTCATTAGGGCGTTTTTTTTCCGATGGTGGCGCTTGTGAAGCTTTTCTATGTAAAATCTATATAAAAAGTTCACAAGCGCCGCCATCGGAAAAAAAAGCCCTAATGAAAACATCCTCTGAATACGGGTGCGGGTCCACGAACTAATACTTAATTGTAATAATTTAGATATATTATGACGACAATTAATAATTGATAATTTGTACCATCAAATCAATGAACAAATAGTACTGAAGAATATTTAAAATTTTTTTGCCTTTCTCTTTCTTTCAATTTAAATAAACTCTCATCACCTTCTGTTAAATTATCAACACGTGTTAATAATACCTTTAATAATAAGTCATGCTTTTCTATATTTGACTGAATAATTGGACCTTTTTAAAGCTTTGACAACCACAATAATGCCATTCTAATAATTTCTTCAGTTATATTTTTATTATTATATTTATCACAACATTTTTTAGTTATTTGTGCAACTGAAAGAAATAAATCTTTATCATTAACAGATAAATTTAATATATTAAATCAGCAATTTCTGGAAGTGTTTAAAAATGAATGTATTTTGTTTCTGGTGATGTTATTGTTTTTTGTGGTAATAAATAATATATCTTTCATTTTAGTAAATGACCATACAACTGGTTTTTTAACCATTGTATTTATTGCCCAAGATGTCCAACTTGTATTGGGTGCATTCCTTTAATAAAAATTTTTTTTTCGTTTTGCAATTTCGCCCTGTAATACCGGCCAAAATTTTATAGGAAAAAGCTGTTTCTTGTAGTGGCACATGACATTATTTTTTTTGGCTTCCAATTATTAGATGGATAACCAATGTTTATATCAAACTGAAGTAAATAGAAAATTGACTTGTTGTGATTGTTTGTTATTGTCACATAGGTCGTACCACACATTATCGTAAACTGTAAAGCCTGGAATATTGCAGAGAAAAATTTATCACTTTTGTTTCTAGTTTTTAGTCGGTATTACAGGGCGAAATTGCAAAACGAAAAAAAATTTTTTATTAAATGAATGCACCCATTAACATTTAAAACCCATGTTTACTTGTTATTTCTCCTTTTCTAAAAACACAAATATATAATATAAATAATATGAATAATTAAATTAAAATAATACAAATAATAATAGCAATAAATAACATACCATAACACAACTTACTTATAAAATTCTTCAACAACTGTTGATAAACAAAGTAGAGATCTTCCTTTTCTTTTAAATGTTGTTGACGATTGAATAATATCAAATGTACATTATTTTTTATAACTCAACCAAGATGTTATAATACCTTCTCGAAATTTACATTTTGAGTTCCAATCTTGTGGATTTACTGAACGATTACAAAATTCAGCAACAAGTCTTTTTCTTTTTGCTCAACATCACCACCAAGACTTGTTATACCAAGATCAAGACCACCCAATAAATTATCATTACTACTTGATGTATTCATTATAAATTATTATTATTATGATTTATTATTTATATTTACTTATTTAGTAAATATATATTGTTTTTATTATATATATATTTTTTTTTTTTTGACGTTTAAGGTTGAATGTAAATCGCATCGGTGGACGAAGTTTGGGCCCGATCGTATAGAAACTTTTTGAGCTAGATAAGAAAATATGTGTTTAGTCCCTATACCTACGTGTTAAAGTTGTCAACTTTGACATTAATTATCTAAAAAAAAACGTTGTGTAAAATTCTGAAAAAATTCAACAAAATAGATAATTATTCTAGCTTTTATATGGGTTCAAAAATTCGAAAATCGTATAGTTGAAGAACTTGTCTTTTTAGCTCATACATTTTTTCAGTACTTATTTCTTTTGCAAATGTATTTTTTATTGAGTCAATTATTTATTTGAAACATTATAATTAATTTCTTTTTATTTTTTTTTAAATATTAATGGAAAAGGATAGTAAATGGTCACATTATTTTGTACACATTAATTTAACAAGAATTTGTCATTCTTGCAAATGCATTTTTTTATCTATCTAATTATCTATTTGTATATTCATATCATGATTCGTTTCTAATTAATTGTCATTATTAGTTAGCTGGGAAAACATTAGTATTTGATTGAATAATTTTTCTTCAATTCTATTATAAAATGAGTTGGCTAGGAAAAAAATTGTATTGAGTTGAATAATTTTGTCAACATTATTCTAAGTAAAACTTGTCTTTTTTGCTGATGCATTTTTTCCTTTAGCTAATTATCTATGTAGATATTGTCAATTGAGTTTAATTTTATCATTTTTGAATATTAGTTGGCTCGGGAATCATTAGTAGTTGATCAAATATTTTTTTAAACATTAATTCAACGAGTACTTGTTTTTTTCGCATATGCATTTTGTCTTTCAGCCAATTATTCATTTGAAAATTCTTTAATATTTTTTTTTGCTTTATTTTTAATCATTAGTTGGCTGGGAAAACATTAATATTTGATTGAATAATTTTTCTTCATTAATATTAAAAAATGAGTTGGCTAGGGAAAGAATTGTATTGAGTTGAATAATCTTGTCAACATTATTTTAACAAGAACTTGTCTTTTTTGCTAATGCATTTTTTCCTTTAGCCAATTATCTATTCGGATATTGTCAATTAATTTTAATTTTATCATTTTTGAATATTAGTTGGCTCGGGAAACATTAGAAGTTGACTGAATAATTTCCAAAAAATGAATTCGGCAAGTGCTTGTCTCTTTTGCAAATTCATTTTTTTCTTAAGCTAATTATTCACTTGAAGATTTATAATTCAATTTATAATGCTTTTTTGAATTATAGTTTGCTGGGGAAACAATAGTAGTTGGTTAAATAATTTTTTTTCATTTCTCTTTTGAATATGAGTTGGCTAGGTAAACAATTTCATTTATTAATTGGCTAGTAAAACTAATATGTCTGTTAAAAAATTTTGTAAACATTAATTCAGCAAGTACTTTTTTTTTTTTTCTTTCAAATGCATCTCCTACTGTAGCCATTTGTTAATTCAAGAAAATTATTCATTTAATTTCAAAACGATTTATTAGGAAATTCGTATTAATTTAATCTTAAAATAATTATACTAAAATAACATATTTTTTATTTGTTCAATATATATAGATTACAATTGTTATTTTTTTTTTGTTAGTTGATGAAGAAATTTTAAATGAAATACAATTCTTAAAAGAACACATTGATTGCTTACCAAAAAAACACTTCATTTCTGCATGGAATAAAACTCGTGTTTTACTACGGAATGATTTCAATAAAATTTTTAATAATGAAAAAGAAATGATTAAAAAAATTAGAAAAACTAAAACTAATGAAAGAGATCTATTATATTTGTATTCAGTCGAAGAGTTTTTAAATAAATAGATAAATTTTAAAAGCGACTATAGGCCCGATCTTATTATTATAAATTTTAATACTTGCTATCCATCAGCAGACCAATTGAGCGACAAAAAAATTGACAAATTAATTAAAAATATAATAAATCTTAAAAAATTGAAAAAAGACAAAAAATGGCAGTTAGAAATAAATAATTTGATAAAACTTTTTTTTTATTCATTTTAAAAATTTATTTTATATGCCTATATTGATAATTAATTTTTTTTTCTATTATTCAGGATATTGAGGAAATAAAAAATGTTGTTTCAAAAAGAGCAGAAGAACTTCAAAAACAACATTCTACTCTTCAACCAATGATGATTGCTATTGGTAACGATTGGAAGGAAATTACTGATATATATATGGGGCATTCTTAGTCAAATCACGGGGTCATCTGCCTGCTCCTCTACGATTTTGATAATAAGAGCTATTTTTGGTTGATTTCAGGCTGAAATTAAGCCTCTAATTTTTTTAGATTTTTTCATTAAGTTTTTTAGACTCCATCATCTTGAATATCACTATTTTTGCAATTTCTCAAAAAGGACCATTTTTTTTTTCTGAATTTTTTTTCACAGAATCAGGTACACAATACACGCATTTTAAGCACAGCAAAAATCTGGGTCCAGAAATATAAATACTTTTATATTATAAACTTATATTCATTTTGGAAAAAAAAATTGTTTTTTGGTGTCTCCGGCTTCAATTTATTATTTTCTTGACATTCTGTTGTAAAAGATATGTTTCGCATGTCTATGGCAGGTTGGCAATGCTTTGATCTTTTTGAATAAATCTAACACAACTAAAATTTTTTTTTGTTCCCAAATGTCGTTTTTTACCTTATTAAACCAGCTCTCTGTGGTGCTTTGATGTAAGACCATGCGTGGCTACGGGTTGATTTTTCATTTGTCCACTTGGTGCACTGGAGTGAGAGAGTCACCCGGAGGATATTTGGTAAAGCCTTGTGAAGTACAAATATCCTCGTTGTCGTATCAACTTAGATTATGCGAGTTAGTAATTCCAAAATTAATGATCTCGGTAATAGTAGCTGCCCGCGGAGTCGAATTATTACGCCATTAACGAAATTTTATACATTTTGGTGATGGCGTCCGAGTGATCCCCACGGAAATATTTTATAAAAATTTTGCAAAAAAATACAAATTACATATACAATATACAATTACAAATCTATAAAAGTAATCAAAATTTATTTTCCAACATATAAATATATACGAATCGATGGAAAAGTACGGTTAAAACTGACAAGTAATTAAAATTGAAAAAGTAGTATTCTAATGTACATTTTTATTGCAGATTCCCAAAAGATATGTGGCATCGTGGTAAAGCACTCGCTTATCACCAAAATGTTCTGGGTTCGATTCTTGGTTGCAAAGTTTTTTTTTTTTTATTTTCTGAAAATTTGAAAAATTCTTTTATAAAAATTTGACAAAAAAAGAGTGGGGGGGGGGGGGGGGGGAAGTCAGAATATTCGAAATAAACTTAGAAATTTTTATAAAAAATTTATAAAATATTTACAAATTTTTCATATAATATCTATATAATATTTATAAAAAAAAAATTGAAATTTTTATAAAAATTTTATAAATCTTTTACATAATTTTCTTGATTTTTTCACCCATATTTTACAAAATGATTTTATAAAATGACTTTTATATAATTTTTGCAAAATTTTTATAAAATATTTTCGTGGGGGACGTCCGAAACTCTATATGGTGGACCACGCCCCCCTACCATTTCTTACTGAGCTCGATCGCTACCAAATGGCCACCTGCAGCCGTTGCTCTCGTTTCGTGAAAATCCTCGGTCCGTTGATTGCCGCTATACAGTACTGTATAGATTGAGCAAAATGAAAACCAACCGTTATCAATTACAAAAATATAATTTTAATTTAATTCATTTAAAAAAAAAATTTAATATTAAATTTTCTATAATGATTTATATTTTTTTACAGATTGACGATTGTATTCATCCATTAAATCAATGCAAACTAATGGAGGAAAAACTGTTTAATTGAACGACCTTAAATATTACCACAAGCGGGGCGTGATCCTTGGCTTTCCGATTACTACTGACGGGTCTTAGTGCGCTCGTCAATTCTGACTATCGATGATTGATATGGTGTTTTCGCATGTATATACTATGTCAAATAAAAAGGGTATTGAGTTCTTAAAACTTTTTATTTTAACGATAAAAGTGTTTCTACGCAAATTTAAGAAAAAAGAATATACCAAATTAAGGAATTGTTTATTTTTAACTGTTTTTTTTTTTAACAATTACAGTTAATAATTATTTATCGTAATAATATAATTTAATAAAAATAAATTTATAACATAGTAAACTTGAAAAAAAAATACATTCATTTCACCAATTTATCCTGATCAGGATTGGATAAAGGTACTCCGTTCAGGATATATTAAGATTTACCTTACGATATCCTAAACAGTGAACCTCAATAGAAAATAGAAAATTTTCAATATAATTCATCATGAAAGGATTCTGGTCCTGATTATGACTAATGATCATTATTTTTTGTGTTTTTTATTATAATTTTTTTTTTTTTAATTATTTCATTGTTTTTTTATATGCATTAATTATAAGTTTTGTATACATCAGTTATTACAAACATCTTAAACATGTGACAGTTATTGACAATGATAAGTACTCATTAAGATTAAAAAAAGAATTAGATTTTCCTTGAAATAGTGTCAATATTTTTTCAAATTTTCAATCGTTGACAATTTTCCATAATTATAAAGGCATTTAACAAATTATAAGTGAAGGATAAGGAATTGTGAATGGTTTTATCTCACTTTCACAACGTGATACAGGTTATATGTGAGTTCAGCCGGCTGGAATAAAAAACTGCCTGTCTCGCCTCTTTAGCGGGCTGAAACTTTTTCTATATTTTAAAAAGCATGACCCTGAAGTTAGCAGAAAAAAAAAACAGATATTTTTTCACCATCGAATCTCTCTTTACGAGTATGTGTAAACATATATATATTATTTGTAGGGGGAATGATAGCTACAACCGATATTAATGATTTTTTTTTTTTATTGATTTTTGAGTACACAAATTAATTTTTATCTAAATAATTTCGAAAAAAAAAAATTTTTATCATCGAATCTAGTTCATTAAATTTTATTAATTTTCTATATAAAAAATACTTTTGTCTTCTATTTTCAAAGACCTACGCCGATAATAAATAAAGATTTATTTTAATTAATATTTTTTTTTTTTTTTTTAAAATCAAAAAAATTCACCCAACAGAATTTAATATTTCTAGGTGCTCCAAAAAAAAATTTCACAAATAACAAAATTTTGCATTTCTAAAGTTCTATAACCGATTATTTTTAATTTTTAAAAAAATTCAAAAAATTACTTTTTTTTCAAAATATTCAAGTTTTTAAATATATTTAATTAACATATAAGACATAATCTATTCGAAGATTAATTTTCTTTCATTTTTAAATAAATAATTTTTTTTTTATTAATTTTTTATTTAATAATACTGGAATCCGTAATTGGATCTCGAAAATCAATGCTTGGCCCGATCACGGATTCCTATCTTCACCATGTTTAACCTAAAATTGTTGAATTTATTTATTTAATTTTTTCTTTACTTTTTCGGATAAAAATTAAATATTTGAAATGAGTACTAAAAATAAAAAACGTGATTACACAAATGAAACAATAACAATTGCATTTAAAAAAATCCATGATATCCTTATATAAAAAGGACAGTTGTCATCGATCTTCCGAATATTTGATTGGTTATTTTGTTTTCTCTGTCACTCTCATGTCATTTGTCTTTTTTTCTTTGTCTGTTGTTAATGAAATATAAATAAACAAATTTTCTTTCTCAGTCACTCTTACACAAATTTTTTTTTTTCGTCGTCAGGGAAATCAATAAATTACATCATTTATATATTTTGAAATCAAGATTCGTTATTTTAGTATTTGACAGATTTCTGCTTGAATTAAAATACGTATTTATGTTATAACTTATAATTATTATTTTTTTTCTGATAATTAATATAGGTATATAGGGGAAAGCAGGGCAAAATGGAAAACCCAAAAAAATATTTTGACTCATATTTTTTTTCATTTTTTCGTCACTCTTCGATTAAAAAAGCCGGAAGAAAATATATAGGTATATATATCATACGTATGAGGCAAGTTATACGTATGAGGCAAGTTAAACGTATGAGGTAAGCAATACGTATCAGGCAAGTCATACGTATGGGGTAACCAATATGTATGAGGCAAGTAATACATATGGAAAGAGTGTGATAATTATTTTCGAAAAACTATTTTTTCATCGTTATTAAAGAAACAGGCGCGCAACGCGCTACCCAGGTAGGAGTTCTCGGGCTTGAACAACTGTGCCAGGCTTGTGCGAGGGTCGTGTATCAAGCCTTGGGAGCACAGGCTTGACACAAGACTGTCCTCGTTGTTTTTAACCGGCCTCACACAGGCCTCAATAATTCAAGCCTGTGTCAAGCCTGTGTTTTTTGTTGTCCCCGGCCTCACACGAGCCTTGTGAACACAGGCTTGACACAAGACTTTCCCCGTTGTTTTCAACCGGCCTCACACAGGCCTCAATAATCCAAGCCTGTGTCAAGCCTGTGTTTTTTGTTTTCCCCGGCATCACACGAGCCTTGTGTCAAGCCCGTTTTACCAAGCCTCACACGGGACTTGACTTGTGCATATATTCAATTAGAAAAAAAAAATTATATTAATTAGATCAATAAATTGTAGAGCCGGGTAATCAGGCTTGTCCCAGGCTTGTGCCCGTCGTCACTTCCTACCTGGGCAAGTGATCTCGTTAACTTAAAAAACAAGAACAAAAAAAAAAATAACATAATGTTCATAGACGACTGTTTCAGAGCCTTCTTATTCTATTTATATTATTAAAATTTATATTTAAATAAAGAAAAATGATTACTAAAACATTGAAAACACTTTATAAGTACTTATTTACAATTATTTTTCCCTGTACGACCAATTTATTTATAAGCGTCCCGTAACTCGTACTTACACGGTCCGAAACTCCGGCACCAGATTTTCAAACGTCCCGTAACTCGGCCATTGGGCAAAAATCATTATAAAATCATAAAAAAATCATTATAAATAAACCATTATGTTTATTTACTACTTATATTTTTTTTTTTGATAACTTTAAAGACTATTTTAATGAAAAAAAAAAGAATATATGTAAAAACTTATTCTTTTCATAGTTTTATAAGCCGTTTTAGACAAAAATTTTCTTTAAGCGTCCCGAAACCCGGCCCGTGACCTTAGTCTTTTTTTAATTTATTTATGATTGTCATCAAAATAATACAAATTAATAACAATTCTTCAAAAAAAGTATATATAGAATAAATAAATTAAAGATTGTATATTAATGTTGAAAATAGAATATTAATAGTATACTCGAATTTTTTGCTATATATGGCTAATTCTACCTTGATGTATTTCAAATATACATTACCAGTGTTAATTGAATATATTTAAAAATTGTATATTTTGAAAAAAAAATTATTTTTTTGAATTTTTTTAAAAATTGAAAATAATCGGCTTCAGAACTTTAAAAATGCAGAATTTTGTTATTTGTAAAATTTTTTTTGGAGCACCTAGAAATATTAAGGTTGAATGTAAATAGAATTTCTAACTATACGATTTTCGAGTTTTTGGTCCCATATAAAAGCCAAAATAATTATCTATTTTGTTGAATTTTTTCAGAATTTTACACAACGTTTTTTTTTAGATAATTAATGTCAAAGTTGACAACTTTAACACATAGGTATAGGGACTAAACACATATTTTCTTATCTAGCTCAAAAAGTTTCTATACGATTTTACTTAATTTACTATCAGTTTGTACTCCTTCACAATACGAATTTTTTAAGCCCTCAATGATCATTTTCTACAACGGATTTTAAAAGATATTCAACTATTAGAATCAAAATTTTCTATCATTAGCGGTCATTCTCTTTCTTTTATTCGTCGCGTTGTCTCATGTTTTTTGGCTATGGTAGTATGTGTGAGTCTATCCAGATAGACTGCATACACACATACTACCAAGAACCTGCCAGTATAGTGAATATATTTCGGACAGAGGGGCACTGAAAATATTTTTTATAACCATATGTAGATGCGCACCCTCTCGGGCCCAAACTTCGTCCACCGATGCGATTTACATTCAACCTTAAATTCTGTTGGGTGAACTTTTTTGATTTTTGAAAAAAAAAAAAAAAATATTAATTAAAATAAATCTTTATTTGTTATCGGTGTTAGGTCTTTGAAAGTAGAAGACAAAAGTATTTTTTATATAAAAAATTAATAAAATTTAATGGACGAGATTCAACGACAAAAATTTTTTTTTCGAAATCATTTATAAAAAAATTAATTTGTGTTCTCAAAAATCAATAAAAAAAAAAAAATTTATTATTATCGGTTGTAGCTATCATTCTCCCTACAAATAATATATATGTCTTATATGTTCACACTTACTCGTAAGGAGAGATTTGATGGTCAAATAATATCTAAATTCTTCATGGTCATTAAAAAGCTTGTATAGCTATAACAATTATCTTAAAATCTTCAAAAGTAAGCTTACTAATATAGCCATACTTATATTGTTAATTGACTATCTACTCTGTTGGGTTATCTTTCTTTATTTAGCTATGCGATGCCTCGCTAATTTAAATTAAAAATTTTATAGGTGCAAAATCATCTGCCATGAACTTAAACAAACTTATAACTTATTTTTCAATAGATCACAATAAGTCGAAATTCAAAAATTGAATTTATTAGTTTGTTTACGTTTCATCACAGATGACTTCAACTTTATTTTCATACTTCTGACTACAAAACAGACTACTACATTATCTATCTTCTTATTTGCTTACATGTTAACGAAACATGATTTTTTCCCTTCTTGAGAATATTGCCTTTCATTTTTGTTTGATAGTTATTAAATAGCTTTTTCGAGGAAACGATGCATGACCCATGGATACCCAACGCTTCGTCATAGGTTATTTTTCTACACAGCTTTTTGACGTTTTCGATGTTCTCGTCTCGTTGCAGCGTTACTACTTGGACTGTTTGATGAACTAGGTGCCCCACAGTCAATGGTCAGCGCAGGTTTCAGTTCCCTGTGGAAAAGTGTATTAATACGTAAAAAAATAGGGATTTTTTGAAGTTGTTTTTTCGTCGCAAAACACAGCAACTCTTTGGGTTTTACAAGAATATCTACCGAATATGCCTTACAAAAAAAAATGTATGTGTGTTATTGTACGCACAGGGAAGTGAAACTTCTTCATTATAAATAAAATATAAATAATAAATTTATATTAATAGAACATGTTTATAGTAATAGAACAGTTTTTTTTTTTTTCAATTGAACAGAACCTTTTTTTTTCATCAACATAACTTGGAAATATAATATTAAATAAAAAGTAACCATTAAAAACGAATAATTTTGATTAATTCTAATATTAAATTGTTATTGTTTTTGTTGTTGTTTGATGATGATGAAATGAATCATTAATAATTTCGACATCAGACTCGAAAAGATCATACAAATCATGGTTTTGCTGTTGTTATTGTTGTCGTTGTTGTTGATGAAGAGTATCATAAATTATGTTAACAGATCTTGTTAGATCAAGTTTGATCTGGTCAGATAAGATTTGATCTAGGCGCAGATCAAGTTTGATCTGGTCAGATACGATTTGATCTGGGTCCAGATCAAGTTTGATCTAGTCAGATCTGGTCAGATAAGACGGTTGATATTCGGTTCGGTATATCAAGATGGCAGCGATTCAAATCAAATATATGAAAATTTTAAACACCCCTATAAACTTTTCTATATTAGTGTCAGTTGATGTATTTTTAGTAGAGGAAAGAGAATAATATTAGTTAGTTATTTTTTATTCTCACCAATAATAAGTATAAGTGATAAACTTATTATTGCGATCAAAAAATGGCAAAAAAAAACACTGAAATCCGCCATCTTGATATAACGAACCGAACGAAGGTTTTGGAGCGTACCCCAAATCAAATCAAGATCTGAGCCAGATCAAATTAGATCAAATTAGATCTGGCTTAGATAAAATTAGATCTGGCTCAGATCAAATTAGATCTAATTTGATCTGATTTGATCTGACGATTTTTCCCTGGGAATGTAAAGAATTTTCAAAATTGACGTTTTTGTAATGCAGCAAATGTAACACGTCTAATACTACGTGATATTCAGCTCATCTTTATTTTGTTAACACTTTCTTTCATCAACTGATATTGGTATACTACCAGGTATTGTTGATATAACTTCTTGTAGCTCAAGAAGTGGTAAACTTAGATCACGGAATGAACTCATAAGTTTTTCAATCAATTCACGTAATCTTGGCAATCAATATGGATAGGCAATAACCAGCTCATGTATTTTTCCAATGCTGCATTGCTGCACGATATTTTTAAGGGATTTCGTCGATTTTTTAAAACGAAGAGTGAGACAACATTTTTCCTGTGTTTTTTGTCTTTTTCGCACTCATAGAAATATTGTGTTTCTCAAAGTCATCCGCAAGAGGTCTCTAGTGATTTTTCAATAATTCCTCATAAAAATCAATTTTTTCATACTTTAATTATTAATTGTAAAAAAACTAAGCTCCAAACCTCTTTTATTTTATTTCTGTACGTTTTGTTTTGTCTCATTTTATAACCCGATAGTTTTTTTTTCACGATGTCATATTGTCGATTAGAGATATTAATATTTTAATGGATTTTTTTTTGACAAAAATCGCATTCTCCATAAGAGCCCATGTTAAAAGTTGTCAACTTTGAAAATTAATAAAAAAATAACGAGCATCCAAACAATTACCAAAAAATTACATAAAATGTATTAGTATTTCAAGAATCTATTGTATAAATTTCAAAGCATTCTCGTATTCGGAAAAAAATCGACGAAATCCCTTAATGTAAAGCATTGAGTTTTTCTGGTATTGCTAAGGATATTGGTTATGGAAATTGTCCAGTATATTCTTGTGCTTATGGACATCGTTTTCTTATCATATCTAACTTATTGATTAATTTTTTTTTGATGGTTTTAATTCATTTTTCATTAATTGTGACCGAATCTATAATGTTTTAATTAAAATAATTTACATTAAAAAAGAAGTATTGCTTACCTGTGTATTTGTCTGATGTTCAATAAAATAATTCAATATAGTGTAGTCAAGGAAATAAACAGTAAATAGAAAAAAACAAAAGATGAATATATAATTAAATTAATAAATTAATTATGATTGACTATGTTCATTGCGTTACTTTCGTTGCACCCATCTTTTGTTTTTTTTTTCTAACTACCCATTCTAAAGAAGTTTCACTTAAAAAAAAGAGCTCTTTCATGTCTGAAATCTGTACCTACACTTCACCGACGCGTCTTTGGTAGCATGTATGTATACTGGCCTATTCCTCCAAATATAATGCAGTGAAAATAACTATTTTATATCTCCTAAACGGTGAAGACGAAGAAAATAATTTTTCGATGAAATTTGTAATTTAAAAAAGTAGAAATCTATTGGAAGAAATTAAAATTATAATTAGGAATTTAAAAAATACAAGTACAAACGTACAAATACTCTCTATATGCTTATGGCTCAAAATTTTCAACTTTGACATCAATTGTCTCAGTTTTTCTTAAAATAAAGCCGAAAATTGTGAAATTAATTTTTAGAAGATAATTATTTCAATTAAAAATTTACTTACTAATAACAAACAGAAAAAAAAAAACTAAAATCGTACCGATAACTGAGAAGATCTTCGTCATCAGGAACTCGTATTATGATATCGAGAACTTCATTATTAGGTACTGAATGAGGTCGAATAAGTTTTCTAAAGAATTTGTTGACACCCCAGATAAGGATAAGATATCGGACGGGTACAATATACAGAACAATAGCTGCCGTAAAAGACAGAAACATTGACAAGTAGCTCAAATATGGTACAGTGAAGTTAAATAAATTTTTAACTTTCTCACATAAACTGGCAATGTAACCAATAGAATTTTGTACTGTTTGTGTTACTTCTTGAATAGTCTGAAGGCGTTCTTTTAAGCTTTTTTTCTCTTCTTTATCTTTATCATCTTCATCATCATCATCATCACCGGGTGTCAAAAGACTTTCATCTGAATTAAATATTGAATCGTGAAGACCAGTTTGAAACGTTGACGAGTAAGATGGTAAACTTGTGATAAATGAGACTACACAATATTTGAGCATTATAAGTAGCGCAACAGACGGTAGCATATACGGCTCAAAATAAAAGCAGCCGAATATAAACAAAACAAGCGCTATAATGCTACGAGTTTTGCTTTCCCATTCCCAGCAACTTTGTATATACTTTCCGAGATCAATAAAATACATTATAATTGCTTTTATCTTCGTCAAACACAGTCACCTCGAGCACCGAATTTATGTCTTTGACATTGCTGAAAATTTGAATTATTGGTTTTATTATGAAAAATTATGACAATGATAGTCAAAATTATTTATATAGTACTCACAACGTAAATATTTTTTGCCAATTCGGTGAAAGTGTTTTGTATTCAGTTTGGGTTTGAAGTCGTGAATTCACCAATTCAAGAACGCAGAACGGATCACTTTTCCCCCCTAAATCTGCGACAGCTAAACCCTGTGCCCGGTACACCTTGACTGTCAAATGTCCCACGTCACGTGGTCTTTGAAATGTGTTCCAAATACAATACCTCAGAGATATGCGTTCGAGTTCTGACGGAATCTCTTCGTGAGCAGCTAAATCACTAATTGTTTCACTAGCAGTTGTACCACTAATGGTTAATAAGAGGAAAATATTTCCTGCTCCGTCCGCGAGGTCTCGCCAAATTCGATGCGTTTTTTCATGTTCTAAATGAGCTAATTTTATAATTGTCCTTCCCATTATATCGTCTTGGTGACTTTTATCTCGATCCCAAACAGTCACTTCTAACTCTTGATTTGAGAAAGGATCCTCATAGAGATGGAGATCAAACTGCTCCAACCAAACTGGGTGAAGAGTTTTATTAACAACCTTCGATTTGTACTTTTCAGTTCCAAGACTACAAAGAACAAAGATCGATTGTACAAATTTAACATAATTTTATATTTTATAATAATTGAACTTTACCGAAACTTCACATAAGGGTCTGGGTGCCCATCAATGTCCGTTGGAAGAAGATTTTTCGCTTCAATCAACACGATTGTTACCACTGAGCTCCATATTTGTGACTTCAGACGCTTATTAACATCTGCTAGTCGATTTGATCTTTGCAAGTACTATAAATAGCAAAAAAAAATCAAATTTTTTTTCTACTTTAAAAACATCATTGTTTCTCACACAAGCATTGAAATGAATTAAAAAAAATTCTGTTTGTATGGAAAAAGATAGAGTTCTTGTTTAAAACAACATGTTGCTTAAATTGGTTTGTGTCAAGAAAAATACTTCTAGTTATAAACCATATGAGTTCTTGACAAAAACACTATTGTCATTATTATAAGGAAATAGCTTCTCGTTTTAAGCGACAAAGTGTACGTTTGAATCAATCAGGGTTACTGTTTTAAACAAGTAAATCAGTTACTTCGTTTTAACTGTTTTTTCTCGAAATAAACAATAATTTCTTGAAATATGGAAAAATAAAAAAAAATTAATCATTGATTATTTCAACCACAGGAATTAAGGATTGAGGAAAAGGTATATTTTTTTTTTTTCTAAACTAACCGAAATCGAATTTATATTTTTTTTTGCCTAATGCGGGGTTTGAACTCGAGACCGACAGGGTGAAGAGCAAACGCGTTATCCGATGCGCCACGATAGTTAACGTTTCATCGGAAATTTCGGAACTTATGGATATGGAGCTTGAATTATATTTATGTAAAAAAATGAAGTTGTTTAAATGTTTGTTTAAGTGTTTGTAAATGTTTTGAAATGTGAAAATTGAAAAAGCAAACGTACAAAAAATGTATTTTTTGTTATAAATATTAAAATCAACAAAAATAAAATAAACGAAATAATGAATATTTAGAAAAAAAAAAAAGTGTTGCCTGTTAATTTACTTAGCTGAAGATATTAACAGGTAACACTTTTTTTTTTTTTTTAAATATTTATTATATAATTTATTTTATTTTTGTTGATTTTAATATTTATAAAAAATAATACATACTATTTTTGTACGTTTACTTCTTTAATTTTCACATTTCAAAACATTTTTCACTTACAACTTCATTTTTTTACATAAATATAATTCAAGCTCCATATGTATAAGTTCCGGAATTTCCGATGAAACGGCGCATTGGCGCAACTATTGTGGCGCATTGGATAACGCGTTCGCTCTCCACCCTGTCGGTCCGCGTTCAAACCCCGCATCAGGCCATAAAAATATAAATTCGATTTCGGTTAGTTTAGAAAAAAAAAAAAATATATATACTTTTTTCTCAATCCTTAAGGTTGAAAGTAAATAGAATTTCCAACTATACGATTTTCGAATTTTTGGCCCCATATAAAAGCCAGAATAATTATCTATTTCGTTGGTTTTTTTTTCAGAATTTTGTACCGTGGTTTTTTTAGATAATTAATGTCAAAGTTGACAACTTTAACACGTAGGTATGGGGACTGAACACATATTTTCTTCTGTAGTTGAAAAAGTTTCTATACGATTTTGCTTAATTTACTATTAGTTTGTACTTCTATAAAATACGGATTTTTAAAGCCCTTAATGATAATTTTTTACCGTGGATTTTAAAAGATATTCAATTATTAGAATCGAAATTTTCTATCATTAGCGGTCATTCTCTTTCTTTTATTCGTCGCGTTGTCTCATGTTTTTTGGCTATGGTAGTATGTGTGAGTCTATCCAGGTAGACTGCATACACACATACTACCAAGAACCTGCCAGTATAGTGAATATATTTTGGACAGAGGGGCACTGAAAATATTTTTTGTAACCATATGTAGATGCGCACCCTTTCAGGCCCAAACTTCGTCCACCGATGCGATTTACTTTCAACCTTAATTCCTGGGGTTGAAATAATAAATAAATAATTTTTTTTCATTTTTATTTTTCATATTTTAAAAAATTATTGTTTGTTTCAAGAAAAAACAGTTCAAAATAAGTAACTGATTTACTTGTTTAAAGCAGTGACCCTGATTGATTCAAACGTATTGTTACTTCTTTCTGTTAATTCAAACCATTTTTTTTTTTTGTTTTAAACAACTTTTTGCCAAGAAGTTTTCTTCTGATAGTTAGAAAATTTTTTTTCTTAGTGTAAGGTACACCAAAACTTACAATTTTATCTCGTTTTATGATAGATTTGAATTGTCTTACTTATTCTAGTGCTACACAGGAAAAAAAATATGTATAATTTAACATTTTTTGAATGTCGAAATCAGTCTACACTTTTTTAAATGTTAAATTTAACATTTTTTGAGTATTAAATTCTAACACTTAAAAAATGTCGAAGAATAACATGCGAAAAAATGTTAAAATTTAACATTCAAAAAAATGTAGACCGATTTTGACAAATAATATGTTTGACATTTGAAAAAATTTGAATTGCTAGGAAAAAAATTTTGCATATAAATATTTCGAATTATTCATTTCAATTTTTTTTTAATTATAAAATAACAACCACAGTGAGAAAAATTTGGCGAATTCTGGCAAATTCTGGCATATTCTTATAGATTTTAGCAGATTCGACTAAAAATAACAAAATCTGGCAGATTCTGCCATCCTCATATTTGCCTTCTGCCAGATTTTCGTCTGTCAAAAGCCTGACAGATTCTGCCAGTCATATTTCCGTCTTTCAAAAGTCTGAGGGTTTCAGTCAGATTATGCCAACTACATGGTCGTGTTCCAACAGTCCGTCAGATTCTGCCAGGTAAATTCATAAATATTGTTTTTTTTAATAAATTGATTTCTTAAAATTAATACGATTGATTATGAGACATCAAGTTGTCATTGAATTATTGATCAGTTATAATTTATTCTTTAATAGCTCATTTGTGATTATTTTACAGTAGAGTATACTGGTGGGAGAACTGGTGGGCCGCGTGCTAAGATAACGGAATACTCACCGAAAAAAAAATTATGCGTGTTGCTATAGTACGAACGGGAGAAGTGAAACTTCTTTTAAAGTTATTGCGGTTATGACTCTATAAGTTTCTTTTATTGATTTTTCTGTTGTTTTTGACAATTGATATTACGGTCGCTATTCATATTATTGTTCATTTTATTAACTATTTATTATAAATTTTTTTGTTATAAATTATTGTTGTTTAGAAGGATATCGCTGTGAACGTTCAGTACACTGAAAAAAAAAAGATGAGACAGTTGCTGAAGCAACTGTGCCTGCCCTGCGGGGGGAATTTTAATTTCTTTTTTTATATATTAAAATTCGTGACTACAAATTTATTTCATTCTCCATCGTTACAATGATTATTGTTACAACTAAAATTTATTTAATTTTTTGACACTTTGTTTGTAAAAGACGCCATTACGCACCAATTATAGTACGTGAAGAAATACTTTTACGCACGATTTTTTAACAAGAAATCGTGCGTAAAAGTATCTCCTTACGCTCTATATTGGTGCAAAATGAAGTCTATATTACAAACCTCGTGTCAAAAAGTATTGTATATAACTGGGACATGAAGAAGGTGATCCTCCACGACTAGTTATATAATATACCATTCATTCATTTTTTTGTTCCTTCTAATGGGTCATCTTCATGTCCGGAATCGCTTTCTTCAAACTTTTTAAATTCTCTGTTTTTACTCATTTTGTTGTACCATGATTTTAGACTATCAATGTCAAATATTTATTTATGAAATGGTCGAATTCGATTTTATTTATTTAATTTACTTTTTTCCCTCGGTTAAATCAGGATTTAAAGTTTTAGTTGTTGTTGAAGTCATATTATATTTTTTTTTTGCCAAAATAATTTTACCTGCAAATGAAATAATTTGTAGATGTATGATTTCTTGTATTTTTTTAAACTCGAAATTAATTTTTGGTATATTTTCATTTTCCTCATCGTCTTCAAATTTTATATAAGCTTCTACTGGTATCATTATTTCTTTATTATTTATTAATGAGTATTGTTCATTAACTTTTCTCACTGATTCTCCAGTGATCGTATATATTTTGTTTAACTTGAATGTTTAATAATTTATCATATAAATAATTTTTTTTTTGAAACCTTTTTGTTTTATACACATATTATTGATAACGGTACCTCAATCAATCGTCGATATTTATTCGCAGCTTTTTCAAAAAAAATACATCTTATTTTGTCACTTTCATCAGATATATCCATCGTTAATTTTTTACCAGTTCCTCGTTCGTTTTTCCATTCCTTTATTTCACTTTTATGTATAATTCGTGCCTGAATTGTATCACTGTATTGAATTTTTAATTTAATTTTTTATGTAAATTCTATTTATTTCTAATGAATGATATTTTCTATATTGATCGTACTTTTTTGATATTCAGTAATTTTTCCTTGATATTTTCCTATAATTTCCTATAATTATCGTATTTTTCTTTATTTTCAGAATTTTTTCTTTATATTTACTGAGATTTTTCCATATTTATCGTTTTTATCTTTATATTCAGTGATTTTTCTATATTTTCCATTATATTTACTGATATTTTCCATATTTATCTTATTGCGATTAAGGGATTCAGAAAATTTTTTAGTGGAGGATGTCTTCAAATTTACTGATATTTTTTCATGATTATCGTATTTTTCTTTATATTCAGTGATTTTTCCTTCATGTTTACTGTTATTTTCTATATTTATCGTACTTTTCTTTATATTCAGTACTTTTTCCTTGATATTTTCCTATAATTTTATATATTTTCCTTTATATTCACCGATATCTTCATGATATTTTTCTATAATTATCGTATGTTTCTTTATATTCAGTGATTATTCCTCTATATTTACTGATATTTTCCATATTTATTGTATTGAGATTCAGGGACTTAAAAAATTTTTTAGGGGGGGGGGGTGTCTACCATGGTTGGGGGGGGGGGTCCAGAAGAAAAGCGAAAACAATAGGAAATTAAAATTCCCCAAAAAAAGTCTACGAGATAGAACTTTTGTTCTAGAAAATTTTTAATTTAAAAAAAAAAAAAAGTTCTTGTTATGAATAGAAAACTTCTTGTTAAAAGACAAAAAAATTCTTGAAACGTGACAAATTCAGATTTAAAATGAAACTAAATTAGTTTTGAAAAAAGAAAAATTATTCTTGTAATGATATAAAAACTTCTTGAAATAGATGCTAAAAAGGTCTTGAATTTAGATGCACACTTCTTAAAAAAAATCTTTTTGTTCTTACTTTAAGACCAACAGTCCAAATTTTAGAACAAGGCTTCTTGAAAATAATCCAAAATGTTCTCGAATAAAGACGCATATACTTCCTGGAAAAAATCTTTTTTGTTCGCACTTCGTGAACAACAGTTCTAAATTTCAGAACAAGGCTTCTTGGAAATAATTCAAAATGGTCTTGAATATAGACGCATACTTCTTGTTAAAAATCTTTTTGTTCTCACTTTAAGAACAACAGTTCTAAAATTTAGAACGAGAATTCTTGGGAAAAATCAAGTTGTGTCCTAAATTGAGAACAAAAAGATTTCTATCAAGTCAAATTTCGATTCAATTCAAGAAGTAAATTACTGCTGATTTAAATAAAAAAAAAATTATTTATTTGACATTACTTTGTTAATCAACAGAAGGACAGTGCAATTTTACATCGTGAACAAGGTTTTTTTTTCCTAAACTAACTACCTAAGGGATTCGGACCCTCGACCGACGCAAATCACGATATCTTAAACCTAACGACTTTTCCACCGAGCCACGAGCGCATGTACGTGACGGGACGAAATAAAGCATGACATTTACGGAAAACAATAAATCATATTTGAATTTATAAATTAACATTTAATAATAAATATAGGAGGGAATAAAAGAAATAGAATAATTAAAATAAAAAAAATCTAATAAAAAGCTACTAGTAATTTGAATTTATTTTTGATAGTAAATTTTTTTTAAAAAGTTTTATTCGTTGAATACATTCACAGGAAATGAAAGTGATAGGTTTACATTATCTGGATTTATTTTTATATTATTGATAAAGCGAAACAAACATCAAAAAAAAATATTTTATTTTGTCATAGAATATATGTAAAAGAAAAAATTTTGTGAGCCATCTAGACTCACGGGTTTATTATGTGTAAATATCTTTGGCGTGTTGTTGTAATTGAACAAAATAATAATAAGTACACATTTAAAAAAATTTGTTAAAAATATTGTTTGTTTTTATTTCATTTTTTTTTATTTTTATACAATTATTGTTGTTCAGTAATTTCAAATAATCAATGATTTTAGAATTCCGATGTATCGATTTTTTTTTCCTAATTTTATAATAGCGCTTGATAAAACTCATCAAGTAGAAAAAAAAGTTCAAATGAATTTTTTTAATATATTCCGAACGGCTGGTAAAAATATGTAGGTATTGTTTGTTTGGCTATAATTGAGACGAAGTGAAAAATATAGCTAAGGGAAAATTGAGCTAAGGAAAAGATGGAGCTGAGGGAAAAATTAAGCTGGTAACATTATGTAGATATTGTGTGTTTAGCTATAATTTAGACTAAGTACAAGATTAAGCGGCTAAGTAAAAAATGTAGCTAAATAAAAAATCTAGCTAACGAAAAAATCTAGCCAAGGAGAAGATGTAGCTGAAGTAAAAATTAAGCCGGTAAAATTATAAAGATATTGTATGTTTGGCTATAGTAATTAAATAAAAAATCTAGCTAAGGAAAAAATTCAGCTAAGGGAAAGATTTCGCTGAAGGGAAAATTGAGCTGATAAAATTTTATTATTATTTTTTTTTTTTTTTTTAAATTAAAGACTTAATTATATGCATTAAAACTATATTGAATTCTTGACTTTTTTTGGTACCACATCTTTTTGTATTAAAACAATAAAATAGCTCAACGATTTCGAATACTTGACGCTTCTTTTTAAAAAAAACTACACTGAGAGAAAAAGTTGCTAAAATATAGCAAAATTTTGCTTGAAAGTTTTAGGCTTTGATTTAAAAAAAAAATGTATTAATTTGAACAAAATATTTTTTAATTAAAGCAATTTATTTGCTTTAATTTAAGACAGTTTTTTTTTTATTTGAGAGAAAAGAGAATTAATTTGAGAGAAATTTTGCTAAAAAGGAAGCAAAAATATCCTGTAAATCAAGCGAATAAGCGGTCTAGTTAAGACAAAAGTTGCTAAAATTAAATGACATTTGATTTTATTTAATGGGTAAATCGTTTAATTTAAGGATAATATTGATTGAATTAACAGAAAATTGTTTTTATACAAATGATAAATAAATTAATTTAAAAAAATTATGAATCAATTCAAGACAAAAAGCGATCTAGTTAAGACACAAGTTGCTAAAATTGAGCGACATTTAATTTAATTTAATGGGTAAGTCGTTTAACTTGAGGAAATTATCGATTAATTTGAAAAAATTATGAATCAATTTAAAGCAGAAAAGCGATCTAATCAAGACAGAAGTTGCTAAAATTAAGCGACATTTCATTTAATTTAATGGTTAAGTCGTTTAATTTGAGGAAGTTATAGATTAAATTAACTGAAAATTGTTTTTATTTTTGATTAAAAGAAATGAAAATAAAAAAAAAAATTATTTTTTTATTTTTTCTTTTTTTTCAGGACTTATTTTAATTTACACTTGAAGATTTAACTGTTTTTTTTTTTTTTTTTTTTTTTTTGTCCTAACCGAGCCTCGAACCTCTGCCTAATCTAAACCTATCTAAACCTATACTTTTAAAAGCCAGTGCGTTACCCCCTGAACCATCGCGCGTTAACGTATCAGAGACAAAATTATGAGGCCTTTGAATCAAAAATTTGAATTGTAATGTACATGTAATTGTTTAAATTTTTTATTAATAATATTTTCGTTACTTATTAATTCAAGAAAATGTTATCTAACTATAGGCACTTAGTTATTTTATTTTAGATGTCTTCTCGAAATAATTAGAAATAAATATTCAACTGATTTTGAGAAAAAAAAAATTTTTACAATATATGTATAAAATATTTTGAGAGATATCTAAAATAAAATAACTAAGTGCCTATAGTTAGATAGGTATTTTTTTTGTTTTTCTTTAAGCTAGTTAAATAAAGTGACAGAAAGATGTATTAATAAAAATTTAAACAATTACATGTAAAAAAATAAAACCAACCAACCTATCGGGATGTGATGAAACTTTTGATTCAAAGGCCTCATAATTTTGTCTCTGATACGTTAACGCGCGATGGTTCAGGGGGTAACGCACTGGCTTTTAAAAGTATAGGTTTAGATAGGTTTAGATTAGGCAGAGGTTCGAGGCTCGGTTAGGACAAAAAAAAAAAAAAAAAAAAAACAATTAAATCTTCAAGTGTAAATTAAAATAAGTCCTGAAAAAATAAAAGAATAATTTTTTTTTTTTTATTTTCATTTCTTTCAATCAAAAATAAAAACAATTTTCTGTTAATTTAATCTATAACTTCCTCAAATTAAACGACTTAACCATTAAATTAAATGAAATGTCGCTTAATTTTAGCAACTTCTGTCTTGATTAGATCGCTTTTCTGCTTTAAATTGATTCATAATTTTTATAAATTAATCGATAATTTTCCTTTAGTTAAACGACTTACCCATTGAATTGAATCAAATGTTGCTTAATTTTAGCAACTTGTGTTTTAACTAGATTACTTTTTGTTTTAAATTGATTCATAATTTTTTTGAATTAGTTCATTTTCCTTTTGTATAAAAACAATTTTCTATTAACTTAATCAATATTATCCTCAAATTAAACAACTTAACCATTAAATTAAAAGAAATGTCGCTCAATTCTAGCAACTTTCGTCTTGATTAGATCGCTTTTCTGCTTTAAATTGATTCATAATTTTTTCAAATTAATCGATAATTTCCTCAAGTTAAACGACTTACCCATTAAATTAAATTAAATGTCGCTCAATTTTAGCAACTTGTGTCTTAACTAGATCGCTTTTTGTCTTGAATTGATTCATAATTTTTTTAAATTAATTCATTTATCATTTGTATAAAAACAATTTTCTATTAATTCAATCAATATTATCCTTAAATTAAACGATTTACCCATTAAATAAAATCATATGTCATTTAATTTTAACAACCTTTGTCTTAATTAGACCGCTTATTCGCTTGATTTAAAGGATATTTTTGCTTCCTTTTTAGCAAAATTTCTCTCAAATTAATTCTCTTTTCTCTTAAATAAAAAAAAAACTGTCTTAAATTAAAGCAAATAAATTGCTTTAATTAAAAAATATTTTGTTCAAATTAATACATTTTTTTTTTAAATCAAAGCCTAAAACTTTCAAGCAAAATTTTGCTAAATTTAAGCAACTTTTCTTTTAAATCCAGACATTTTTTTTCTCAGTGTAGGTTTTTTTTTTTGTTATGATATCACATCTTTTTGTAAAGTTTAAATAATAATATATTTTTTTTCATACGTTGACGAATCAATTTATTATTTATTCTCATGAAGTTTCATAAGGAGGTTGTGACGTCACATTGTGTACTAGCTTTTAGCATAGGCAGCTGCTGAAGCTCGCGGAATGGAGCAATCGGAGCAAGCCAGTGCATATTATCACCAGTAATGGTGCTAGTAAGTCGAATGCACAAAGTCACATGTTGTATTCGTTTATTTTTTTTTCCATCAAGTTCAATGAGTTTTTTTTTTTTTTTTTTTTGTGTTCATATATACAATTAATTATAGTTGAATCAATTCATTGATTAATTTTAATTTTTAAGTTTGAATTATTTTTTTAATTGTCAGTCAATAATTATTTCTATTTTCTAATAAAATGTCGATGTCAACGATTTATTGATGTAACATTTGGAAAATCTAAATGTCGTATTTTTATCATTACAATCATTATCATCTTGATTTTTAGGACAGTTGAATGTTGAGTTTGGAGATAGTTGTAAACGAATACTGTCATTAATGCTTTGATTTTCTTCTAAATAATAATACGAGTCTGAATCTGTTGTTACAATGCATAGTTTCAATGATGGGGCAAATCAGTATCATATTTAGCATTAGCAATTAATGATTTTCTAACTGATGGTGTTGATAATGCACATTTTAATTCACTCGATGTAAATGTTTCATTATGATTTTTTTTTTTTTTGACAAACTATCTAATAATTCCGTGAATGTCTCATTATTTTCTATTGACAAATTATTTGATAAACATGTATCAACAATTTTGTCATATTTTGTTGATAAAACATCAACTAGTTCAGTGAATGTGGCATAATTTGTTTTTTTAAATGAAGTTAAAGTCTCAAATTTTTACCATTAAAAACATTCAATGATTCAGTAAAAGTATCATTACTTTTTTTTGCCCAATACATTCAACGATTTAGACGTAAAAGTATTATTTGTATTAGTAAGAGTATTACTGTAAAAATCTATCGTCAATTTCACCATTTAAATTATCCAACTAATCTTTAGAAGATGGATTACTTTCAGAAACATCACTAAACATATTTATTTGCATCATTGATTCAGTTGAAATTTGTGAAACAGCCATTGCTAAACGATCACCAATGTCATCGTTACATTGTGAATATTTCAATCCGTTGTTAATAAATTTATTATTGTTATTTTCGTTTTCATTAATTTTATCAATATCTGTTGTTGATGTATCTAAAAAAAATGGTCTTGATGTGTTCATAATTGATGCATCCTTAAATCAGACGTTCAATTGATAAAAGAATTAATACTATTTGATTGTGACATATTGAAAAATGCAACAAGACTTTCTTGACGATTTGATAATGACAATGATATTCATAACGTGCCTGACACTGATGGTCTCAACATTGCTGACGCATGTTCTCTGTCTTTCCGATTTGTATTATCATTTCCATTATTTATTTTTATTGATGATTTTTGTTGATAATTTAATTTCCAAACATTATGACTTGTTGGTGATGTTATTTCCATTATTAATTCCAAACTCATTCTTCCATTTTTTTCGGTCTCTTAAAAGTTCTTAGATCTATTGTTTTCGTTGTATATCATTTGAAAAATCATCAAGTGAACTCACTTGATAAATCTTTTCTTAACCAAGCTTGAAGATCTTTGACACTTGATGATATTCTGTCACTCACTGACAGCAACCATCTTTCATTGTCATCACAATTAACATGTGATAGATCAATTATACAATCGAAAAAATCGTTGATAATGATGTCTTGGGCATCATTGTTCTAAATATAATTCATTTTATCTGACATTCTATTATTATTAATATTTATTACTCAAAACTACAAAATAGTTGTTCATCAACTATCACAAAAAGATGAACAAGTCAAAAGTATTTGAAAATATGTTAGCTTTTTTGCTCTATAAACAGATGCTCCTGCAGCTGATTTAGATATTCAAAAATAAATACTTTTTCATATATATGTTAAAAAAAAAAAACTCATTAAAACAACTGATGAAAATGTAACAACATGTGACTTGAAAATATAGCTAAAAGTATCATTATTAAATTCGCGCCATCGATGCGATATTGAATACTGTAAATATACCTAAAGGTTTTTTCGCACCATTTACTATTCGTGTGTTGCTTTGATTTCATTTCATTTTATAATGTTTGTCAGATTGCCCTAAGTTTTGAAAGAAATTTCAAGAAAAACGCAATTTCTGAAACTGTAATAATCCCAAAAACATATGGCGCGCGCACCATCGATGCGATATTGAATACTGTAGTCTGTACTGATATAAAGGTTCTTTCACACCATTCTACTATTCTTGCTAAATTTTATTTTATAATGTTGTCGAATTGCTCTGGACTTGGAAGCCATATTGCTTTGATTTGATTTTGGTTTCTAATGTTTGTCAGAGTGCCCTGAGTTTTTAAGGAAATATCAAGAAAAAACGCAATTTCTGAAAATGATTTTGAAGTTTAAAAAAAAAGTATACATCTAAAAAATCTGTTTTTTTTTTTATTAAAAAGCTTAATATTCATTTAATGAAATGATCAAAAGACATAATATTTTTATCTAATCAATCATATTTTAAAATAAATTCTCAAAGAATTAGAGGGTTAGGGTTAGCTCTATGCCGATAATATATAGGCACGGTAGTTAATCTCGTTTCTCCCACTTTTTTTTTTTCTCATACTTGACGCGAGGC